>NW_026596152.1:4906517-5189413 GCF_907164565.1 Psammomys obesus
TATCTATCTATCTATCTATCTATCTATCTATCTATCTATCTATCTATATTTTACTCAAACTGTTTGAATGCCCAAGTCTGGGAGGAGGGTGGGGAATGGCGCTCTGTCAGATACAATGGTTACATAATAAACTCCCTGGTCTTAAACTCCAATCCAGTGGGAAATATCTTCCATTGATATACACAAAAACATTCGATGTCGTTGATGGTTGACAGAGGGCAGAAAACCCACAGGAGAGGATGAGACTCGCTGGATCAGGGAAAAGCTGCACGGAGAAAGAAACATCCGGAGCAAGTTCTGTAGGTGGGTTGGGGAAGGCTGCAGGAGATTTGGGGATGATGGTCTGTATATGCCTGCTTGGATGTCGTAGTAAACAGCTCAAAAGAGGACATGGGGTGGAAAGTGCCTAACCCTCACTGAGGCCACTCTTTGGGCCTGGCTGTCTGCCACCACGCTGGGAGCTCCTTTCTCTCTAGAGAAGGCTGGCCTGGAAACCCTGCCTGAGGTCCTGAGGGTGGTTGGCTCTGTGCTGTCATTCCTGGGAGTTCAGCTTGTTTTCCATGAGATTTATCTCCGCATAGAGTCAGGGATTGGGGACTTTGGGGGTGGAACAGAAAACTAAGAAATTCTCTTTGAGTTCCCTCAGAATAGGGCTTGCTGAGATGCCCAGGGAGATTATGTGGCAGCGTGAGTTTGTCCGCAGGCCCCATGCTTGAACTCTCCTGCTCCGTGGGAAAAGCTATAGCAACATTAGCCAGCTATTTCTCCCACAGTGCCTTATGCTTTCAGATCAAGACCACACTCAGATTACAGCACGGTGTAGCACAGAAGACCCATCTGTGTCTTGCAATGGCGTGCGTGAAAGCACAGTGACTTAGCTCTGCAAGGCAAAACAAGGGATGTGACTCAGAAATTCCCCTCCTAAGTGGAATCACAGGATAGGCAGAATATGCACACTTGATTGCAATTGAGGCTTGGAGATCCCCATAACTTAAGTAGAAGATATCTGGTGCGTTGGTATACTTCTGCCAGGAGCAGACTTCTGTGTGGACTAGGTGTTCAGGATTAATGATCCATCTGAAAGTTCCCTACACAGGGAGGCTTCACAAAATGTCACATGGACATTTCAGACTCCATTTCTCTTTCCTATTTAGCTCTGGTGTCAAGTGGTGCAGAGAAACTATGTTTCATGACACAAGCTCTGTGCGCACAGCCTTCTGCTACAATGCTGACTTGGGAGGATGGCAGGCGGCTGGGATAGTCAAAAGATCATTCCCATGCCATTATGGTGGCAATGACATTCCTATACATGGTGGTGACTGGGGACCATATGAATAGACTCCTCTAAATAAAAACCAAGCATATCTCCAATAGGTTTCTTTTAACCCAGGTCTCAAGATGCCACCCAAGGCTGGGGTGTGACAGTAGGGAATCCAGAGTGTATCTAACTGTTCAGGTTTGTAATGTACGCAGCCGCACATACACAGTCCTAAGCCTCCTGCGAGGCTGTGCACAGCGCCGGTCAATGACGTTCCCAGGGAGTGAGCTTGCTGAGCCTCCTCCTGAATGGACTCTGGATTGGTTCATACATTACCAGGAATAAATGGAAGGAGCAGAGCTGACTTCCGACTTAACTGCTCCAAGCAGAATGGGCTGAGTTGATTTAGTGTCTAGCAGATTCTTTTACTTAAGAATTGAAAGCCACAAACACAAACAGTCCTTCGTTGCTAAGGTCTGGTGCCAGTACTAGGCCTGTCTGCCCTTGGACCAATTCCTATTTCCCACTCTTTAGCCTCCTCCACTGCCCATCAGTGGCTGGCTGCTCAGGCCATCCCTGCTTGGGCTCTCCCTTGCACTGGACAGGACTCCTGTGGTTTGGCTTGCACAGGTCTCAACTTGTAGCTCCCACATTGCTACCTTCTCCAGTGTGTCTCCCATGTAAGGTCAGTCCTAGCCCCCTGCTGCCAGCTCTGGGTTAGCCCGCACAACCACTTTGCAGCTGATTCATTATGCCAAATGCCTTCTGCTGATCCTCTTGACTGAAGAGGTCTTGTTTCCCAATATGGTTGGAAACTATCGGCTTCAAAATGCAAGCAGACTGCTCTGAGCTTAATGGTGATGACAAGAACAATTATTAAATTATTGAAAGTATGAAAGTAGCCCGAGTACCCAGTCTCAGACACTCCCCTTCAAAGGCTAGGAAATTCTTTATAGATGGACAGACACCCAAGGTAATCAGGTCTCCATCATTGTGACAGTATTCCCAATCTGTAAGGAGAAAAGTTTGTTTTAGCTCATGGTTTCAGAGCTGTCATTTCATGGCTGCTTGGTCCAATTGCCTTTAAGCCTATGCTGAGGAGGTTCATCATGGCAACAGTGTATGATGGAGGAGAGTGCTTCAGGAAGCCAAGTCTGAGGCAGCATCTCTTCTAATGGTTCCTCAATGGCAAGCTCCCTGAGACTTAATTTCCTTCCACTAGGTCCATTTTCCAAAGATTCTGCCATCTCCAACAGCTTCACAGGATGAGAACCAGGCCTTTAACACAAGGACTTTGGAGACATGCCACATTCAGTGCAAAATCTTTTATATTGTTTGGAGAGACAGCCCTCTAGGAAACTCGGTGTAGGATGATAAAATAATTACACAATATCATTTAGTTTGTCTTATAAAAATATATGACTATACGTTATTGTGGTTGCTTTTAATGTCAGCTTGCCACAAATTAGAATCACCCAAGAAGAGAGCCTTATCTGAAGCCCTCTACTAGTGGTTTCTTTCCCCCAATTTGATTCTAGTTAGAGTCATCTGGGAAGAAGGAATCCTAACTGAGATGCCATCAGATGGAACCATTGGCAGGTCTGTTGGGCATTTTCTTGGTTACTGATTGATCACAGTGGAGGGAACTGCCTACTGTGGCTGATGCCAACCCTGGACTGGTGAGTACTCGTGGCTGAACAAGCCAGCAAGCAGCACTTCTCCATGGCCTCTGCATCAGCTCCTGCCTCCAGGTTCCTGGCCTGCTTGAGCTCTTACCCAGACACTCTAAGTAATGGAATGCAATATGAAACTCTAAGTTGAAACAAACTGTTCTCTTTCCAAGTTGCTTTTGGTCATGGTGTTTTTTCTCAGCAATAGAAACCCTGACTAAAACAAAGAATTGGTACCAGTTCCTGGAGCATTGCAGTGACAGACCTGACGGTGTTGTTTTAGGGAGGATTATGGAAGGACTTTGAAACTTTGAGGTAGATAAACCATCAAGTGCTCAGAGCTCAAGCAAGCTGCTCTGTGGGAACTTGGGAGATAAATTTTCAGAGCAAAGCAGATGATGGAGGGCTAGCTTATGAACTTCCAGAGGGAAGTTTGAAAGGCCCTTAAATAATCTCCTAGGGACATTCAACATTTTCAGTTAATAAGCAGTGGTGTCTGGTCAGCTGGGGCTAGGCACCATCAGTGATTAACAAGAGACCGGAAGCACTGAAATAAAACCTTTGCTCTCCGAGGACAACTGATGCTGGTCTGCTGGAGCTGAAAAATTGGTGATGATTAAGAAGAGACTAGAATTGTTGAGGCAAATTTTCTGGGAAGTTGTTTCTTCAGGGTCAGCACACAAAAGCTGTGGCTCAGAGGTGGACAAGGCTGCATCTTGTTCTAGCAGCCAAACTTGGAAGTATGAGGTTCATTCCTTCAACTTGTGTTGAAGGGTACATGGAGAGCAGCTGAGGCTTGGCATTGTGAGAGGCCAGGAGACACCATGACAAAGGTATCACCTCAGTAGCAGTGAAAACCCCAGGGCTGAAGGGGTCATGAAGAGAGGCTGAGGCTTGGAGACACATGACAGGGTGAGAGTCCCTGAAGAGAGCCCAGGAGAGGCTATTGGTGAAGGTGCAGGCCAGTTGCAATGGGGACATTAGCAGTTTGGAGATGCCAGTACTATGGGATGAGATGAAGGACAACAGCAGCTGTGACATGGAGCCACCAGAGCCTATGAAATGGGTTGTGTGTGCTTTAGATGGCAGAGCCAGAGAGGTGGAGCAGCTTAAGCCTTTTGGAGCTGAAATGATTGAGAAGCCGACAGGTCTGATGTTGAGCTTTACGCTGTAGGACTTTGGTTTTGCTTTGATTTGGATGTAGTTGTGCCCTGGTTTTTCTCTTTTAGAAAAAAGAAAGTATTTAACTTTTGCTGTTGTTGTTGTTTTTTAGCTTTAGTGGGACCCAGATATGAAGTGTTTGAGTTTTAATAGATCGTGGGACTTTTTAAAAGTTGGAATGTGCTTTATATTGGCATATAGACATTAAAACAAAAGCGTGGTACTGAAAAGGAAAGGAAGAGTTATGGCTTAATAGTAATTATTTTTACCTCAGATTGACTGTCAGCAGTTCTGACTGACTTTTTGTCAACTTTGTACCAGTTAGAGTCATTTGGAGGTGTGAACCCTAACTGAGCAAAATGCTTCCACCTGATTCGCCTGTACAAAAATCTGCTGGGCATTTCCCTGGGTAGCGACAAGGGAAAGGACCCATCCTGCTGTGGTGGTGGCATTCCCGGCAGTTGTCCTGAGTTGTTTCAAAAAAGCAGGATGAGCAAGTCACGAGGAGCAAGCCTCTCAGCAACACTCTACCACTGCCTCTGCCGCTTGTCCTGCCTCCAGGTTTCTGCCTTGACTTCCTGCCTTGACTTCCCTTCCTGCTGGACTACAACCGAAATCTGAAATGAACCCTTTCCTCCCCAATTTGTGTTTTTGTTACGATGGTTTATCATAGTCATATAAAAGCAACTAAGACACGTGTCTTATAAGAATATATAAGAATATATTTAAAAACATATGCTATTAATCAGCATGCTAACAGGTGCACACACAACACTTCAGGGAGGCAAAGAATAAATACTTATTCTCTTAGGAACTTGGACAGGAAACACAGTCTTCTAAAAAATATAACTAATGATGTGTTTGCTTCATCACAGGCACAAGGAAATGTGGATCTAGAGAAGACAGAGGAGAAGCAGGGCAGTGGGAGACAGAGAGAGGAGGAGAGGCCAGGACATGGGATAATGACAGCAGAATGAACCTTTGTGGAGGAAATGAAAACACATAGTGCTTACAAGGCAAGAGGGCCTGAAGATCTCTATTGCCGGAAAGGAGTGCGCTCGTGTGAACCCTGCTGTAAGCTGCTCACTCAGTAGGCTCAGGCAGGGGGATTTCCAGGCCAGCCTGACTACCTGGTGACTATGGAGTGTGTGTGGGAGATAGAGAGAGAAGGGAAGGGCATATCAATTCTGTCTAAAAGAAAGCATATAGAAAATACTAGAAAGACATACACACAATGTTTATACATGTCCCCAACACCTACTCCAAGCTTAGTGGCCGATCCCATGGTCGCCAAGGAAAAAGTAGATCTATCTGACTAAAGCCACCAGTGCAAGTTTGCAACACAGGCAAAGGGCCTGGCACTCCTGTATCCCATGAGCAAAACTTCAGATTAGCATCACGACTCTGACGCTTATCAAACTGGAACTGTTTCCAACAAAACCAAATCCCACCAACAAAGCTGGAAACAAGTGCAGCACCCAGCCTCAGCCCCAAGCTCAGCATCCAGCATCCTCCCCAAGCTCAGCACCCAGCACACTCCCTAAATACAGCACTCAGAACCTTCCCCACTTGTAGCTTGTTTGAAGCCAAAACAACATAAGGACATGAAAAGTGTGAAAGACAAAATAAAAGAGAAAAAAAGAGGAGATGAGAGGAACATATTAAACATTAGAAAGGAATTAAATTAAATTGTTGTGGCTTTGCAGTTTGACTCAATTTACAGAAAATTCAAGGAAAATCAATGAAAGAAAGTTTCATTTGTGAGAAGAATCCAATCGAGCGGTCAGTTAGAAAATAACTGTATGAAAACCATTATCTGTCCCACGCTTCAACAGCATATTTGAGGTGGTAATTCCAGTCCAGTAGTGAAACAGCAACAACAAAACAACAACAACAACAAGCCTGGGACTGAGTTTAAGGAGCACGTCTTCAGGATACACAATGAATTCTGGACAGCACATTGTTAAACAGCAAACAAGATCTCCCTGGTGTGAGGGCCATGTTGGTGTGTTTAGTTCAGTGGAACTCCAACAAGGCTCCTCATAATGTGTGTGTGTGTGTGTGTGTGTGTGTTTAGAGTTTGAAACAGGAACTAAAAATAATTTAAAGATAAAATATGTGCATTCACAAACATAAATTAAAAAGGTTGTAGAATCCCAGTTAAAGTACAACAGAAAGGAAACACCATGAGGTTAGCTTGGAGAGAATATGAACTCAAGATACACCTGGCATTCAACTCCATGCATTGTCTAAAAATAGCGAGAAGGAATCTGATTAAAACTTCACATATCAAAGCACAGTGAATTTCATGAACATTAAGATTTTAGCATAAATCTATTTATGTTAAAATAATTCTATGAAGGTTAAACTCAAAGAAGAAATCAAATGTAGAGTTAAACTTATCCTTAAGAATGATCCAAATTTTTGTGACTTTTATATTTTGTAATTTTGAAAAATTGGAACCAAATGCCATTAAGGCATAGAGTCAGAGAGCATCAGCAATTAGTAGGATGAACTACATACGATACAGCCATTAAAATACTTACTTTCATGGGGGATTTAATTTTATGTTTCAAAAGGAGAGCAAAACCAGACAAAAAATAAAACTCTGTGGTGTGCCCAGCGTGTGCCCTCCAAGAATGCACCTGAAGCCAGAGGCGAAGGCACAGACCTGTATTCCCAGTACTTGGGAGCCTCAGGGGAACTCAGCCCGGGCTATGCAGTGACTTTGGAGGCAGCCTAGGAGCACAGAGGACCCTTCTACAAAATAAAAGTGCTGTAGCACAATGCTTACACATGCCATCCTTCCTTTCTTGTCCTCCCTGAGCTCAGCCTCCTCACCCCCCTGTCTCTGTTACCCAGAATTCCAGGTAGTCCACATACATCACAGAGCCATGACTGCTGTGGCATTGAATTAGCCACTTACACTTTTAAGTGGAAGTAACTTCAAGACACAGAGGTGGGACCCAAGCTATTTAAAGGAAGGTTTCTTGGGCTGTGAACATCCAGAAAAGAGTTCAGTTTCAGCAGGCTCCATCATATGCTGGGAAAGTTGGCCCCATCTTTCTGTTATCGTTTGTGTTAAAGATGTCTTACAGAAAGTGACTTGGACAGTGGTCCATCTGCTGTCTATTGAGCTCACACAGAAACACAGACGGCTGAAAGGTCTGGATCCTGCCCCGAGTGGTGTCTGTCAGTGTGGGGCCCTGAGGATGAAGCTAGTTTTAATTTCTCTTTTCTGTTTGGTTCTAAATGATTTTCACTTTCCATCCCCCATGATCCTCTGGTGGTGGTGGAGACTAAAAAAGAAAAACAAAAACAAACAAACAAAAAAAAAAACAAAAACAAAAAAGCCCAAACATCTCTCTGCTTGTTTTTTTTCTTCTGAGGTCTGTCTTGTTTCTGTCACATTCCTGAGAGTGAGTGAGTGTTTCTACCTGGGGTTTAAGTCAAAGGTGGA
This sequence comes from Psammomys obesus, assembly GCF_907164565.1. Lineage (NCBI taxonomy): Eukaryota > Metazoa > Chordata > Mammalia > Rodentia > Muridae > Psammomys > Psammomys obesus. The sequence goes on from NW_026596152.1 coordinate 4,914,067, forward strand.
ATTAATGCTTCATGGACTGGACACCAAGAGCAAAGAGAGAATAAAAAAATGCATGGAAAAAAAAAGAAGATTTTTTTTCCCTCGGCAAATACTTCAGTCAGATAAAACAGAAAATATCTTTATGAAACTATTAATAAACCCCTAAGACATCTCAAATTAAACAATGGCAAGAAATGTTATGTTTGTAGAAATACATAAAATTCATCTGAGGTCAGGGCGTTTCATGGTGTCAGCCAATAAAGTAGACAGGAGATTCCACTCACTTGAATGGTTCTGGGATGAAGCTGTCCGGACTTGGAACCAGGACATTGGGATTTCTACTCTGGCTCAGGTGACAGAGGGGCAGTTGCTGAAGTCGCCATGGCAGCTGTTCTGAGCAGTGGGCTCTTGGGTCTGGGGGTCTGGGAGAGGCCTTCTGTGATATATTGCAGATGTGACAGTTCTGGAGAACCATGACCTTAGAGTCTGAGAACTGGACTTCACAGACCCACGGCTGCTAAGAGTTTCATTAACTAAGGCAAATGCTTGTGGCTGTAACAAATGCACACACATTGTTCAGTGACTCAGAGACCATATAGAAACTCAGGTTTAATCTCCTGGAAGTTCACAGTGCTAGTTGCTAGCTGGGGGGTGGCTTTCCTCCCTGGGGTGATTCAGGTATCCAGGCTCATTGCTATGTTACTCTCTCCCTGGTCTCCACAAAGGACGAACAGAAAGAAAGAAGGCACACCTATGTCTTAAATGTTCTTTTTTTTTTTTTTTCATCATGGCCAAAAGCATCTTGGGAATAAGGGGCCATTTTGTTTGCAGTTCCACATCACAGCCCATCATGGGTGGAAGTCAGTGCAGGAATTCTAATAGGGCAGGAACCTGGAGAGAGGAGCTGATGCAGAAGCCTTGGAGGACTGCTGCTTACAGACCTGCTCAGCCTGTTTTTACTGTAGTACCTAGGATGGCTGCCCCGGGGTGGGGTGGCACCATTCCCAGTGAGCTGTGCCCTCCCACAGCAATCATCCAGAAAATGCATCACAGGCTTGTCCACAGGCTGATCTGGTGAGGACGTTTCCTCACTTGAGGTTCCTTCTTCCCGAATGACTCTAGTTTGCGTCAAGTCACCTAGTCAACACCAGGGTCCTCTGGGCAGTGAGCACTAGGCACGTGCTACATAGAGAAGGATGGTTTGTAAGCATCTTTCATAGTGTTGACACTTACCAGACAGACAAGGATGGTCTCAGTCCTCAACCAAGAACTCAGATGAGGCAGAAAAGATGGCTTAGAGAAAAGGTCACAAGTTCAAACAGTCCAACCTTCCTCAAGTTTGTTTTGGTGACACTGTTCTATTCGGCAACTTGGGAATGGTGTTATCGAAATAATGTTAGGGGAGTATGCTTTTAGATTGGCTGGTGGCTAATTCATTTTCTTTCAGATACTTGGCCTACAAGTAAGAGAATCTCTTCTTAGGTGGGAATGGGCCTTCTAAATCAAGATACTGTAATCATTCTTCTTCTTCTTCTTCTTCTTCTTCTTCTTCTTCTTCTTCTTCTTCTTCTTCTTCTTCTTCTTCTTCTTTTTTTTAGAAACTGGGTTTCTCTGTGTAGCCTTGACTGTCCTGAACTCAGGCTGGCCTCAAACTCACAGAGATCCACCTGCCTCTGTCTCCCCAAGTGCTGGGATTACAGGCTTCCACCACTACACCTGGTTCTGTAATCATTTTTTAAATAACAACAACAACAACGACTGTAGAAATTAAAACTTCAGTGAGCCTCCACATTGTACACCTCTCAAGCTAGAGTGCTGTAGGTCAATGCTGTCATAGAGCAGAGCTAGCCATCCACAAAGAAACAGATTGTTAATCTTAGAGGACTGGCGGGGCTCAGAGTGTCTGCAGTTCCTAGGATGGTCGCCTATGTCTCTGTATGATTCCTCTTCTCTAGCCTAGACTGTTATTATAACACTCTCCATGCATGTCTTGACATAGAAACAGCACTTCCATATGCACGGAATCCCGAGGAGCCACGCAAAGTTCTTATTATGATTGTCTTAATATGACATCATTCAGCCTAGCCTCAAGCTTTAATTTCTCTCCCTCAGATGATGTTTAGCGCACAGTTGCTCTATGCTGCAGGTGGTCCTAGGCACTGACTCCCGATTCTGACCATCAGTGTCCTGTTGGCATGCCTCTTTGGGCACTGACTGGGTTTTAGTCATATATTAGCCTGTGTGTTTTCTTAACTGTGGGTTCATTTCTCTGTTACACTGACAAGCCAAAATGGATGTTGACTGGCATTTAATTAAACTGTGCGGTTCCTGAGATCAGTGATTCTTTTCCCTTGAGGTCTACGAATAGGATACAGGACAGTTAAGGAGATGGCTCACTACACTGAAAAAAAAGAAGACTAAGAAGATGGACCTTGGTGACAGAGTTTTTCCAATCACAAGAGAGGAATTTTCCAACCAAAACAAAGTGAGGACTTTCATCTCTCGACAGGTAGTCCTAAGGAAAGCGAAGCCATAGCTGCCAGGATTTTACATTAAACACTTAGTTTCTGTTTAATGTTTTCTTTATCAAGATTCTAATACTTCATTCGACACACTGGGCTCCGGTAAGCAGTCCTTCAGAACTGTTTTCTTAGGGCTGGCCTCCCTTCCAGAACCAGAGATGTTTAAACAACATTTAAACACAACAAAAGAAAGCAAAAAAAAAAAAAATAATAAAAACCTTAAGGCTTTTTAAACAGAGATTTATAGTAGTTTCGTCATAGCCTGGTCCCTCCGGCTCTCTGCTCCGGTGGCCAGCAGGGCTGCCAAAGCCCATGTGGTTTGCCGTCCTGCTTGGCTGCTCTTCACTCTACAGCCAGTCCATCCGGGGAGCCCCAGCGCCGGTGATGCACAACAGCCCAGAGTCCTCTCCGCTTCTAAAGCCATAACCGCAGAGGCCGGAATGATATTTAGAGCATGCATTCCGCTGTAGACACACAGCTGCCGCTGCTGCTGTTTACCCATCCCCTCGGCCTCACCCCTAGACACTTGGGAGAAAGTGGCTTCAGGGAAACCCCCCTCTGTAGCGAACATTGTTCCAGCACCCCAGGATGCAGGAGTTTCTTTTGCAAAGATGGTGAAGTTTGCTAATCAGGCCCCCAAAGCATTGCATTTTGAATAAGGGGAAGCTGTGCAGGCACAGACTGCATCATGTCACTACTTGTTTTATTTAGCCTAGACTAACATGCGGCTATAACGTGCTCCATCTTTAAGTCGGCCTCAGACCAACCAACTCGCTTCCTTTCACGCTGGCCCCGGAGTGGCTGAGGCCCGTCTTTCTGGACCAGAAATCTACCATCTCTTCCAGGTCTCAACTGTCTCTTGTTGGTAGTCTAAATATTGACATAATGTTTCTCTTCCCTCTTGCCTAGCCCTTCTTTATCAAGTCCTTCTCTTTCCAGCTCTTGCTGAGGAGCTGGGCACATTTTCCTCATGTCTGCTTTATTTCCCAAGGCTTTTTTGCTGTTGACCTTTGAATGCTGTTCTGTTTGGTGTCTGGGCGCCCTGCTGTGCTCTGCATCTGGCATCACAGGACCCTTTAAGGGTTTACTGTCAAGTTGGCTTGAATTCCTTCTCTGTGTTTTGCCCTCTGCTGGGTAAGGCAGCCTGCCTCTTTATCAAGTAACCATAATGCTATTATATATATTTTTTATGGCTCACACACCAGAACCAACTACAATTGAGAAAATTATAGACCACATAAAAAAAATTGAAACAGGAAATCAGTGCCATGCAAAGTAGACATTTAGGAAAAGGATTTCAACACAGTCTTTGGCAATGTCAGCTTCTGTTCATTTGGTGGCTGGTTCTCTCTCAAAATGTAACTCAGTAGATTGTAAGCAGGTTTAATAGAGGGTCCAGTTCCATCGTTTCTTTTGAAGTAAGCAGTGTACAAGACTAGAAAAACTCAACAAACTCAGGCTGTTCAGGGTTTTCTCCTTTAGAATTGACTTCATAGATGATGTTTCCAGGGGATTTACACAAGGATATGGTATCAGGATGAATCAAACCTTGACACTGGGTCCATAGCACTGACACCTGGAGAATGTGCTCACTGCACCATCAGCCTTGGAGAGTTCTGTCCTACCAGAGCATGGGGTCTGTGTCTTCCCCTGAGGGCATCCAGTCACAGATAATGGACTGGAAGGAATGAAGCTGAGCTGGGCAGGTGGGTTAGCAGGGTCTCAATTCAACAGTGAGTGCTGGGGCAGGGGGCTAGCTTTCTCTGATACAGCTCTCCCAGTGATACAGTGACATAGCTTTTCCAGTGACAAAGCTCTTCTAGTGATACAGTGACTCAGCTCTTCCAGCAACACAGCACTCTTTGGGGGTGAGGGGAATAAGGGCTATATAAACCTTGGGGAAGAAAAGTTTTCAGGTGACTGGGGCTCAGGTGCTGGGAATGCTTCATTTTCATGGAGAGGAATTCCAGGTGCTGGCTGGGCAGGTCCTGGTCACCAGGCATGGTGACTTCTTTGAGGCTAGTGGAGGTGGGGGTGGGTGTGTCTCAAGACTATGTGTGTCTTGGCATGCAGGCATAGAATAGGGAGGGAGTGATCCTTACCCCTGCCAGTCTCAAGATTGAGATTTTTCAAGGTCTGGACATGGTTCGACCTCACTCTTGCTCTGGGCTGGTTCTCCTGTGGCCCACGAGTTCAGAAGCTGAGCAGGAGAGAATGGAATGGAAAGCACTCTACAAGGGACAGCAAAGGATAGCAGACCTACAGGATGCCCTTAGCTAATTCAACTGATGTGAACAGGCGCCAGTGTTAACTTCCTGAGGCGGTGTTGGAGCTGGACCACAGAGGCAGTGTGGAGACAGTAGACATTTTAGCAGAGAGTATCAGGTCTTAGAGTCCTAAGGAGAGTCTACAGTGGAGGTGGTACAAGCCTGGCTTAGACAGAAGACGGAGCAGCCGGGGACTTGGGGAGAGATGGCTATACAGGTCACTATAGTCACATAAAGACCTCTGCTACCAGCTACAGTCTGTTGTTTGGGTTTCAGGCTTCCAGCCGATCCCACCGTTCTTGCTTCAGAAGATGAGAAGGAGATGATCTCACCAGTTCGCACTTTGCCTCATGAGGCGTTGCAGCACTTTTGTCTTAATTTCTCAAGGCAGTAGAGTTGGGTGGTGGGGCCCAGTCGGAGGTGTTTGAGGGATGGGGACAAAGCCTTCTTGCTGCAGGATAGGTTTTCCAAGAGCAGGCCACTCCTGTGCTCTGTGTGTGCCCACTGACCTGCTCTGGACTTGGCAGTACCTCACCAGATGCAGCCCACTGATGCTGGCCCTCTAACCTCCAGGACCTTGGGCCAAATCATTCTTTTTTTTTTTCTCCTTCATCCTTTCTTTTCTTTGTGAGTGTGAGTGTGTGTGTGTGTGTGTTTGCACCTGTGTGTGCAGTTGTGTGCATATGCAGCTGTGTGTGTGTGTGTGTATGTGTGTGTGTGTGCGTGCGCATGTGTGCTTGTTTGTGTGTGTGCATGTAGAGAGACCGAAGATTAACTCCGGGTGTGTTCCCTAGTCCCTCTCCATCGTTTTTTTTTTTTTTTTTGAGTCAGAATTTGGCACTGCCCTCGAGCTCACCAATTCAATGAGACTGCTGGTCAGCAAGCCCCGGGCTTGTTCCTGTCTCTGGGTCCTCAGCGCTGGGACCACAGGTGTGTGGCTTTTATGTGAGTGCTGGGGATCCAAACTCGGCCCTGAACACCGCATAGTGGGCATTTTAGTGAATGAACCCTCTTCCCAGCCCCCAGCCCTTTTGACTTTACAAATCACTCAGTCTCAGGAAAGCCATGAAAACAGTAGTCTGGACCAGGAATTGATCATTTCTGGACCCTCCGTGTTCTCTCGCTTGCAGTCTATCATTTCCGTTGGTCCTAACCCTGTATGGCTTATACTTCCTATGTTCTTTCCCCAACCTCTGTTCTTCCCGTCGAGAAGTACTCGCAGGTATCGTCTTATAAATAACTATCTTAATTTAAATCAGCACTGCACACACATACACACACTATTCCATGCCACTGAAACATCTGTTGTCCTTTGCTGGAGACCGCTTGAGAAAGTTTTCACTTATGAGCATTCATGAAGAATGCATAAGGAATCTCCTTGGTAAATCTTTCCCCTTTCTGAGCCCAAGGTTCTTTCAACTGTTCATTTTGTTCAGAAAGTATTAATAGTGCTGAATACCGGGCTCCTAGGCCTCGAGATTCTGGGTACTTTTTTTTTAATGTCCCATGTGTATATCTAGAAAACAAGATGAAAGAGCCAGTTGATCATTTTATCTTCCTTTACGCTCCACCACAGTGGTGCAACGCTGTTGTGTAATAACGGGAGCCCAGCACCTGAAGTCTTAGTTATAAGCACTAGGCAGCATTTCTGTGCCTCTCGAAGCAGAGAGGGAGAATCCAGATTGGTGGGTGATGGTGAGCAGCCATTGGAAACACTTAGTAAAGGGCTATAAAAAAATATCATTATTCAGTTTCCACTTTGCTGTGTTTTGTGTGGAAAGTTATCCCAGAAGTGTTTTTGTAAATATTTTTTAGCTTTGTTATTTTATTTTCTCTGTAGGGGTGTTTTGCCTGCATGTATGTCTGTGTACCACGTGCATTTCTGGGGCCTGCAGAGGCCAGAGAGGGCACTGGATCCCTTGAAACTGGAGTTACAGAAGGCTGTGAGTCACCATATGGGTACTAGGACTTGAACCTAGATCCTATGAAAGATCAGCAAGTGCTCCTATCCACTGGTCCATCTCTGCAGCCCTCCAGGCATCTTTCTAATACCTCCCTTTCAGCATGTGCTTGGAGAGTAATGCTTTTCTCCTTGTCCACCAAGATCAAATGGCTTTCAAGTTTATCTCTAAATCTTTTCTCTTTGGACCCCCTTTTCCTAACTTGCTTCTCTCACAACACTCTGGTCTACATGGGTGGAAGATCAGTTTGACTATGTCTTACTAAACATTGAGTTTGTCACGCTGGCCAGGGTGTGTGCCTTCATTCATATATATGTTGCTAAGTTTTATTTCCTGTTCATCCATTCTTGAGCTTCACCTACAACTTCTGCTTTCCAAAGTAACTTCACCTCCAGTTCAGGGACAGCATATCTTTAGTGCTGTCTATAGACAAGCAAAGCCCTAGGAACAGCTTAGCCTCTCTCTAAGAATGCAAGATTAACTTGTGGAGAAGGTTATCATAATGGTAGAGGCAGAAAATTAAATGTGCAAGTGAAGAGCCAAAGAGACATTGTGAGTTCTGGAATGACCCATCTGCTGGGTCATGACATCCACACAAATGGGTGATTCAGGAATTGGCCTTTGGGATAGCCCATAGTGGGACCAGGAAATGTTCTAGAGTCCACTGGATGACAGGCCTCGCTCTGAAGACCACCCATAAAGGTTTCTGTACGAAGAGGAGACCCTGGAGAGGGATCAAAGAGTCTAAGGAGGAAGAGACTGGACAGATGGATGGAGGACCACAAGGTGACCCAACTAGGGAAAGAAGGCAGCGGCTGCTGTAGGTCTCAGCAGCAACAAGTTTACATGGGTTGGTTTATATTGTTGGATTAATGCTGTTTGGCTAGGGAAAATAGTGTAAATAAGACGAATATAAGCCATCTGGCTGGTATATGGATGCACAACAGAGAACTATATAGCTAATTGGGAGAAAGTTGAAATGAGTAAGAAGTGCATTTCAGCCTCTTAAGAGCGGGTGTGTCCCTTAAAACCCTGGGAAGTGGGCTGACACAGCACGGTGCTGACCTCACACACAGCAAAGCATCCTGAGGCGTCTCAACTCCTTCCCATGATTGCCAATGTTCTCCAAAGCTTCGACAAGTTGGGAGACTTTGACAACACTTTGGGGACAGCCAACTGTGATGACTGAGGACGTGCCAAGTTTTGTGTTGCCATTAATTAAAATTTACAACAGAGTTAATCTGGCTGCATTTACATATTTAACAATATGGATAATTGTTATTGTGTTGGGAAGCTTTCACCAATGAATGGTGACCAGATCCCACAAAGGCCTGTAATTTGTGTTTCTTTGCACAGTTCAGCTGAGCTTTTACAGCTTTTCCTCCTCTTTGTGAAGGCTCCAACACCACAGAAGCAAAGCCAATGTTAACAATTTTCTGTGACACCAAATTAATCCTCTAAACACACACACACACACACACACACACACACACACACACACACACACACCTTCAAAGACAAGTGCCCTAGTTTGGTTTATCAGCAATGAGTTCTCAACATCTTACTGTCCATCATTCCACCTTCTCTCCTACTTCATCCCTTCTCACTTTCATTCCTCACCCATAGGAAAGGTTCTCAGGCAACTGTACCTCAGCTTTTAATCTCGTGGAGCAGCCAGGGGGTGGGGAGGCTTTCTGTAGCTGTAAGGAATGTCTTAGTCCTTTTTGGAAGGGTATCAGGGATGTGTGCCCTGGGTGGGGAGTGCTGTGCAACAGAGTTTCATGTATCCTTGAGCTTCTTACGCTCTGGGGGAAGCACAAGCTTCCTCCTTTGATTTTCTTCTTTCTAGAATAGTTCTTTGAGAGGAAGACATTATATTGCTAATAAATGACTTGGAAGTTATCATGAGTCAAAAATATGCCTGTTCTTTCATTTCACAAAGTGAGAAACCACAGTTTCCACTTTTTCCTTCTGCACAGTGGATTTTGAGTTGATGACAAAGCTGTCCTACCAAAGGACATACCTAGCATCCCTGAAGAATAGAGTGCTGAGGACAGAGAAAACACAAGCTGACCTTAGAAAGGAAAGACACACGGTGTATATCGGTTAGCTACTGTTGTGTAACAGACCACTCCAATAGTCAGGGTCTTGAAGCAACCGCCATTCATGTTTGTTCACACTTTAGTAGGTCTGTTGGGAATTGACTGACCTAAGCAATATCTAGATTGTTCTACGTGGACTTGGCTTCTTATTGCAGGTTTTACTTAGGTCTTTTTCACATGTATTTCAGGCCCTACACTAAATAACGGCAGCTACTCAGCAGAAGGAGACTCTTTTACAGAGAAATGGCAGAGCTACAAGGGCTCCAACATCAGCATAAAAACACGCTTCCAACTCTACTTGTAGCATTTCTGCTAAAATCTCAGTGACGAAAGCCAGTTACATGGCTGACCCCAATGACCAAGCCAGAAGAGGGCTTTACACTGACAAAGCCACTTAAGCTTTCTAGGTGTATACTCGGTCTTAGCCATGTCCCAGGACATCTGTCAGTTTCAAGCAACTTTGATGGTTGGTACCCCAGGAAAAGCATATCCTGACTTTAGTAGGAGAATAGCAAGGTGATACAGTTCATTAAGGCAAAGATTAGGATCAATTATTCAGTTAAGCACAGAGTAGCACATATCACACCAGCGTCCTCATTTATCTGGTGGAGATAGTTTCACATTCTACCTCGATATGTGGCAGACTTGTGTAACATATATTTGTACAGCACTTCCTATGACCACAATGTGTTCTTACATCCATGCGATTCCTTGGAGAAGTTGGTGGATTGGAGAGATATTTTAGGCATTCTCGATTCCTATATGTGGAAACTATGGGTCTCAGTCCTGCTGTCTCACCTGTGTTGGAGAAATCCTGCCCAGAACTAAGTGAGTAAATGTTGGAGATTGATATGGTTTCTGTCTCTGAAGCCCAAACACTAATTCCTTAAGTTTTTTTGATTTAATTAAGTTTTGAGGCTTACTGGATGATAATAGTAACCTCCAAAGCCAGATCATGGCTTTCTTACCCTCCAGCAACAGCTGTGCTTGCCAAGATGTTCACCTCTTCACTCTTGAGCAGTGACGAAGTGACATGTGGGTTACCTGGCCAGTGTCAGGAGCAATGCTCTGGTCCCAGCGTGGCTGATGACAGCAAAGTCTTCCTTTTATGTCTGGGACTCTTTGGAGCATCCTAAGAGTGACAATGAAAGGCCCTACCAGTAGAAAAGGATTCTTAACTGTGGGGGGAAACAATCTATATTGTCTGAGTGAACTCAGGAACACAGTCCACCCTGCTTCTGGCTTTCCTCCGCAGGGTGTCATGATAGTACCTAAAGAGTCTGCATTTGTGAGGTGTGGTGACCCATACCTTGGCATACTCTGTGGTCTTCCTCTACGTTAGCTGACAATAGAGGGCTGAGAGATTGTAGCCTTGCTACTACGTGCTATCCAACGTCTGAGCCAACGTTTCAAGGAAGTCAAAGGCAGCCGTTAGTGGTTATTTATACAGACTGATGTAACGTGCTCCTTACAAATTATTTACTGCTCTTTAACTGAAAGTGATGAGCTCATGCCTGAAAAAAAAGAGAAGGTTTTAATGAAATGATGGGGTTTGGGAGTGCTGCTTCTGGAGCCAGTTTGTTCTGGATGGAGGAGGAGGGAGTAGGCTTCAGAATACCCTTCCAGCAAATTCACCACAGTTTCTAAGACAGGGGACCCACTACATATTCCAGGAAACCGGGTGGCTTTACATACATGGCAAAGATTTCTGAAACAAGTCGCCGCTCAGTGACTATGACACTGAGTCCCTTTGACCTTACAAGTATTCCCTCTGGTTTAAATTATTTTCCAAGCTTGTACTCTGGATTCTTTAAAGAATGGTCCTATTTAAGGATGGATTGTGTCTACGAGGCTTGACACTAATGAGAAGTGAGTTGCATGCAGTCAAAGCTTAAATATTCATGATTCTTCACAAGTATCTGAGACACAAAAACATTTTTTGGCATCTTTTAAATCAAGAAAATGACCTGTCCGTTTCAGTTGCCTTGTGGATGGCCTCTGCTGACAACTGGTGTATGGATTACTGACAATCAAAGTCTAAGGTATTTAATAGAAACTCTTCCACACCTCTACACAAACACACACACCAGAGAGAGAGAGAGAAAGAGAGAGAGAGAGAGAGAGAGAGAGAGAGAGAGAGAGATTTCCTAGAACAAATAAAAACAAATATTTTCACTCAAAAGCTTTTATCTAGGAAATCAAGAACTTGAAAGCATGTGACAGCACTGGGCATTGGTGGCACACGACTTTGATCTTAGTGCTTGGGAGGCAGAGGCAGACAGATCTCTGAATTAGAGGCCAGCCTGGTCTACAAAACAAGTTCTAGGATAGCCAGGGACACATGGAGAGAAACCCTGCCTCAAACAAACAAACAAACAAACAAACAACACTCAATCCCTCAAAAAGCCAAAATAAAAAAACGAAATAATACTAAACAATCACCCCCACACACATACAAAAACTTACATAACAAATAACACAAGCATAATTCAATATTATGAACAGCTAAGATAAGAAGTGAGAGGGGCAAACACTCTTACAGAGGAGAAGCCTGTGGAAGGGGGCAGCACACAGTGAGGGATGGTTATCCCTCAGTCAGGGCAAAGTCGAGTTGCTAGATACCACACAACTCACAACTGTCTGCTTCAACCAAGGGATACTGGAGATCATTCCCTGGAAATTTCTAGAAATGCTTCCTTTCTAATCCTCACAGACCAGTCTTTGCTTCTGGGTGCACAAAACAAGGATGGGGGTGGTCAAAGACTATGGACTTTCAGCTCCAAGATAAGTAAGTTCCTGGGGCTGATGTAGACACAAGAGCTGCACACAATGTTGCTGTGCTGTCCACTCAGCTCTCAGTAAGAGAAAGGTTTTTGTTTTTCACATATTTTATTTTTGTGGGGTGTGCATAGGAGAGGGAGCCTGGGAGTGTCAATGACATTTTAGGAATAAGGCTGCAAAGAGGTTAGATGACTTGCACAATGTATTAAGAAACTGTTTTGTTTGTTTGTTTTCTAACTTGTATTTTCTTTACAGAGAGAACGTCCCTAAACATCACCCCTGCTTATCTCTGCTCTTTAATTCACTTTTCCTGGAGAGGAACAGTGACACCGCTGCACCATGGAAAGCCAGCCCCGAGCTCCGCCCACACTTCCTCACCCCCTAGTACCCAGACTCAAGAGAAAGGTTTTTTGTGTCCTCCATCCCCCATCATACAAAAAACAGTAATGGCGGTTATGATGTCTTTCTCACCCTTCAAGTACACAGTGCACATACATCAGACCTCACATGCTAGGTTTCAACCATGTATGATTTTATTTATAAGTTAAATGTTTGAAAAGACAACAACGTTTGGAATGGCTATAGCTACGTGTGCGTTTGTTTGGGGACATCGCATGCCGTATACCACTAACATAAAACATTTAGCTCAGTGGATTCAGCATGTTCCCAGAGTTATGCAGCCGTCGCCACTATCACTTTTAGGACATTTTCAGTGCCTCCAACACACAGGTATATCTGATGTGTTTTTAGGAAGTTGCATTTTTGTCATTGGCTCCGTAGTCCTCTGCTAAGCTGTGCTTCTCAAATTATTTTTGGAACAATTTTTCTACTGATTCTATATTAATAGCAAAAAAAGTCTAAATTTAGGTCTAGAAAATATCCTGCTTGTGAAATGGAAAAATGCGATCACTCGTCTCCCCACATCACAGCCACATTTTACGAAGGTGAAATTTGTTCTGCGGCAGGCTGCCTATCAAGATGGCTTCCAGAGTCTTGTCTGTCAACCACATTTGCATATTGTATTCCTCCTTAAAATGTCTCTTTGTTTAGTTTCTTTTTAATGCCTGGGAGTGGATTATTCAAGTCACTGGCTATTTCAGTGTGTGTATCTCACCCTCCAAAGGGATTATAACAACCTGACCCCAGATTGCCTCATGGCAACATCCATCCCTTTCTCTTTCTGTCAACCAAAACTCATGCTTTATTGTGGCTCTTCTCTTTGAACGTGAATAATTTTTACAAAGGTTATTTTTCTGTGCGCAAAATCTCATAAAATAGGACATTGAATTTTATTGTGAAAGTTATCTGCATATCAGAGTGTCAACTTTCTGAGAAAAATCTTTGTACCTATTTTTGGTTTCCAAGACATTTACAAATACAACATTCATGCTTCTGCTTTATTCCTACGCTTCCAGTATATTCCTTCTGCTTGGTTTTCAGCTTTATTAGGAAGCTGCAGCCCCCACATGTTAATTTTAAAATTTGGAATGCTGTGTGTTATGAGGGTTGATTCTGATGCCAGCCTAAAGGCTGAGATCCCTTTTATTTATATTTCCAATTTCAATCGCCATGAGAATTGTTTACAAAAGTGTCTCAACATGGACAAACCCGCAATAGCAAGGGAATGGGCAGAATGAAAGCCATATTTTATTTTTCTAAGCCAGTTATATTTATTTCCAAAGGGTTCAGTACTAGAAAAAAAAAATCGAAGGAAACTATGTGTAATACATCCATGGAGAGCCAAGTGACTTATTTACCTAAAAAAGGGTTTACTGCAGAATAACTGCTATACAGTTCCTATTCCCATAATCCGACATTTTCCATTAAGATTAGGCAGACAAACCAGGTGGCTTGATCCCTGAAAGAATTTGTCATTTCCAGCCCTCAGTGCACAGATGAAGGTAGCAGAGGCTTAGAGGCTTACAAGCAGAGGCTTGTAAAGCCATGAATTCGCTGTCAGAATGTGAAGGTCGGTGCTCTTTGCAGTTTCCCATCTCCTCCTTGTTTTCCCCAATGCCTGCTCCACAACTCAGCATTTAATGGACACCTGCTTGTTTGATGCCTCACCTCCTAGAAGTGATCCTGACTCCAAGTCTCCAAGGACCACATCTCAGTCTTGCTTGGTTGCTCATCCCTGCAACCATCCATCACAGACTCATGTTTCCTGCTTTTATTTTCCGAATTCATGAGGCAAGAAAAACTGTAGTGTTCACTGTCTGTAGCCTGTCCTCCCTGCCCCAGAAGTCCATGTACTGAGGTCATGGGTCCCATCTAGTGGCACTCCTGAAGGATGTGGGAACTAATTAAAAAAGTTAGGTCATTGGGGCTATGTCCTGGGAGCAGTTCATTGACATCCAGTTCTTCTCCCCCTCCCTTCCTCCCTCCCTCTCTCTCTTTTCCTCCCTTCTTTCTTCTACGTCTTCTCTTTCTCTCTTTCTCTCTCCCTCCCTTTCTTTCTCTCCTCACCACCATGAGGCCAAAAGCTTTACTGTACCACATGCTCCCTGCCTCAATGTGCTGCCCACCACAGGCCAAATCAAGAGGGCAAAATCAAGTATTTGAAACCTCCAAACTTGTGAACTGAAATAAACCCCTCTGCTCTTTAATTTGATTTATCTTAGGTATCTGTTATAACAGAAAGATGACTAACACACCAATAGCCCAGAAATTCATTACTGACTATAACATAGGGGAGAAACGGGAGAAAGCAGAGACAGACAGACCGATAGACAGAGACAGAGAGACAGACACAAAGAGAAACACACATAGAAATACAAAAACAGAGACATGAAAAAACAGACACATAATATATTTTCTGTAAAAATCATCTCCAATCTTATGTTTGGTCTGAGAAGAGTTGATTATTTTATGTGCATGTGTGCATATGTGTGTGTGTTGAGAGGATGCACTCATGACGTGATTAATGTGTGGAAGTCAGAAGTCAACCATCAGTGGCAGGTCTTCCTTCCATTGTGTCTGAGGCAGGGTGTCTTGTTAAGAAATGTGTTTTAAGGGACTGGGTAAAAAGCAGTTGAGAATGTCAGCTAGCCCAGATGGAAGGGAATATGAGCAGAGTCAGCGAGAAGTGGAAGATACTCTGAGAGAAATTCAAATTGCAAAGTCGGGTGAGGCAGGGCTGTGGAATACAGAGGAAAATTTGGGAAGCTCATCTTCCAAATCATGTAGAAAAATGGTGTCCTGGAATGGTGAAGAAGACACACTCTCCAGAGCAGAACTAACGCAATTCTTCAAGTTCCCCTCTTTTCTCCCAACCTTTCATTCCCTCTTCCTTCTGTTAGCCTATTTTCTGTTGCTAAAACAAACTACCTGAGACTAGGTGACTTCTCAAAACCAGAAGTCTATATTTCGCATGACTGGAAATTGGATGCCCAGGAGTGCTTTCACATCTGTTCAGTATCTAGTGGCATCCTCCTTACTGTGCCATGCCATGGTGATGGGCATTGCATGGTGAGACAGGGCATGTGTGCTAGCTCAGGACTCTCCTTCTGTTCCTACAACCAAATCTTTCATGAAGGCCCAGTATTCATGACTTCATCTAACTTATTTGCTTTGAAAAGAGCCCACCTTCAAACGCCATAAACATATGATTTTGAGTTACTGTTCTGGCTATTTTTTTTCCAACTTGACATAAGCTAGAATTATCTGAGGAGAGGGAATCAAAATTGAAAAAAATGTGTCTATAACATTGGCCTTTAGGCAAGCCTGTGGGACATTTTCTTATTTAATCATTGATGTAGAAGGACCCAGCTCACTGTGAGTGGGACTGTACCTGGGCAGGTGGTTCTGGGGTGTGTATGAGATCAGACTGATCAAGGGGAGCAAGCTGATAAACAGCATTCCTCCATAGTTCCTGATTCTGCCTCCAGGTTCCTGCCCTGACTCGCCTCAGTGATAGAGTGTGAGTTGAGAATTGTAAGATGACACAAACCCTTTCCTATCCAAGTTGAGTTTGGTCACCGTGTTTATCACATCAGTGTCACCAAACATGAACTCCGGAGAACACATTGGAACCCTTGCACTCTTAAGACCACTGTCTTTGACGGGAACAGTCACTGTAATGGCTGGTAACACACACGCATGGGTGTGTCTCTGAGTTCTCCTTTCAAATGACCATCTACAAAGCAGGCCATCCAGGTCAAAGGTCTATCCTGAAGCTTCTTCTGCTGTTGTTCATTTCATACTCCTGACCCTCTTCCTTGGGGAATGCTCTTTTCTTTCTCTTGATGTCTGATATCTAGTCCCACAATCCCTGCCAATACAGCCCGTGGGGACTCTGTCTGATCTGAAATTCGTCTCTGTTTCTTCATAGACTAAATTCAACCTACACATGTAGTTCAATGAGAGAGCATTTTACTGGGTGCCTGCAATGAACATGCCGAAGTTTTTACTGAGCCATAGAAGAGCCTGACCTGGCACTACTCAGGCTGCTGTCAGAGAAGTTCTTAGTGCTAGTTTTTACATTTATTAGTTGTGGTGAATTTTATGGCTCCTCCCCTCCCTTCCTCTCTTCCTCTCCTCCCCTCCCCTCCCTCCCTTTTCCTCTCCTCTGCTCCCCTCCTCTCCCCTCCCCTCCCCATTCTCTTTTCTCTTACCTAGAACTTGCTCAGTAGGCCCCAGAAATCCACATGTCTCTGCCTCTCCAACTCTGAAATTACATATTTATTCCATCACACTTAGCTATGTGTAATATATAAATATAATATATGTATAATATATATGTATATGTAATATATAATATTATATATGTGTATATGTAATATATAATATTATATATATATTTCAACAGTGTATGTTGGTGTTTTACCTGTATTTATGTCTGTGAGCCGTGTGTGTGTATAGTATCTGTGGATGCCAGCAGAGGGTATCAGATCCCACTGAGCTGTGTTACAGAGGACCGTGAGCTGCCATGTGTGTTCTGGGAACTGAACGCAAGTCCTTAGGAAAAGCAGCCAGTGATCTTCACTGCTGAGCTATTTCCTTCTTTCCTACCATAATGGTCAGTTTATTCTTACAGTGTCCTGTAAATGATTTAGCTTCCACTCTCTAGAGCTTTGCAGGGTTTCTGAGGGGGAGTGATGTAGTGATTTTATCTATCATCTATCTATCTATATATATATATCTATCTATCATCTATCTGTCTACCATCTATCCATTTATTTTATTATGGTTAATCTAGAAATCTTCTGGCTTGACTAGAGGATGGTGTTGACTCTCACTCAGTTCTGGAGTCTAACCCTGAGTTCTCATGTCTTGTCTTTATCCAAATTAGATTTACCCAAAGCTTGCTTGTCTTAGTTTCTATTTATTCCAGAAAAAAATTATTGATTTATTTGTTTTTTTCTCCTATTTATATTTTTAAATAAATCAGTTCTAACGTTTTCCCCAGGACAAGAATAACGTGCTGTGTTACTAGCTGTCAATCGACTGCTCCGGATTTGCTTCATCCAGATGACCTGCCACACATTTGTGACTTCCTGTCTCCCTTTGATTTTCTTCCATGTATCAGTCAGTTTGGTGACTGTCTCTTACTTTCAAAGAATCAATGCTCTTTCTATCGTGTTTTTCCCCCCACTTTTAATTTGACTGGGTTAAGATCACAGATGGAGCCTAAAATGCCTCTTTGGGGTTGTGCCACTTACTTTGTAGCAACTGTTACTGCTAAGGCTCATGAATGAAGAGGAACCTATATGTCTTTGTGTATTTTTCAACAGAAATGTTCTTTTTTAAAATATCCAGAGCCGTTGCCCTGTGAAAGAAACATGTCAGTCTTTCGAGAAGGCTGTTCATCTTAGAATGGAAGTGTCTTTGAATGTCTAACAATTACTATCATACACGTAGGTGCTGTGTTTCTACAGTACATGCAGGTTTACGGGCCGTGGGCCTCTGCCATAAACAGTCTTTTATTATTACACAGTGTTCCTCTTTATTTCATCTGGTGCCTCTAACCTTGAGTCCCAGCCCATGTGACATTAATATTGTTATTTCTGCTTTCCTTTTGTTTGGGCTCTCCTGCCATCTCTTTGCGATGTCCCTGTTTGCCATGTTTCTTTTCCAGTTTTAAGAGTGTTCCTTATAAACAAGGTATATCTGGTCTTTGTTTTTTATTTTTTTTAACTTAAAAATGACAATCTCAGTCATTTAATGGGATAATCCATCCTGTTCACATTTAATGGAAGACATGATCCTCATTTCTCTGTTTACTATGTGTTTGCTTTGTGTGTCCCCTTTGTTTATTTTCATTTCTTAGGTGATTTTTTTCATGATTCGTTCTGTCTAGTCTTATTTGTCTAAAAGCTCTACTGATTATTTGATTCTGGCTCATGGTTGCCTTCCATTTTTGGACTCATAATCAAACATTTTTTTTTCACAGGTGTGGGGGGTTGAAATTCCCACTTTGCTCCAGCAAGACGCTCTATTACTGACCTATAGCCCCATTGCTAATCAGATTATTTTATCTTCTCCATCCTTATGGTCCCCAAGTCTCCCATTCTAAGACAGTTTAGAACTTTGCCTTTCAGATCTGCATCAGATGCTCTCTTACTGCTTCTCTTGTCCTGCCTCCTCCCTAGGAATCCCCATTAGCCATTGCGGTATAATGGCACAGCTTGTTGTTCGAGAACTGTTTTTCTTCAGGAACTTAAAGATTCTGAGCAACACATTCGGTAAAGAGATACTCAACCATATCAAAGGAGTGACAAAATGGTCAGAGGCCAGGGCTCCTTCACCTGGGGAGTCCACAGGTATGCAGAGCCAAAGCAACTTTAGGCATTTAAGGCATTCACAGGCAAACCTGTATGGGGTGGAATGACTGGGTGATAGAAACAGAGAAAGCAGCATGACTTTCCCAATGGAGAGAGCCAAGAAGATGTTTCTTCCATAGAGCAGGGTCCCCAAACATCAACCCCTTTGTTGGGGGGAGGGAAGGGACTCAGTCAACTTTCTTCTTTGTGCTATCCTGGGGACTACAAGATCTGTTTTGTTTTGTCTTTTGGGGTTTGTCTTTATTGGTTTTTGATTGTTGGATGCTGAGCAGAGCAGGATGAGGACATCCAGGCCAGTGGCAATGACAAGCTCTGCCCTACCTAATTAGGCTGCAGACCGCAAAATGACCAATAGTGCTTGATCTGATAGATCCATTGACAGCCGCAGAGCTGGGAGCCCTTTGGAAATCTCCCAGAAGAAAAGCACACACTCTCTGCATCACAGCAGCTCAGAAGTTTCAGAGACTTTTCTAGCGGAAGGAGATGTTGATTGTAATGCTAACTGAGAACGAGAGGAAACTACTCACCGCCAGTCAAAAGCAGCAAAAACAACTGGCACTAGTCTATGTATGTAATACAATAATGGTACTCACAGAGTTTAAAGAAAAAAGGAGACAAGGTTATAAGTGTCCTCTTAAAACAAAACAAAACAAAACAAAAAACCAGACATAGTTCTTTTTTTTTTTTTTTAAAGCTAACCTGGTAGTACAGCTGAAACAAAAACTAAATAATTGAAATAAGAAATAAACATGTTTATTAGCTAGGCATGGCTGTAGCGTTTGTGAGCTGTATTATAAGTCTGAAAAGGGCACGAGACAGTAATGACAACAAAACTAGTCAAAATAGAAAATAAAAAGAAAAAGCAGAATAAGATGGGTGGAAAGAGCAAAGGAGGAAGCAATAGAAGGAGGACAAAGGAGGAGGAGGAAGTGAGAGGTGTAGGAAAGAGGAACAAAAGAGAAATCCCCATTTCCCTAAAGAATTGGGAAAGTTATTTTGGATAAAGCAAGCCACAGGGAATCAACAGAATACACAGCCAGTGGCTTACACATGGCCAGAGGTGTTTGTTTGTTTAAACACGACTGCAGCACTCTTGATGTGTGGACACTCTGCTCAAAGCCATGATTCTGGCCACCTCTCTTGGGACTTTGTCTCTCCCAGTTCTGACCACAGCACCAGCTACTGCAAAGGAGTGTGAACAGTGTTCTGGTTTTGCTTCTTGGTTCAGAATTGACACTTGTCCCTCAGCCTTAGCCAGGAATGCCACAAGGGAATCTGGCAAGTGTATGTAGTTCCCAGATGGCCTCCATGGCTGGACATAGTCTATGTGGCAACAGAAGACGGGGATATGATGTGGCTAAGAACAAGCTGTCTTTGTTTCGCCAGCAAGCAAACAGGGAGAGACTTGAGAAGCAGAGTTTCCTTTTAAGTAAGCCCTTAAATCGGTGTGCACCAGACACTCAGAAAAGCAAATCTTCGAAGTAATGAAAATGGGTGGGGGGAGGGCACTAGCACTCAGAACACGAAGGAGAATATTGCCAGGGCCTGTGTAACCATCCTGTCTTTCCAACAACTGTTCCGGAAATTCTGCTCAATGATAACCACTATCCTCCCATAGTATTAGTTTCTGTCATCGTGATAAACACCATGATGAAGAGCAATGTACAGAAAGACAAATTTAGTTTGGCTTGCCGTTCCAGCGCTATCAGAGTTCATCATGGTACAGAGGTGTGCTTAGCGACTGGCCAGCATGGGGGCAGGAGAAGGAAATGAGAGCATCACACTTTGTCACGCAGAAAGCGGAAAAATGAATGGCAAGTGGAGGGGGCCTGTAAGCCACTCCTAATGGCATGCTTCCTCCGCCAAGGCTGTACCTCCTTAAGGTTCCAGGACTTCCGGGAACAGCACCCATCAACCACAGACTGAGTGCCCAGGTTCGTGAGCTGTGGGGGCAGGGTTCTCATCTGAAGCACCACACCTCACTCAAAGCATCACAGACTGCTTTTGTCTGTGTTGGAATTACATAGAAATAGCATGCCAATCGGATTCATCTCTCTCTCTCTCTCTCTGGCTTCTTTTACTCAAAGTTTTTCAAAAATAAAAATACTTCAATGGTGCGTAGAGCAGGGGGAAACAAATGTTCTGCATTTTAAGAAGTCATCCACCAATTCAAACACCATTTCTTCCCGATACTCTCCCAGGCATGCCTAGACATAACATTCAACCAGAAAGCCGGGGATCCCACGGCTCAGCCAAGTTGATACACAGTAGCAGCGGTCCTGAGCGAGTGCATGCTGCTCTTCTGGGCCACACGGAGCTGAACAATCCTCTCTCCAGTGAAGTCTTAGCGTTGTAACGCAGTGTATTTCCGAGGTCTTCATGGTGGTACTGGTAGGAACAAGCGTGCTTCAAGAGCGTGTAATTATGTAGACTGTGTGATAGTTGGTGATATGGTGGCGTTTGCTGCCTGAGTATGTGCTCCGGATATCCATTCGTGTATTTTAGGGGACATACCTAGTGGTGGACAATGTGAAAGTTTAGTTAACTAGACATAGGCGAGAAATGCTCCCGAGCCATCGGATGTTTATGGATGCTTGCTGAGGACCCATTCAGCGGAGTTCCCTATGTGCCAAAGTCAGGGTGAGAATGCACCTCAGGATCCCAGCATGCATTATGCCTATGACTTCATGCATCTGCTCTGAGCTGATGCCCCCTCCATGCCTCCCTCATCACCTGGCAACGTCCTACTCATCTTTCAGGTGAGGCCAGTGTCACCTGTGGCTATCTTAAACTGTTTGCCATGCAGCAGTGTGCATTCTCCCATCCTAAGGTGAGAAGCACGTTCTGGGTCTTTTTGTGGTGTATGAGCGGTCAGCCTCAAAGTCCATAGTCTTTTACATGAAGCAGGTGTTCAATAATGTTCATTGTGTAAAAATAACAACATCTCAAGGCAAAGGTGTAGGCAAGGACTTTTTTTTAAAAAAAAGGAGACCAAGAGCTCAGAAAATGATGTCTTAGGGTTTCTATTGCTGTGAAGAAGGACCTTAATCACAGCAACTCTCATCAAGAAAAACACTTAATTGAGGATATTTAAGTTTTGGAGGATTAGTCCTTATCATCATAGCAAGAATCGTGGCAGCCTGCAGGCAGACATGGTGCTAGATAAAAGGGTGAGAATTCTACATCTTGATCCACAGGCAGCAAGGGAAAAACTGTGTGCTACACTAGACCTAGCTTGAGCAAATGAGACCTCAAAGGCCGCCTCCCCAGTGACACATGAGGCCACACCTCCTAATAGTGCCACTCTCTATGGGCCAAGCATTCAAACACACGAGTCTGTAGGGGCTATTTTTATTCAAACCATCACAAATGATTACCAAAAATTGACATTACATGAAAGTTAAAAAGCTTTTATGGGACTAAAGAGCTGGCTCTGTGGTTAAAAGCACTGGATATGCTTCCAGAGGATTTAAGACTCAAATCTCAGTTCTCACATGGTGCTCACAAGTGCCAGGGGATTTAATGCCCTCTTCTGGCCCCCAAAGTCAATGAACACTTATAATGTACAGACATACATGCAGGCAACACACACACACACACACACACACACACACACACACACACACACACACACACATCCAAAGCTAAAGAAACAATCACCAAGTGAAGAAACAGCCTACAGAATGAAAAAATTATCCTTTTGTCCTCTCTCTCTCTCATTCTCTTTCTCTTTCTTTCTTTCTTTCTCTTTCTCATCTCTCTCTATCTCTATCCATATCTCTATCATTTATCGATATCTATAACTATCTCTATCATCTCTCTATCTTTATTTCTATCATCTAGATCTAGATCTAATCTAGATGTTTAATCTCTATATCATCTATCTAATCTATATCTAATCTCTCTCTATATATAAACAAAGGATTAAAAACTACAGTCTATTTTTTTAAAGCTAAAACAATTAAACACTAAAAAACAACAACAAAGCAATCAATAAATGGGCAAATACGTTGGACAATTCTAAAAAAATAAAAACAAATACCCAGTAAACACATGAATAAAAGCTCGCCCTCCTTAGCCATCAGTGATAGGCCAATTAAATGGTTTTGAGAATCCACCTCACTGTAGTCATCATGGCCACCACTAAGAAAACAAATGACAACTGAGGCTGCCAAAGAATACTGTGGGGAAAGAGGAACCTACACACACGGCGTTGGGAGAGCAAACTGGTGCGGACACTATGGAAATCGGTATGGAGGTTTCCGCAGAGAGCCAAATGTAAAATGTAGACCCACTTCTGGCTGCAGACCAAAAGGAATTGAAGTCAGCACAGCACAGAGATGTCCAAACACCCAATTTATTGCTCTGTTATTCACAATAAACAAGACGTGGAGCCAGCATAGTTGCCCATAATCAGATCAGTGGGTAAAGAAAATGCCTACTGAGTTTTACTCAGCAATAAAGAAGAATGAAATTATGTCATTTATGGGAAAATGGATGGAAGCGGAAATCACATTATGTGAGCTGAAACAAGACAAGTGTTGCTTGTTTCCTTGTGTGGAGAGAATTTATACTTAATTAAAGTATGAGCATTTTGTTAAGTGGGTAGAAAAGAATAAAAAAGGCAAGATACCACTTTTTTCACACACAGGGTCTCTATTTTACACACACATGTTCATGCATGCTTGTGTGTATGAGAGAGAGTGGGGGAGGGAGGAGAAAGTGGAGAAAGAAGAGAAGGAGAAGGAGGAAGAGTAGGAGAAGGAGGAAGACTAGGAGAAGGAGGAGACTGGG
The DNA here is from genome assembly GCF_907164565.1 of Psammomys obesus. Lineage (NCBI taxonomy): Eukaryota > Metazoa > Chordata > Mammalia > Rodentia > Muridae > Psammomys > Psammomys obesus. The sequence continues at coordinate 4,937,255 of NW_026596152.1, forward strand.
TAGAGAGAGATGATGTAGAAGGGCAGATGATGGGAGAGTAAGACCCAGAGCAAGAGGCCATGCTATATTTGTATAAAATGTTCTTATGAAATCCATTATTTCATATGGTAACTAAAAAAAAGTAAGAAAAAGAAAGTCCAAAAGGTTTGTTTAAGAATGAATGACAAGATTAATATGATAGAGAATAAAATCAAAATGTGATCTGGGCAGACTGTGCACATCTGAGCTTTATCTTATAAATTTTTAGTAAGCTATAAAGCAGACAGAGGGGGTGTGACAGTGTTCTTAACAAATTTTCTCATGCTTTCCCTTGACAATTAATTTGTTATCTGTCCTCCACATTTATTTTTTTAAAACAAAAATAATATAAAATAAGCCTTTGTGGTCAGCGCTGCACTCTGGGCATGTCTCTTGGGCACACACCTCATATTAATTATCAACTGTTACATGACCATATCAGCACAATGTGCATTTATTGCCTTTCACTAGGTCATGATCATCTCCAAGCGCTATGCGGGTGGGTTCTGGAAGGCTAACCTCAGTTCATTGTCACGTGAGATTCTTAAACACAATTTCACTACCTTCTTAAAGCTGCAAGGGAGGGAGGAAGACACACATACAGACAGAGACAGAGACAAAGAGAGAGAGGGAAGAGGATGAAGGAGAGGGAGAGGGAGAGCAAGAGAGAGAGAGTGTTCAGAAAGATGGGAGGCCAGGCAGGCATCGGGGCTTACATCTTCATCCAGGCTGATGAAGAAGGCTTATCATAATTTCCAGGCATGAAAAATCAAAACCAAAAATAAAAGTCTGCTGAAATAGCAGGTGGGGGCACTTGTAGCCAAGTCTGACACCTGATTTCAGGCCCTGGAACCCACATGTTGAAAGGAGAATACTGATTCCTATGAGCTCCACATATAACAGGCAGGAATACAGATAAGCATATGTGCACAAATAAATACATATAATATTTTTTTCAGAGAATTATATCCTTTTCACTGAAGGCAAACCATAGGTTTCTTTGCTTGCTTGTTTCTTTGCTTGCTGGTGTGTTTTGGTCAGCTAGGGAATACACATGCAATTACAGTCCCAGAAGAGTATAAGCAAACTGAAAAAAAAATCACCATAGCTTGTGACATTGTAGCCATTACAATGCCATAAGGGTAATGTTGGTGTAAATAGCCCTACTGAACTGTGGATTTTGTAAAAGTACAGAAAACGTAATTATGTACAGTACACAATATTTGCTACAGAAAGTAAGTGGCCGTATTACCACACTACGTATCTAACTATATTACGTTTTAATGATACTTCGGAGTCAAGATCAAAATATAACAGGATCTATGGTTTGGTTTTGGTGTAATCAAAAGAACTCAGCGACACATTTTTTTCATGAAACGTGCAGCATGTTACACTGACAGAAGTTGGTCCATGTGGCACTGAGTCTCTTGGTCCTGCCCAGTGGCCACCTAGAGTGATGGACCTCCAGCATACAGTGTTGTGAGTGCACCTGTGACTCTCGCTGGATGAGATCCGTCATCTCAGAATGCATCCCTGGCTTAGCTTGGCTTCCATGCTGGTACCCAGTCGCCTCAGCATTGCTGGCAGAACAGCCTTTTCTTTCCTCACTTCTCTTCAAGGTCACTTCCATCGCACAGCAGGTGTCTCTGAGGCACACGTCTCTCTATGGGTCCTCCCTTTGACCATCGTTGAATAACAGGTAGTGACAGCCTCCATCTTCATTCTTCTTGACTGTGTTGGCTGTATGTGGCCTCTTTTCTATTTCTATGAATTTTAGAATATGATTAATAGTTTTCACGAAACCTTGCTGAGTCTTCTAATTTGCTAGTATGAGATGTCCTTTTGATGTTTTATAGTCTTTCACAGGCTTTGATTACTGGGATTACCTTATGCTATTGTAAACACTGTTATTTGAATATTGTTTTCTAATTGTTTGATACCAGTAAATACATTCAATTTTTATATATTAGCCTTTTGTCTATCAACATTGAAGGATTCAAGTTTTTTTTTAAATATTTTTTATTTCATGTACATTGGTGCTTTGTCTACATGGGTGGGAGGGGGGGCAGATCCCCTGGAACAGGAGTTATAGACAGTTGTGAGCTGCTATGTGGGTGCTGGGAATTGAACCCAGGTCCACTGAAAGAGCAGCCATCTCTCTAGCCCAAAGGATTCAGTTTTTAATTCTGGTTACTACCTGTACAAATGTGTTGACTCTTCTAGATTTTCTAGTACAGCATCATGGACACTTTCTTCTTTCTAATGCTTATGTCTTTTCTCTCCATGGTGGTATCAAAGGGACGAACTTTGTCTTATTTGGGTTCTGAATGTCAGTTTTCAGTGTTTTACTGCAGAGGATGACACCAGCTCTAGGGTTTGATGGACAGCCTCAGTTAGATTAAGAAAACTCCTCTATATCAGATTGCCAAATGTTCTCTTTTTAAACCATGAAGGAATGTCAAATTTTATTCCAAAAAAAAAAAAAGCCCCATCAGTTGAGATTATCATGTAATCTTTATTATGCTAATGATGTGGTTTACATGGACTATTTTCTAATGTTAAGCCAACTTTGCATTTCTGAGATGTACTCAACTTGGTTGTGTATTATTCATTCTTTTATCTCTGTTTACTTATTTTCCCCTAATGTTTTATCTAAGCTACTGTGTCTGTTAAGGGGAATTTTAGGGGAGAAAAGCTCCAGCTTGAAGCGTCTCTATAAACTAGGCTGAGCCATTATCTCACTGCAACAATTAAAGAGACAGTAATGAACAAACAGAGAAAGGAGACTGAGCCAATGTGACAAGAGGGGTCCAGGGATCCCCAAGTCTGCCTGTCTGTCTTTGGGGAACTGACATGGGCTAGAGGTCTACACAGAGGAAGAGCTGCTGCTCACCTTGTGTCTGTCTGGAAGGTGCTTCATGGATGTCGTCACTGATGTCACCTTTCCGGGGGAGGGGCTTCCATGAGGTGACTGACTACTGAGATTGCCTTCATCAAGTCAGAGGTCTGCCCTGGGTGGCTTGCCACTGTTGCAGGGTAGATTCAGTCTCTTGCCACAGAGACATGTATTGAGCAGGGCTGGTCCCTCCTGTAACCTACCATAACTTTGGGGGAATAGAGCAGGAGTAGGAAAAGCTTAAGAGGTAGAAAAACACAGTTAAATGAGGCCAGGGACTGGTGCCACTTCTGTGTCTGTGTTCATAAAACGTGCCTTTCTAACACTGTTTTCATTTACGGTATTATGGTGGCTTCTAGGATACGTAACGAAGTCTCCATTTTCCGGAGGGGCTTGTGAAGTTGGTTCAACTTCATTTCCTTACATTTGAAAATATTAGGTGCTGAGTCTATCTAGGCTGGGAGGGTCCTATGCTGGAAGATGAGAGACTCGATGCATGTGAAAGACCTGTAATGCTTAGACCAGCGGTTCTCAACCTGTGGGTCACAACCTCTTTGGGGTTCAACAGGCCCTTTCACAGGGGTTGCCTAAGACCATGTGCATGTCAAATATTTACATTACAATTCATAACAGTAGGGAAATTACAGTTATGAAGCAGCAATAAGAAGTTTAATGGTGAGGACCCGTGTGAAAGAGTTGCAGCTTTAGGACGGTTGAGAACACTGCTCTAGATGCTGAGCACATCTTAAGGCTGCTTAGTAGGTGGTTTTCAATAGAAACTCTCCCTTTTGTCTTGATTTTCACACGTATTGGCTTATAGATTTTATGCCTGTTCTGTGTGTACTTTGATATCCTCCTCATACACTGCCTTCATCTTAACTGCCTCCAGCCCTCATCTTCTTTGAGGTTAATTTGTTGTTCTGTCTTTAGCACTGTGACATTCTTTTTCTAACATGTGTGTTTCGAGCCGGAGATAGCACGGTTTGTGTAGGCTCTGCATATTTGACACTCTCTTTAGCTGCTTGAATTTCTCTGGGGTTTGTTCTTAATCAAGTCTGGTTGGTCTTTCTTAGCCATGATTAAATCAAGCAAGAAATGATGATTACAGAGTCAAGAATTTTATCATTTTCAGATAACAGTCAGGGGCCTTAATGCTTTTTTCCACTCGAAGCAGCCAGATTTTGTATGTTTAAAATTTTTTATTAGCTGGATTTCATTATGACATCATACACTTAGGGATGTTGTGATCAAAGATGGCTGGCGTGAATCCTGGTGGTGCCCAGTGATGTATACTGCCATCTTACCCCATGGAAGTACCCTACAGTGGCTACACAACGATTAAATCACTTGATGACACCAACCCTCAGAATGCGTCCCTGTTGTAAGGGGCACAGGAGTGTGGTCTTCTCTGCAGGCTAACAGTTACACTGGGCTCTGGTTACCATTTGAAGCGCCTTGTTTGTAACTTGTCTTGCTTCTCTATGAGACAACAATGGCCGTAGGAAAAGTAACCAGGATTGAGGGGTGTCAAAGAAAGGCAGAATTAGCTCAAGGACAACGGAGAGAGATTTAAAATCCAGTGTGATGATGTACCTTTGTCATCCCAGCACGTAGAAGTTATGCAGAGTAATCTCAAGTTCAAGCCTAGGGGAGTTGTGCAGTGACATTCAGAATTAAAAAAAAAAAAATCCAGATCTCAAAACCCACCAACAAAACAAGAAACTCAGCTAAAAACCTCACTGCCCAGAAGAGGCTAGCAAATAGTCGCATTTTATTTAATCCCTAGGCATTTATGCTAAGTGATGCTAACACAGCTACCATGGTTGGTGGTGTGCATGAGCGAGAGAAAGGACGTAGACTGGTCCTGCTCGCAGTGGACCAGTTTTCTTTCTCAACTCCTGGTGGTCTTGGATATGAGAAGGTATTATCTGAGATATTTTAAAGCATATGAGCATTTCTGAAGAGACTGCTTGATGTCTTTATCTCTGTCACTTCATGTCTCAGCTGTGTAAACCGAGGCACATTTTCTATTTTTGAATTCTTTAATGATTTCACAAATGTATACAATGTATTTTGGTCATTTTCAGTACCCATTACCCCTTCCTGTCCTCCTCCTAGTCCTACTGGACCACATGTTTCTGCTTCTACTTTCATGTCTTGTTCTGTGTATGACCCACTGAACTTAATTGGGGTTGCTTACATAAACACACTTTTCTCCTTCCTTCCCTCACTCCCCCCCCCTCGATCCTTCCTTTCTTTCTTTCTTTCTTCTTTTTTTATCAGTGAGGCATGGACAATTTACCAGAAGTTACACCACTGCAGAAAATGACTCTCCTTCCTCCAACTACCAATTGTTCATCTGCTTGTGTCTAGGCCTCATGAGTTCTTCTCCCATCCATGATAGAATCTTAAATAGGTCTCGTTCAGGTAATGTAAGACCTGGGGTCTCACAGCTCAGGAGTTTAAGATCGAGCCCTTCCCAGAAACTCCCCCAGACCAAGACTCATTGCAAAAGCAAGAGCTTTATTAACCATTGCGCAATGGGGTCACCCCTGCCGGTCAGCAAAGAGTGGCACCTGGAGACAGAGGCCTTTAGGTTTTTAAAAGAAAAATTGCGGGAGATTTGAAGTTGCAGTCTTGGCAATTTAGGATTGGATGAGGAAGCTATAAAGTAAGATAATTGGTTAGTCTTAGGTGCTCAAGCTTGGCCAGTCCTGCCAAGTGTGAATGCAGCTGCAATTGAAGGTAGGGGTGGTTAGCTCATCCTTGAAGATTAGGGGCTGCAGACTTTTGGCTGGAGGTCAAAAGCTACTCAGAAGAAGTCTAGGTTCGTTGCTAAGAAACGCTATCTCAAAGACAAGGGTCTGGTCCTTCTTTTTGCTGAGTGAAGGTCATTGCTTGCTTGCCTTTTTTTATATCTGTCCTCACAGATAGGGTCATATTCCTCCATTCTTTGGAAAGGTACTAAGAGTCTTTAGCTTAACCTGAACCTAAAACTCAAAACTATAGGCTTTAGAAGACATACAGGTTACAAAGTTAGCCTAACCCTTTCAGTAATAATGCTCTAAGTTTGTGGGGATGATGGCTATGTCATGCCCAGAAGTCAGCATTTCAGAGCACTCTCTCCGGTTTTACACTTTTTACATTCTTTTTGCCCCACCTCCAGTTCTGCATTGTTTTCTGAACCCTGAGTGAGGGGTGTGATAAAGGTGTCCTGTTTTTGGCTGATCACTCAGGAGTCACTTATACTTAACATTTTAATAGGTTATGAGTCTGCTTTTATAAACGCTTGTCTAGTATAAAGAGAAGCTTCTCTGACCAAGGCTGAGAGCAGCATTAATATATGGCTATAAACACAAATATTTGGAAGGCTATTTTATACCATAAACAATTAGCAAACCAGCAGGAATAGGTTCCCTCCTAGGGGCTATGACCTCCCTAGCCTTGAGCTTTTGGCCAGGTTTGCAGTAGCAAGCATGAATTCCTCCTGTGGAGCAGGCCTCCAGTCCAGTCAGAACGGGCTTTGTTATCTCTGTAACAACCATGCCACTACTTTACCACACTCTTCTCAGCAGGCTGGTCCTATGGCTCCCAGGGTTGACAGCTGGGGAAGACTGTTAAAGACTTTTCCAGCAACCAGATTAACACCTTTACGGACTAAGTAAACTAGTCTGCGGAGAGGAGGCATTCAGTTCAGTTCTAGCTCGTTTTCTCTGTCTTGCAACCAGAGCTGATGTGTTTTTAGAAAGATTTAATTTTTAGTCATGTGAATTGATGCATCTGTGTGTATAGGGCACATGTGTGCAGAGGCCTACAGCTGTCAGAGGAGGCCTCCAGTGTTGGTGGTGGGTGTAGGCTCCTAACATGGATGGTGAGGGGTCCTCTTGAAGCACAGCGTCTGTTCTTCACCACTGAGCCATCTCTTCAGCTCCTCCAGGAGGGTTTTCCTGTGTCATTTTTGTGGGCAACAGAGAGCAGTGACAACAGCCTGTGGTGCTTGGGGGCCCTTTCAGGTCTCCTTAACCAGCAGCACTTATGGGGGTCTCTCTTGGGGACACTGGGATTCTTATTTAATAACTTACGGTATCTGGAAGCAGCATTATACAGCCATGCAGAGTCTCCCTGCTCAAACTTAATTTTTTTTTAGTTATATAACTTTAATCAGCTTACAGAATAATACTTTTCCACATGGCTTTTCCACACGTCTTTTGTTTTGGTTAGTCCCTGCAAACTTCTTCTCTTCCATCCCCATCCCCTCATCCTCACCAGAACCTTTCTGCCCCTTTGGCATTCTCCCTGTACTTCCTGTCAGCTCTGTTCTACTCCCCACCCGCCCTGTAAGACTCCTTTTCACTCAGTGGCCCCTTTCTCGCTTCCCTGCGAACTGAGGCAAATTAATAAAAGCCTTTATTGTCTAATGTTCCATATTTTCTTTGTTAAATACTTTCCTAACGTTTTAAATCACAGTTTTGAGGAAAACAAAATTAAAAGAATCTCGGTACTATGTTTACCAGCATGATTGGTAAACCTGCATCAGACCTAACATTAATTTTATGAGACAATCTTTTGTGTCTTCTCTCCATTTCCCCAACTTCTCTAATTAACCTATTGAAATACAGAACTAGAGATTTCTGCCACCCCTAGAGTTTCAAAAAATTTGCTGAGAAGATGCATTTTCTATTCTCACTGTTTTGAGTTAAAAAAAAAATAATCAGGAGCTGGGGAGATGGCTCAGATGGGAAATAACGCTCTAGCAGAGGACTTGAGTTCTGTTCCCAGCACCCACACGACAGCAGTTCAGATCCAATATCCTTGTCTGGTCTCTGCAGGTACTCCACACGTGTGATACACATAAACTCATACACACACACACACACACACAAATAAATTAAAACTAAAACTTAAAGTGATAAAACAATAAAAACATTTTATGGTAGAGACAAGGTTTATGTTCCCAAACCATGCAGGCATTTTTTTTTAAGAAATATAAAAACCCTTGCAAATAAATAAAAGCATCACATGCCTATCCAAACCAACCAAACTCAAAGTTTATACAACTTAGTGAATATATATATATATATATATATATATATATATATATATATATATACACAGTTTGAGTTGACATTCAAAATGGAAACTGTGAAGGCTCACATTAAATTTCACACTTTCAGGATTGAATATTCCTTATGCCCTTACTTACCACCAACCCCAAAACTCCACGACAGTATTACAGTTAAATAAATGATTAGCTTTGTGTACTTTTTCATAACTGCCTCCATAGTCTTTGTTCAGTCCTTTCTCATCCCCTAGTATCTAGCCCTTCTTGCTCTCTTTTCTACATGTTATACTGAATCCACATATGCATTTGTTTACATACATACATGTGTTATTATCTAGAGTCTGCATACAAATAGTAGTATGCAGTTTATCCTTTTATAGGATGGCATGGCCTTGCTTAATAATACATATTCTGAGTCTGTACTCTTATAAATACAACTTATTAGTAATAAATGGGTCTATAAACATGTTATCGTCCTTCAGAACTGATGAATCAGAACAGAATTAAGATACATTTCAAATATATGGTACCAAAATATGTAGTGGTTCTGGTCATATGTGTTCATATCAAAATATATTTGTCTTTACAAAGAAAGAATCTGAGATAAATTTGAGATTTCTGAGAATGAATTGAGCAAAATAACAAAAAAAAAATCAAAAATAACACAGTAGACTCAAAAATTTTAAAATAATACAAAATAATAATGCAGGTTTGCCAATCCTGTTGGCGAACATAGCACTGAGATATTTTAAATTTGTTTCCCTTAAAATTGTGATTTAGAACATAAGGCACGTAGAATCTTCTCACATTCATTGAGAAGATCCAAAACACAGCCTTAAACTTGCATGAAAATGATAACAAACCCTTCACTTTATTCCATCTGCTCTTTCGTAAGTGCTACGAGAGACTTCAGTTTGTGATGAGACCTGGGGGTGTGTCCTGTCTTCCTACACCCATCTCTTGTGCTCTGACAATATTTACTGAGGGCGGATGAAACCTTGTAGATTTGGATATCTCTTTAAGATACTGACATAGTATTAACTATCTGATAAACCTTTTTAATTTCAACATAAGAAAAATGTGGTGGTTTGAAAGAGAATGGCTCTCATGGCTCCTGTAAGCAAATGCTTGGCTCTCAGTGGTCGTGTTGGAGGAGGTGTGCGGAGGAGGAAGAGACCAACATGGTCTCTTTTTCCCTCCCTCCTTCTCCCTCTCCCTCCCCTTCCTTTCTCCTTCTCCCTTTTCCTCCCCCTCCCTCTTCCCTTCTTTTTCTCTCCTTCCCTCTCTCCTTCTCCTTCTCTCCCTCCTTTCCTCCTCCTTCCCTCTCCCTCCCCCTCTCTTCTTTGTGGTTGTTACCTGAAATTGTAAGCCCTCAGCCATCGACCCAGCAGTACGCCTGGCTTCCCTCTGCCATGCTCCCTGCCATAATGGCTATGGACTAACCCTCTGAAACCATAAGCTCCCAATAAACTCTTTTTAATAGTTGCCTTGGTAATGATGTCTCTTCACAGCCACAGAAAGAATGGTAACTTACAGAATAAATGCAGTGTTTTAAGAGCATTCGTTTTCCCAGGGTAAAGAGAATGTGTTGGGATTAACAGAAGGGAAATACTGAAGAAATATGCCACCCTCTGAGGTAGCATGTCTGTCAGGTTGTGTTCTCGCTCTCCGTGCATACGGCAGATAAAGTCTCCATCGTATTTGTGTGTAGGCATGTATGTGCAGAGGTGCACACCTATGAGCACACGCACACTTGATGAGCTGGAGATAACGAAATGTCTGATATTGCGGATGGCAGACGATGGCTTGCTGTGACATGGAGTCGTGGGCCACAGGGCTGAGCCCCTGCTGGAGCCTGTTCAGTGCACCCGAGTGTGTGTTCAGTTAGGCGACCGCTTCGCACAGCTCAGCGCTTCCACCAAGGAACACTGACAGACGAGTTTTCCATCAGTCACTGTGTTGCTGCCTCGCTGTCGAAGACTGTGCAGCCATCAATTCAGAGGGACCCAGCGAGAACGGCTGCGAACGTGTGCGGTCACATCACGCACATCCAACTCTTTCCTCTGTGCACGGTCGAATCTCAGAACCAAAAAGCAAAGGAGGGATCTGGGACTATCCCAGTAGAACGCCAGTGTTCGGAGAAGAAAAACAGATTTTTAAAAAATGTAATGTGGGCAGTTTGTGGTCTCCTTTTATTACCCAAAGATTTATCACATTCACTGTATAATTAAATCTCTACATCTGTGGGGCACAAATGTTTTCTGTTTCCAACGTTTATGGTTTGACATCGGAAACATCTGTGCAGGCCCAGTATACAACATCTGGAAGGCATTTCTGAGCTTTTATGACATGCAGAGTGGTCTTTGTTTTGGAACAAGTGTGTAGTTTTCTCCAGTAGCGCTTCCTGCCTGTTATGTCCTTCTAATTGGCATCTCGCTGGAGGATTGTAAGAAGCCTGGCTTCCTGACCTCCCCCTGGGCGTAAGGACATGCTTTGTAGGACTCTCCCCTGAACTGAGAAGCAAAGGGCTAAGATGATGTCATAGGTTTAGCTGGTTTACACCAGGATTTGTTTATCCCAGGGAGCAGGTTGAGAGAAAAAGAAGGGCCTGGAACTATGTAGACAAAACTTTCCTAGATGCTTTCTTTAGATGAAGTCATTGGTGGCAGAGTGAACATCATTGTCCCCACTTAACAGGGAGGAAGGAGGGTCTTGAGGAAGTGAAATTCCTCCAGGGCACCAGGGTAATCAATGGAAACTTTGAAATTTTGAAATGTAAATCGAATCACCGAACATTACATTGAATCTTACCACCTTGGTCCTAAAGTGTAGACGGTGGTTCAGCATTCAGGGAATATTTGCTGGCATCTGTTCAGTGTTGGGATGTAGTCTAAGTACTGAGATGAACACGATAAATAAGATCTCTGTCCAAGTGAGCTTGCATTAACGTAACGGCTTATGCCATACAACAGTTTGACAAATGCACGCAGTAGGACCCCACACGCGGCTTCTCTTGCACAGTGGAATAATAACAGATACATGTTGTGTGATAGGCAGGAAGTTGGCAAAAGAACTAGCGTGGGCACCGGAATGCCCAGGAAGGGTTTATTTTAGTTTGGGATTTCCTAAACGGAGCCTGAAAGCAGGAACTTGGAAGTTCTCCTGTATTTAGCAAGTGATCCCTGGATGCAGAACCCCAGGGTGGAGAGAGTGACCCAAGGCAAGGAAAAGGCCATGAATGAGCTGCTTAGGGCTGGGTGTCTGGTGCAGGGGTAGAGCAGCTGACAGACTCCTGGTAGAGCACTTGGCAGTTGCTTCTCTCATGGCTATGACAAAGTGACTCACAAAAGGCAACTTTAAGGAGGGAGGGGTTGACTTCAGTCCATGGTTTGAAGAGAGATACCGCTTATTATGGTATAGAAGACAGTGGTGGGAACATTAGTGAGAGGAACTTGTGTGTGTGTATGCTTGCTCAGCTCACCTTTCCTTTTTGATTAAGCCCACTGTCTCCACCCCCAGGATACTGTCATCTATATCTAAGGTTGGGTCTTCCCTCCTCACTTAAACCTCTCAGACATCAGAGCTATGTGGCCTAAGTGACTCTAAATCCCGTCATATTAACAGTGAAGATCAAGCATTGCACTTACCGAGCACAAGGCCCCGGGTTCCGGCCCCGGGTTCCAACTCCGGCACTGGAAACAAGCAGACGGACAGAAGAATCCCCTGGGACGGTGAGAACCTGAGTCTTCAGCCCGCGTACGTGTGCCTCTGGGGGAATCGCCGCTCCTCTCAGCACTCTGGAGTGAACGGCAGGTCTTCCATGGCTTCGCATCAGAAAGTGAGAGAGGGGTACTAAAGGAGCACGCATGCGGGAGATGCTGTGAATTTTGCTGAAACACGATGAGCTCCATCGGGCCGCAGGCACCCTGTGATACACCACACGCCGCCGGTGGCGGGCTCCAGGCGCCGGGCGGCACAGCCAGCCGATAGGCCTTTCATGGTGCCCTTACAACCTCCCCATGCTCACCTCACTTTCGTCTTCTGTTTCCCACCGAACCCATCTACCCAACTTTAATTCAGAGGACATTCTTACTGGCCGAAAATCAACCAAGAAGAAATAAATAAAGACGTCCTGATTTTTACATCTGACAATAGCGCAAAAGTTGAAATAACTGGGTTAAAAACTGTGTACATCCATACTCCTGAGCTGTAGATATTTTATAGGAACACACTTAAAGACGTGGATTTTACTTGAGTGAAAAATGCCGATTACGATGTACAAAGTTTCCGGAGGCCCCATTAGAACACTCAGTATGACTATACCTGCTTGAAATATACGCATACTAAGAGACCCTAAGAAGGAATCACCCACGGTTTTTAATGTGTTAACTGGTGTTGGAATCACGGTGGCCTAACAATTCTTTTCGTCCATATTGGTTGTCTTATTTTTACATGGTGATCATAAATTACTTTTGGAACATGACAATGGAAAATAATATTTTAATTTGAAGGAAAAGTTTTCTTATCGTCTAAGAGGAAGTGATGGAGAAAACTTCCAGCTGATATCTTGGGATTCTAGACCTCAGGAGCAAACAGTTTGTGGTTTCACGTTGATGTATCTGTACTTCCAAAACTCAGGACACATGGTCTTCCGAAAGGTGTGTGTGCTGGTTGGTACATCTGTCTCGGAATGATCTCACACCAGTTTGGTTGCTGAAATGTCTAATTTTATAAAGCAGTTCACCATGTCTGGAAATAGTCGGCAGAGTATTTGAAGAGCAGACATTAGGAAATCTGCCCTCAGCAACCACCACAAATACAGATATTCCGAATCTTTGACTGAACTCACCCTGTAGGCCAGGCTGACTTTAAACTCAGAGATCAGCCTGCCTCTGCCTCCCAAGTGCTCAGATTAAAGGCGTGCACCGCCACCACCCAGCTAAAAATGTTTGATTCCTTCGGTTAGGTATTTCCGCTTTATCACAGCAGACATTTGATCTTGAGCCGACTGCACTGTGCTGTTTCTTCCCCCCGACGGCATCACTCCCAAGCTTCCCTTACGGGCGTCTACAGGGGTCTTTCATGACTGTGTGTATGCACCTCTGATAATGTTCCGTGCGCATTGCTTTTCCTTAAATAGACTCTTTGTAGACATGGGAGAACCTCCTTAGCCTATCCAAGTGATAATATTCACGATAAAGCTGACTTAAATTACAAGCCATAATTTTTAGGTACACATTAAAATAAGTACATATCTATCAAAATAGAAAATGTTTGTCCACATGCCTCTGAAAAGTCATCTCTCATATCTGTACTGAGCTTTGGGAACACACTGCTCCGCTTGTCAGCATCCAAAGGGGCAGGCATTTCTGGGCACTTCTGCCCTCTTGCTGAGCTGGACAGAGAGAGAGAGGAAGGCGCTTGAAAACATTTGGCCTGGCCCGTTCTCAGTACAGGCAAACTCTGACCTCTGCCAAAGATTTATTTGTAAGTCAGTCTTCTGGAGCAAGAACATATTATATGTTAAATGGGTTTTTTATGAGCTGGTGGGAGAAGGTGATCACCACATAGAGAGAAAACTTTTATGGGTCCTTTCTGAGGATGCTTGATGCCACTGCGGACATGATTTGTGTATTTATTTTGGCCAAGGATGATCCACCCGTGCCTGACACCTGGTAGTTAGGGGTGGATATTTCTTGACTTTAGTTGAGTGAAACCTGTTTAAAACGTTCTCTTTAATTGTCTTGGAAAATTCAGAAAGAGAATGGTTCTCATTTGCAACCGAAAAGGAATTCAGAAGCCGCGTTGGCACATGGGCCAGTAAGTGAGAGAAAATACGGAGGAAGCTGTTGAGAGAACGTTAGATCTCTGTTAGAAGGGCCCCCCCCCCATAGGTTATAGCATTTAGCATGGATATTCACACTGTAGTATGCAGTCAGAGGGTCTACCAACGGTATATAGCACGAGTCGGTGTGGATCAGCGTTTTCCCGTGGATTCACATCCTGGTGTGCAAGCAAAATCTATCATTAAGATTGACTTCAATTTTTTATTTGGGAGAATCTTCATTTGGGAGACTCATTGTCTGAGCTGTTTTTGATTGCTTTTTCTTTCTTGCTGGAACCTAAAGCATTCAGATGAAAAAGTTTGCTTACTACTATTGTCGAAGAATTTTCCCTCTGATCCAGTGTGCCACCCCCAACACGCTTTGCTGTTTATTCTGGGAAAGTACTATACAAGAGCTCACATCAGTGTATCGTACACAAATGGTCTTAGGAACATACAAGGATGAGTCAAGTCGGTTAAAAATATTTACAAATAGTTTGTCTTTGTGCGGGGTGTTTGCGTGTGGGCATAGGACTCCTCGGGGCTGGCTCTGCTAGCACAGCCCTCGTGCCTTACCACACTTTCATGCAGAAATGAGGAGTCATTATTACTGTTTCGCTGTTCAGCTGCCCACTCCTCCTGTCTGTCAGTTACTTATGAGCTGATTTTCTGTGTCTACTGCTCATCTGTTTAAAGTCTTGAACTCTGATAGATTCCCAATACCAGTGTTCTAGGGCACCCCTGCCCACTGAATCAGTGCTGTTCTGTGATCTGCTTTGGTCACTGGGATATGGAAGAAATGAGGCAGATCTGGTCCTCATCTGTGTCTACTGAAAGCCTGGCAGCTTTCACTGTGTGTCTGAGAAGGGCATTACCATCTAAAGAAGTCCTGTTACCTCATTATGCTGTGAGGAGCCCACACCAGCCACGCGGAGTTTTTGTGGATGGAGACAGAGGCCCCCAGCCAGCAGGTCCGGGCATTCACAGCTGTCAGCCAGCACTGACTCCAGCCACAGGAGTGAGGTTGTCTTAGAAATGGCTCCCATTGCCTCACTCAAGCCTCCTCCAGGGGTGCCACGTGGAATCCGCCGATAAAATGTGTGCTGAATTGCTAATGTGCCAAAACAAAGAGACACAAAGTAGGAGACTCACATTTATTCTCTCATATAGAGGCTAGATGTCTGAAATCAAGGTCTGGTGTGTCGGTGCCAGGATCCCTTCGAAGACTCTATCAGAGAACCTGCCTTGCCTCTTCTAATTCCTCATAGCTCCAGCTACTCCCTTGGCTTGTGGTGCAAGCTCCAATCTTTGTCTCCATCTTTCCATGGCTCTTTTCCCTCTAGCTGTGGCCTAAGCTGCTTCTTACGAGAATGCTGGTCATTGGACTAGGGCCCACCATCATGACTTCATCAGAACGTTATTACATCTACAGAGACCTTATTTCCAAATAAAGTCACACTTACCAATCCTGAGAGTTACGATTTCAACATTTTCCTTTTGGGGGTGGCAGGAGGGTGGAGACACAATTCCATCCGTAACAAACTGTCCACATTGTGTCCTGCTGCAGTTGAAGAATCGTGCAGTGATAAATAGCCTGATGGTTTTCGGCACCAAGTTTTGGGTTACAGTGCTGTACAGCAGTAAGAGACAGGAAACTAACCTACAGCATTTGATGTTTTCCTCTGCAGAAGCATCTCATCCCCAAACTGCACGTCCTCTGTCACCCTCTCTTTTCCTCCTGTTGTATAGATCACTGTCATTTCTAATCATGTCCACTTTTCCCAAACCCAAGCAAGATTGCATAGGGGCTCAGTTCATTTCTTCCATTCCCCATATGATTATTTCACTATAATGTTCAAGTCCGCTTTCTGTGTTCTCAGGTGAGAGTGTTTTCTCTGCTTTTTTTGTCTCTCTTTTTAAGATCTCTGCTGGACGGCTGACCCTCTAACACAGTAGTTCTCATCGTGGGGTGTGCCCCTTTGATGGCTGAACAACTCTTCCACAGGGGTCATCTAAAATCATCAGAAAGCACAGATATTTATATTACAATTCATAACAGTAGCAAAATTACAGGTATGAAGGAGCAACAAAAACAAGTTTATGGGTGGGGGGGATGGTCACCACAGCATGAGGACCTGTGTTAAAGGGTGGCAGCATTAGGAAGGTTGAGAACCACTACAGACTTCTGGGAAGCTCTCCTTTTCCTCCTGTTGTATACTGCCTCTCTCTGAACAGAGGTTTGACACTGGGCATTCTCCTGTTCCACAGAGCTAACTCTCCAGCTTGTGAAGGATTTTGATAATCTCACTGGCATGCGCTGTGGACTGTGACCTGGGCCGTTTTTATAAAGAAAGAGGATTTGGGTCTTAACGATTGTGTACCCAGCATCATTATTAATTATTAATGGGTGAGATTGAAAAGAAATACTAGGGCAAGGAAAAAAACCCCGTGGGGATCCTACTGAAATCTATTTTCTGTTCTTTGTTAGTTCTGCTTTTGTGTTGTGTGATCAAAACACCTGTAAGAACAACTTCAAAAGAGGAAGATTCATCTTGATGCATGGCCTTGGAGGTGTTGGTCCATCATGGCACAGAGGATGTAGCGGAGTGGAGCAGTTTATGCTGGACAGAAGGCAGAGAGAGCAATGCGAATGGGGCAGGAATAATGTGTTCCTAAGAGCCTGCACCTCGGTAGCATGGCCTCACCCCCAAAAGTGCGGACAACCTTTCAAAGCAGCATCGCCAGCTAGGGAGGCTCCCGCTGGAACCGTGAGCCTATGAAAGCATTTCTCATTTGTATGAGCATTTTCTCTCTGGGGTGGGATTGGGGGTAGGTGACTAGGCAATATCTGCTTCCTAGCCTTCTAAGGTGCCAAGTGAAAAATGTTGTCCCTGGGAACCAATGAGTTTGTTAGACTTGAAAACAGAGTGTGGCTGGGTGGCTCTAAAATACCTGCCATCATGCACGGCAGCATCACTATGGCTGTAATGGAGCCCCTTGCCCACTCTTCCCTCTCTTGTATACTCTAGCCCCTCCCTGAGGCCCTAAGGCTGTGTTAAATTGGGGTAGAATTGCAGGAAGCACTAGACACTCAGATGAAGGCCCAGTGACCTTCCCTGTCCTTCTTTCGATGACGGAGCATCAGCAACCAACAAGCGCAGCTGTGGAGGTCACTTACAAGCAGAGAAAACTGATCTTCTGAAGATGGCAGCTGTTTTGTTCAGGGGCGACTGCTGTACAACGTTCAAACCCTAAAAAGCCCAACTTCCTTACACTCTGGAACAGCCAAATCGTTGCACAGATCTTCTCTAGTTCTGAACATTATGACTCTCTCATCTCTATCTTCTCACATGACCTTTTCCTTCAAGATCTTCGCCAATAAATGCCTTCTTTTTTTTTTAATCCCTACTTTTCAGCCCTTACATGAGTCCTTCCCTTTTCTTTCTTGCTCTGCTGATATCCATGCATGAACTACAACACACACACACACACACACGTGCACATGGAGTAGGCTCTGGGGCCCCCATAACTTTATCCGACTCGGAATAACAGCTCTTTTGCCTTAAGACATTAAGAGTTGATGGTAGAAAAGAGCTAGTGAGTGATCGGGTGCCTTGAGTGTGCATTATAGAAGCGTCCGTGTTTCAAGAGTTAGGAGTAGATAAGTCCCTCATACAAATAAACTATTTATACTGCAACTCTCTTTAATTGTGTGCATATTACCATATACACTAAAATTTTAGGTCAAGGGGTACTTCTACCACATGGCACTGAAACTGGGGTGCTTGAGGTATTTAGTTTTTAAACCGAATTTCTAGCCCAGGCTGGCCTTAAACTCCTCATATAGACAAGAATGACCTTGAATTTCCTAGTCTCCTGTCTCTGTGCCCAGAATGTTGGGGTTACAGGCATTTGCTCCCAGACAAGACTTCTGCGGTGCTGAGGATCTAACCCAGGCCTCCTGAACTCCAGGGAAGCCCTGTGTAGACCACACTGCATTCCTGGCCCCTGAGACTGAGTTATAAGGAAAAACAATCGCTCTTTGATTCGTTCCTTCCTCTAGAAGAAATATGCTTCTTTTGAACTCGGATGGCTCCCATTGCTACAAGGCGTTGATAACCTCTTTGTTTCCTAGAAATCCAAGTCAAGGCTTTGGTGCAGACCTATAATTCAGAAAGTTCTCATAAGATACCAAATAAAATGGAGTGCAGTCTGGGATTTCTGGAAGGGCTCACTGGACAGTCTGCCATTCTCCACACCCAGAAGTTTCTTCCCTGTTTTGAACGGATAAGGGAAAAAACTGGCAGTCAAGCTTCAGTCAAAACTCTCAATTAGTTCTTGAGCTTCCTTAAACTGTGTTGAGACAACTAAGAAACAGAACACATGACTTATACAAATGTCCAGGGAGGACCTCCTAAGGCTAAGATGGGAAGATTAAGTTGTAGCATTGGCATTCCTGCTACTGGCCCACTCCCAGATGTGACAGTCAATGCAACAGCCGCCTTTATTCAATGGGATGCCAACCAGCACTGTCAGAGATGTCAATATGGCCGGCAGTTAATTTAGCACTCTACCTGTAGCTATTTTCATAAGAGAAATTTGCCTGGAGGAAGAAAAAGTATCATTTGTCCCTGAGCCAACCCGTGCTCCTCCCAAACTAAGGCTTGATGGAACAACTCAAGACCCAGTTTAAGAGCAGGACATCTTATTGCACAACACGGGTAGCAACGGGCTGGCTGCTCTAAAGCACCCATATGTTTGCGCATGACCCTCGTGTGACAAAGTTTCTGCTTAGAGACACTAGCTGTAGTCTCAGTGCACAGTGGTGAGATGGTTCAGAGTGCAGCAGTTGAGCTGCCAGGGAAAAGAATCTGCATCATAATCTGCCCATCAGTCATAAAGCCACTGGGCTTCCTAGAGCTTCTGGGACCTCCAGCATGAGAAGAGAAGTAATTTCCCTCCTTGGAATATATATTGGGGGGGGGATGACTACAGATAATGCAGAAAAAATGTGAACACAATAATGTATCAAGTGACAATGGTGTAAGAGCAAGATAAGTCAGTAGGAAGTGAGGCGGTATTTTTGTCTAGTCAAGAGATGTGTCAAATATGAGATGGCCTTTGAGGAGAACACTAAAGCCTTACTAATTTTAATTAAGTGTGTCTCTCTCTGTGTGTATGTGGTGTGTGTGCAGGCCATGTGTGAGTAGGCACCTATGGAGGCCAAGGACAACAGACCTCTTGGAACTGAGTTACAGGTAGTTGTGAGCCATCCAGCGTGAGTGCTAGGAACCAAACTCGGGTTCCCTAGAAGAGCAGGATGTTACCTATCTCACTGTGTATTTCAAGTGGAACTGTGTGTGTGTGTGTGTGTGTGTGTGTGTGTATACTTGAGCAGTGGCTGCAGGGAATCCAATAAAGATGAGTGGGAAGGTAGCATGGTGGGAGCTGAAGATTTACAGAGCAATCATTTTTAGCCTTTGTTGAACATTAAAAACAACAGTGAGGCTTTAAACATATTCTGCAGTCTCAACTAGATCATTTCAGATCCTACACTCTGTGGACCCAAGGATCTGTGGCTATCAGGCCCAGCTAGGTTATTCAGTGTGGGCCTGGGTCCAGAACCAGCAAGCAGGAGTCTGTAGGTTAGTGGTGGTAAGGGGTACAAAGGTTTTAATGATATGTGCCAACGTGTGCCAATGTAGTAGGGCCACTGTGCCTAGCTCTTTAGGTAAACACTATTTTGGATATTTTAATGAAATGAACACTGCCATCTCTGCACCCTGAGTAAATCAGACTGCCATCCATACTCTATCTAAGTTTCCTTTGTTAGTTATAGACCTGAAAGGAATGAGACTAGTTGACCCCAAAGAAAGAGAATTCTGCTATTAGATAAATGCCTTGAACTCTTGAACTGCAACATTTGTCCCTCCCTGGGTCTTCTGGTTCCACAGCTCATCTTATCTGATTTAGTCTTTTCAGCTTCCTAGATTACAGGGAACAAATTTTTTTCAAAGAAATTTTATATAAGGACACGCGCTAGCTCCGTGTGGGAGCAGATTGACTGAGTTTAGGTCTTTAAGTCAATCTCCTGCTTCTGTCCTGAACTTTGATCACAGAGAGGTTAAGGGTCAAAGCAGAAAACCGTTTGAGGAGACAGCTCAGTAATTCAGGCAAGCGTTAACAGAGTCAGTGCCCAGCCAGCAGCAGAGAGGCGATGCGAAATTGCAGGGCTTTGCTCATATTTGCAGGTACAGCCACCTGCATCTGCTGCTGGAGATGTGGCAATTTTGTTGCAGTTTGTTACAGAGATTCAGGACTTCCACAAATCAAATGTGAAGTTAGTGATTTATTGGCTTGAGGGCAGGAGCAGAAGAGCCATGGCAAGCGTTAACAGACACAGGCACAAAATGAAAGGCTTCATCCCTGGAGAATCCTGGCCCCGACTGTACAATTCAGACACTTGCAAACATGCTGGAATAAGCAAGAAACAAAACACACTTTGATAGAAATTTCACTTCCAAACTCTATGTATCGTAAGCGTAACTGAATCCAGCTGTTTCTCCTTTACTCTCCTTTCCCTCCCGAGCTTTGATGATGCACTGACAGAGCTCCCCCAGAGGGACAAAATGTTTTGTTATTCGTGAGGGCTCTGACCTCAGGAGGGCTGCCTTTTCATCCGTAAATCATCACCCAGACATCCAAGGGCTGCTGTGTTTGGCAGGGACCCACTGCCCAACCGCATCAAGGCCAAAGTCAGGCGTGCATAGGAAACACTCAGGCTCAAGGTGAAAGGCACAGCCCCAGAGCTCCATCTTACACCCTGACACACACGACTTTAGGAAAGGTCTCTTGAGGGTCACCTCACGCTCCTCTACCTGGTACTCATTTCTCCCACGACCTGATCCACCTGGTTCAAGTTCTCAGCGTTTCCTGTGAGCTTTGCAAATAGTGAAACCGTTTGTGTATTTGAAAGCTATCTCTGTCTTCCTTTCTCATTGGTTCCTTAGAAAGCGCTATGGTCAGAATGTTTGCAACCCCACAAATTCACCTGATTAGAGCTTCACCACCCCAAGGTGACAGTGTTAGTAGGCAGGACCTCTGGGTGCCATGAAGTCATAGGGACGGAGCAGGAAAGAGATGGGATTAGTATCCTTATAAAAGAATTCTCTGGCTTTATTAGAAGATTACCAAGACAACTCCCATGCTTCCTCTGTGTGAGGTCAGAGAAGGAAGCTGTCTATCAGAGCAGGTCCTCACCAGGCATCTGCCTGTTGTCCCCTAGCTGTAGCTTTTTCTAGCACCCAGAGCTATGTGATAGGCATTCACATGTCACTCTATAAAGCACCCAACCTACAGTGTTTTCTACAGTAGCCCAGACTAGTGCAACTACTGTGAAGGCCCATTTTATCCAACAGCTAGTATATTTGTAAGCATCTTACAATTCCAATTCCACCTTCTAGGCTCCGTACACTGTAATGTAAGAACACACCCACAGCTACCTGAATCCCTCTTGTATGTCTAAATGTCAGCATAGGACCTTGTTCTGCTAATACCTATTTTTAAACAGCCATGTGTCAGGCTGTTGTATTTGATGCTCAATAAAGACTGTTGGCTGAGGGGTGAAATTCGAAGGTACACAAATAACTTTGTCATCACGTTTCCAAAGCCAGATTGCATCCCCAAACCTTTAACAAAAGACATCATTGTGTCCCTAGGTCTCCAAATTAGCAGCACTGACATCTCCACTCCTTCAACACAGCACGTCAAGTCCCGCAGGGCAGGCCTTTCACGTAATCCTTAGATTCATCTCTTCTCCGTTACTTCGGGCACTAACCTCAAGCATTTTCCACGTGTGCATTACCAAAGCAGCAGTTTCATTCTTCCTTCCTGTCCAGAGGAATCATGGGAAACCAACGCATAGCCAGTCTGTGGTGGTACACTTTTATACCATAATTTCAGAGCCTTTTTACTTTCCATGTGTACAGGCATATGATACACACACACATCCACATACACGTATATGGAGGCCTGTGTGCTCAAAGGTTTTGTGTCAGCTTAGCACAAGGTAAAGTCACCTGAGAGGAGGGAGTTTCAATTAAAATGCTTCATGGCACCCAGAGGTCCTGCCTACTAACACCGTCACCTTGGGGTGGTGAAGATCTAACCAGG
This sequence comes from Psammomys obesus, assembly GCF_907164565.1. NCBI lineage: Eukaryota > Metazoa > Chordata > Mammalia > Rodentia > Muridae > Psammomys > Psammomys obesus. Next base: position 4,959,227 of record NW_026596152.1, read on the forward strand.
TGAATTTGTGGGGTTGCAAACATTCTGACCATAGCGCTTTCTAAGGAACCAATGCGAAGGGAAGACAGAGATAGCTTTCAAATATGTTTCAAGAAAACACAAACTGTTTCACAATTTGCAAAGCTCACAGGAAACGCTGAGGACTTGAGCCAGGTAGATCAGGTACTGGCATAAACAGGCTGGTTGATCAATGGAATCAAATAGAAGACCTTGAAATAGACCCACACACTTATGGACACCTGATTTTTTTTTTTTTTACAAAGATGCCAAAACCATACAATGGAAAAAAGACAGCATCTTCAACAAATGGTGCTGTTTTAACTGGTTGTCTACATGTAGAAAAATGCAAATAGATCCATACTTGTTACCCTGCATAAAACTAAAGTCCAAGTGGACCAAACCTCAACATAAAATCATAACACTAAAACTGTTAGAAGGAAAAATAGGGAAGAGCCTTGAACACATTGGCACAGGAGACAACTTCCTTAGCAGAACACCAACAACACAGGCTCTAAGATCAGCAATCAATAAATGGGACCTCATAAAACTGAAAAGCTTTTGTTAAGCAAAGGATACTGTCATCAGAGCAAAATAACAGCCTACAGATTGGGAAAGGATCTTCACCTGTATCTGACAGAGGGCTAATATCCAGAATATATAAAGAACTCAAGTAGTTAAACAGCAACAAATCAAGTAAACCGATTAAAAATGGGGTACAGAGCTAAACAGAAAATTCTCAATAGAGGAATATCGAATGGCAGAGAAACACTTAAAGAAATGCCCAATGTCCTTAGTCATCAGCAAATCAAAACAACCCTGAGATTTCACTTTACACCTATCAGAATAGCTAAGATCAAAATCTCAAGTGACAACACATGCTGGAGAGGATGTAGAGATTCCACATCCAGGCAGGCCTTGAATCTTTTTGCCTCAAGCTTGCAAGTATGGAGATTATAGGCACATGCCACCATGTCTTGCTAACTTTTGTTTTTTCTTTCTCTTCCCAGGATGTAAAAACAAAGAGCAAGAAAGGTGGAAACCACACATTTGTAGGGTATGGAAGGACAGGATGGGTTGGCAGAACTGAAGCTCAGGACTCATTAAAGTGACAAAACTAGCAGAAAACTTTTCACTCTAGAGCCTCAGTATTGTAGAAAAAAAAAAGCACCAGAAGTAGACTTATGGCCAGCTGGCACACCCAGGTACCCAGGAACTGCAAAGAAAGTCAGCGTGGCTCTGAGCAGAAGCCGGGAAACACAAGCCAGAGGCCCAGGGATTTACTCTTGAGATCTGCGTCATCTGGGTGGTGAATTTTGTTTATAATGTTTCTGGACTGGAGGTTCTCTGCATGCTTGGTAGTAATGAAAAAATTAAAAGCAATTATGATCTACAAGAAAATCAAAGTTGCATAAATATATTCAGTGGAGGACAATATTTACCATTTAACATAACAAAGGCATTGAATGCAGAGTTCACAAAAAAATGAGATATTATCATGGGACAGTAGACAGAAGGTAAAAGGGGGTAAAGGCTGTTGAATAATAATGAGCCAATAAGCAATAAGCTAAATAGTTAAACAAAAAGAAAATTTCTGTAATTCGGAAACCTAGGCTAAGTTAACAAAAGTAGTTAAAGTTGAAACCCTTTGAAGGAATTGCTTTTTGGAATTTGAAAGGGCAACAGTAAATTTGAGAAAAGTTTTTTCTTTCTTTTCCTATAAGGCTTTAACACTATTGGACATTTTAAGTTACTAAAACAACATATAATCTCTTGATTAAAACAAACTCCAAGCATAAAAGATCATAAACAAACATAAATAACCCAAATCCAAATGAAGCAGAGGCATGGGATAGAGTTCAAGGTGAAACACACAAAGATGTCTCCACATACGCCTTACATTCCACAAGCAAAAAGCCATGAACATCTGTGTCACCAAATACCATTCAATAGATAAATCAAAAACTATTGTAAAGTTGGGGGAATAGCTGCCAGATTAAACAAAGCTTGAAACAGTCCCTCTCCGTCACTGCTAAGCAGGAGTGAGATATAGAGAAAATATAAATAATGCAATTACTTAGAATAGATTTACCAGATCAGCTGTCTGCTATGCAGAAATTATAGGATCCAGGTATTTGTACTGTAAGTCTAAAAACTAAAGAACTGTAATATCACAATGAAATAACCCCGTTTGTTCATGAAAAATTTAGGAAATTATCCTAAACATCTGTTGAAAGACAGAGAACCAGCACCTGACCTTCAACACAGTTGTGTTTCGGAAGTCACAGTAATGTAAACACTGAAGCTTATGAGAAAGCCACCAAGGTCGTCCTTATATTAAACTACATGACAGTAATTACCTTAGTTCGAAAAGCGAGGTGGTAACAAAGCATCAGGTCAAGAACCAAAACAAACAGATAAATAAACAAATTCATATAGAAAAACCAAAAAGGGGGTATTGGAAAATGGAGCTACAACAAAGAATATAACAACAAAAAATTAATAGATTAGAATTTTCAAGCAACAGAATAATAAAATACCAAAGAACTTAGCTTGTATGGTAAAAATAAATAAAAATAAGGACTACTCAAAAACAACCTTACACAATGCAAAATATGGAAAGGACCAAAAAATATACATTAAAACATTTAGTAAAGTAGGAGATATAAAATAAATATTTAGTCAAGGAGGAGGCTAAAGAAGTCAAGATACAGACAGCTACACAAAACCCATTCTAGGCCTGCTTCTGGGAGAGTCCAGATGTTTTCAATGGATAGACAACTTCTGCAATGTGAAGCTTCCTTTCTATGTGTTTGAAGAGTACTCAGTCTCTATGTAACTCACGTCTTCAATTGTTAAAATCACAGAAACAACAAAATACTTGACTATAAAAAATAAGGGATCCATTTAAATTACTAGAGTTGATGGTCACCTACTCAGCACTGTTACAACAAGACAATTATGGTTTGAAAGTGCAACAGGAGAGAGATCCCATCACATAAGTAGCCTCACAAAAGCACAATAAAAATGGTACGAGATGCACCATTTCCCAACAAACACAAAAGAACACTTGCATAAATAGAGACAGGCTTGGGACCAGGGGAAGGCTGACATAATTATGATTGTGGAAAATATGATGCTGTGGTCAGTGTGGTACTTAATTTATAATTTTTCTGTGGACTTTACTTTTTTTTTCTTTCTTTCTTTTTCATCCTGAGTAAATTCTGCTCAAATGTTGATAAAGATATTTTCAAGACTTGGGGGTGATTAATTCTCAAGCAATTCTCTAGCTTTGATGAAATTTCCTATGGAACATGTGTGCAGAGCCAGAGCCATTTTCTATGTTCAGTTTGTATTGCTAGTGGTTCTGCTTCCATATTCTGGAGAGATTGCTTGTCTTGCCTAGTGGTGAGTCACATAAATTAAATACATGAGGACTTGGGGGCTAATGATTAGGTCACCAAGGAGGCATGAAGGACCTCCCAAGAGGCCAGAACAAATAAGCATCCCCACAATGAGTCTAGTCCTTGGGCAGGGAGGAGAGGACATGCAATCAGACATAACATGTCTCTGAGAAAGCCTAGGGTGAATCTCCCTTCCCAGAGAGCTGGGTTTCTAGAATCACCCATGACATCAGCCATTGCCAGACTGCAGCTGCCTCCCAGAGGTCTCTCCCAGCTGCTGTCCATCAGCCAGCAGTGATGGGGAAGACTCCTCCAATTTTGAATATGTTCCTGACTGGCCAGAGCAAGACATACCACGAGTCAACGGCTAACGTGAATTTTATACACACACACACACACACACACACACACACACACACACACACACACACCATTTGTGTGTCTCCTCCCTGAGATCTTCTCTGGATACCTTTCCATTTTGCTTTAGCAATGGCTGTTAAATGATATCTATACTGCTGAGTGAAGGCCTATGTACTAATATCTAGACACTTCAACAGTCCATTCCCCCTCTTCACAAAAAGGACACATATTGAGAATCTGTCCTGGTCATGGCTGGCAACTTGAGGTCAGAAAACTCTAAGAAAATTTCTTCTAAGGAGTGGTTGACAATTTTAATTTTATGATCCTGATTTGGAGACAATACCAAAGTAGAATTTTGAAGGCAAGGAAGGACAGGATGTGAGGGCCATGATAAAGCTAGCAGAGGGGCTAGTCTATAATCCAGGGAGAGAACAAACAGGTGTGAGGGATTTAGTGGTTGGATTGAGGACCTGTATCACAAGTCATGGTTTGCTTCATCGGTGGCTAGAAAAACAAAACAAAACAAAGCAAAAGCAAAAAAAGCCTCAAGTGTCTCTGCATCCTACTCACCCCATCCGCTACAAATGAATGCACAGCCCACCTCTGCCCAGAAGTGCGTTGTTTTTTTTCTTCAATTTAAGATGCTCTGATCAGACACTCTTGACAGATTCTGGAAGGAGAAAGTGGAAAAGAAACTGAGGGTAAACTTGCCAGAGGGCTCAGAGAGTCCTGAACTGTCTCTAAATCTCAGTGAACCACCCAACCAGCAACCTATGGCCCAAGAAGTTGGAGCTCTCATCAGTTCACACTCTTTCCTACAAAGAAAGTTATGGACAGAAAAATGCCTAGGAGGTCCCCTTCTCCTCCTCTCCCCTGTGCTGCATAACTCAGGCATGATAGTAGAGTCATCCCTTCCTGCAACTGGTTCAAGGTCAGCCCCTCGTACAGTGACACTGAAATTCTCAGAGGCTTAAGTCCTTTATGTAAAATAACACAGTATGTGCACATATCCTGTACTCACGCTCATCTCTAGAGCACTTGAAATACCCAATAATATTCAAATGCTATGTACGTGGTTGCTGCACTTCATGGATTAGGGAATAACAGGAGCAAAGGCTGAACATGGTCTTTGTAAACACGATTTCTAGTTACTAAATGTTTACAGTCCTTAATCAGTATAACCCGGGGATTGGGACCTGTAATAACTTGTAGCATGGTCTGTCCCTGCGTGTCCAGCTGCCTTAAATTCAAGAGCAGGAGGCCTATTACCCAGCAGATATTCTGCTCTGGATTTGTGTCAGCTGGAGCGTGAGAGAGCAGTGTTACCTGGTGTGGGTGGGGGCAATCTTCTCAGCTGTTAATAAACCAACATCCTCTGCCAATTATTCCCTAGGGTGAGTGGTTTTGAACTTTCCCCCTGTCCATCATACCTTCATTCACCCTTAGTGACCACCTCGGCATCCCTGAAGGTGCTTTTGGCCTCTGTGGACTTCACTGCACCCTTAGCCCTTGTGTCAGATTGGTTTTACATCACTTGAAAAGTATAGTGGCCTAATAAAGAGACTGGGGATGGATTCCTTCTGCCACCATATAGTTTCCTCATCCAATACTGATGGTAGGATGGTTCAGAGGTATGTGATACCCAAACTTCACCGAGGACAGGATCAAATTAACTCAGGGTGGTCACATTTTTTTTTGAGGTCAATCTTTATAGTTTAGGTTAAAGTTCTATAGTCAGAATTGTCCAGGAGGAAAGTTCTAGAAAGGGAGAGTAATACGAACAATTATTTGGAATAAAGAAATCATGTCACTTGCTGTAATACTAGTGAAGTCCAACTTGGGATCCAAAGAGCTTACTGGAGGTACCAATACAGGAGCATGGATGACTCAGAGGCAGCTGCATTGCTGAAAGCCCATCCCAGCATGGGTGAAGACTTATGAGAGCTAGAACCCTGGAACCATCTGCAGGACTCCCAGGTAGCTAGGCAGATAGGAGGGTCTCCTTGCAACAATCCTTACTGCTTATATAACCGTAAGGAGTGAGGATCCTTGCCGCACCTGGTCTGTTTTAGGGACTTCCTGAGACTTTCAGGTTGTTTACTTCTAGACTCTTACGGACCTAAACCTTTCTGAATCTTAAGGATAGATTGTTTTGATTTGGAGGAAATTGTTACATAACCCTAGTTCAGGAAGCTTTCAGAGAAAAGAGATCACGATGCTGAAGATAATAGGAAAATAAACCTCCATCTAAAAACTGAGGAAGCTCCTGAACTGTATCTTGAGTTCCCTCCTGAGTTTTGTTGCAGAAAGCATGATTTAGACAGGAGAAAACACTGTAGTAGTGTTACTGTAGAATCTTAGGGTCCATCCCCAAATTTTCAAAACAGAATATATTTTAGTAAGAGTCCCAGGTGAACTGTATACACATCACAGCTTGACAAGCTGTGCTAATCATGCAAGTTGTTAAGACATTAAGCGTGCCTGTGAGGCTCAAGCAGGAAGAAATGTCTTTGGATTGCAGCTAGCAATCGCCTTGAATTTCATCTTACCAGCATTGTTCCTTAAGAAGGCAGATAAAAAGGATGGCAGGTCTCAAGCTTCAGTGAGCTCAAGAGCAGCCTTGCAGGTCTGAGCTGCAAGCTCCAGTTCATGGAGGAATTCTGAGGAGAGGGTGCTGGACAAAATCGCAGGCTTGACATATGAATATTTCCCACATCAAAAAGTTTTGGATTTGTTGTATTGGTCTCCAAAGTGCCCCAGTCCTGCTTCAACTGGACATTTATCATAGTTAAAGCAAAAATAATACCATTAGCTTTCCAAGCAGTGATAAAATTAGCAGTGTAAACAAAGCAAGCGAAAGACCTTCATCAGGTCCCTTGTTGTTGCTGACCCAACACCTACTAAGATGATTAGTCAGGGCACATGGGAGCAGGGCAAAGGGAACTCCTGGGACCAGAGTCTCCTTGTTTATTTTCTGAGAGTCTTCAGGAACAGGCGGGTTCCTAAAATGCCTGTAGACAATTAGGCTCTGAATATTCGGTTCTGTGCCAAACTCTGTCATGGTTATTTTTCTCCAGGAGGGAAAGTTCCTTCCAACTTACAGTGTTTTTATTTTTATTTTTTTATTTATTTCTTTTCTGCTGTTGCTACTCTGGCTCCTGAGAAGGGAGCACTCTCCCCGGAGCTTCAGGGAGGCGCCTGCGGCGTGGGAGACCTCGGCAGCTTCTGGCCTTTCTTGGGACAAGCCTTGTGTTGGATGGACTGCATTGTGTGCTTGTTGGCATGAGGCAGGCCGTGGTCTAAGCTCCACCTCTCTCACATAGCTCTGGATTGGCCGTGTCCTCGGTGAGTGGCCCTTCTATTTGTCCGTGGTATGGACTTGAGGCCTTGTGCTATGCTTCCTACTACACTCTTTCCTATCTGGGATGTTACTTTCTTGAGACAGAGGCACCAAATTACATCTCTTGTTTTCTTTGTAGAAAAAGACATGGAGGATGTGGGGCAGACAAGATGGTGTGCGTTTTCCTGGTTTCACTGTGGCAGGAGAGGCAATACTCCAGCATCGGCTGTGTGGAACACGTTCCTAGTCAATGGCAGACACTGGGTGACACCAGACACCAGCGACAAACTAGACACCATGGTGACAGATGAGTACATGCTAAGCTGTAAGTTTACATGTGGAAGTGTGCACTGGGTATATGTGAACACATGAATGTGTGTGCCTGTGTGTGTGCCGTGTGCACACAGGCACAGGCTCATGTCTAGGTAAGATGCATGTGTGTATGCTCCTGGGCATGGACACATTTATGTATGTACAGATGTGTTGTTTTCATATATTTATTTATGGCATGTCAGCTTGTGTATATATGTATACATGTGTGATCATTCGAGTATGTGCACATGCGTGTGTTTTTCTATTACTTCCTCCTCCTGTGTACCTGTGCATTTCCTTTTCTCTCCTCTTCTCATTGGCTTTTTGACCAATGTCTCTTCATTCTACCGTTTATAATCTGTACCTCTGAACAGTCATCCGTCAGTGTCTATGGGGTTTCACTCCAGAACCTCAGTGGGTACCCAAATCCGACTCTCAAGGTTTAAGTACTGAGCGTAGAGCCTTTAGGCACAAATGATCATGCCCCTGCCTTTTCATCACTCTCCTGTCAGACTGGAGATTAGCCCAAGCTAGCTCTCCTTACCAACAGCAGATAAAGCAAATGGACATCCTGCCCTGGCTCTCCACACTCTCCCTCTCTGGCTCCTCTCCACCTCCTTGGAGGCTCTCATGAGGACCTGGTCTAGCCCAGTGTTCTTAAGAACTCATACCAGGAAATTAGCTCCAGGTCTACCTGCCTTTGCTTTTTCACATCCAGCTTGGCATGTCCTCCTGGTCTCATACCATCCATCAGCCTTGGAATCTCAGCTGAGCCTTGTGACATCTGCTCTTCCCTAGTGCCCATGTCCTATCAAATCACAAAAGTGCTCCGAAGCATCACTCTTTCATACTAAATAAATGGGCATCATGGTAGGCGTGTCTGCGGCGATGGAGATTTAAGGGAAGTGACACTGACAAATACTTGGTAAACTTAGAAATCACATTCCAAAGAGAAATTCTCCTGTCTTGCACCTCAGGCTTGTTGGATCTTGTTCGCGAAACAGATAAGAAATCCTTACAGAACAGTGGCTGTTCAAACTGCCAAGATGTCTTACCTGTAAATAGGCAAGTCGATGTACCTGCTGAGAAGCCGTGTTGCTTCTCTGTTTTGATAAAGGGTCTCGCTATGTCACCTGGGCTGGGCTTCAACGTAGGCAATCCCCCTGCCTCTGCTGCCCAAGTGCTGAGATTAGCTACCATCCCTGATGGTTGTGTAGTGTTTAGAAGAGGTGCACTAGGGCAGATCTCTTCTGGTAGGGTATTTGTAGACCTCCCCCGTGGCCCTGAGGGTGTGGCATAGTCCCCATCATCTAAGAAATTAATCTGCCAGCCTGCGAGTCCTGGGACAGGGCTCTGTTAATTAAATCAGGGTGGCTTGGCTGACTCCTCACAATGCTCCAAACACATATCCATTGACTTTTATGTTGTATTTGTTTATGGGGCACTTGACCTCAGGAACATATTCTCAACGTGGGGCAAATGGATAAGTACACGGTAAGCCTTCTCACGTTAGAGGGAAAGCCAGCTTCTGTGTCTTCTCTATTGAGTCTTCTGTGTGCAATTGTAGAAAACCAGACACTTAACAATGAGGACAATCTCCTGATAAAAAGCCTCCAGACAGCCTACCTCACTCCCTTTGGTATCACTGCCCTGTGGAGCAACAGCGGATTTCAGTTTCAAAGCACATGGGGGTTGCCAAATGAGGTTGGATCAACACGTATCTGGAGGCCAATGCCTGGCACCCTGATTCCACATCGTAAGTTACCAAAACTGGTGGAGCCCCTGTAGGAACCCAAGAACTTGTGACTCTCTCTCTCTCTGTCCTGCTTTCTCTTTTATGCCTACCACTTGTCCACTAAAACAAAAACAAATCTAACAAAACAAAATCACCCTTCTCCTATTCTCCCTTTTCGGAGTCACAGTCTCCATTTGTCTTTTGTTTAGTGTTCAGTATCAGCAGTTGACACTATCGGACGTGGTTTCCTTTCATACAGTAAACTATGTTGGATGTATCTGAGGTTTACAATGTGATTTTGTTGGCTGTGTATAGTATTAAGGTCACACAGTGAAGCAAATTCACATGTGTAACATCTCACACGATTAACTTTTATTTTTGTGACAAGCACCTGTGACCTTCGTGTTTTGTCAAAATCTGCGACCCAGCGCCGGTTCTCAGGCTGCACACTCGTCCCTGGATATATGTGTCTTCTACTTCGCTCCTCTCTGCACTCTCTCCTTGTTTCCTCCCCCATTTTTGCCTCTGGCAGCCTTTGTTTTATTGTGTATCTCTGCAGAGTCATCCTTCACCATTGGCTTTCATTCCAGGGCCCCTGTAGATACCCAAATCTGGAGATGCTCAAGGCCTTATAGAGAACAGTATTGACGTATAACCTATGAACACCCTTCTGTATCGAGTTTGGCTGTTTGTTTTGAAACAAGGTCTAACCTAGACAGTCCTTGATTCCTAATCCTCCTGCCTTCACACCCCCCCCAACCCGCCCCAAGGGCAAGGATTACATGTACCACCACACCCAGCCACTTCTGTGCACTTTAAATCATTCCTATATGATTTATGTCTAACATAATGAAAACATTATATATATATAGTTGTACTCTATTGTTTAGGGACTATATAACAGTGTTCAATTGTGCTCACAACACTTCAATAAAGGTTTATGATAATATTTTCAATCTGTGCTTTAGCTGAGTCTACAGACACAAACCTGTGGAGATGGCTCCCTTCATTGCGGAAAGCCAGTTGTGCATTTGGTCCCCATTTCTGTCTTTAAATTCCACATGTAAGCAAGACCATGTGGCAGTCCTTCTGTGACTAGTTTGTTTCGCTTCACAGGATAACTGCTGTGTCCATGTGGCAAACGGCAGGGTTTCCTTTTGAAAGGCTGAACGATACTCAAGTGTGTGTCCATATCACCTTTTACCTCCTCACTCATCCATCAGTGTTCTGCTCGTGTGTTTTCACGTCTGTGATTGGGAATGAAGGCTCAGCGTGTGTGAGGATGCAGCTAACCCTAAGATTCTCTCGCTGACCTCATCCCGGACACTGCTTCTTAACCAAAGGCTTGTCCTTCTTCTTAATGCTTTCTGCTGTCAGCACATGGCCCAGGTTCCTTTCTGAAAGTGCTCACAACTGTCTGTCTCCCGAGGAATCTTGTCTCTTGGCTGCGAGGGCTTCTTTTCTGTGTGCGACCCTGCTGTACAGTTCTAACCATTCTATTACTCACATCTTTCTCTTGCTTCTGTCTGACCCTGAACAACAATCAATCCTTCCTTAGTCTGGCCAAGGCCTGGAGGCAGCACGGGACCTACCTGTCCTGCAGCATCCTTTCCCTATGTAAACCCCAACCACTTCCTCCACAATGATCCCACAGTCAGGAACAACATCCTCTACTTTTGTCAACCCGAGACTTGGGAAGCAGCCAACCAGGGACAGTGCTCCAAAGCCCACCACACTAAGTCAAACTCTGTTCGCCTTACCTTGCCCCTGTCTCCATGGAAATCACAATACAGGCTACCCGCCATATTTGCCTTCCCTGATGCCTCCCGTGCACCCTGTGGCTTTCCTATCTGGCCCTGCCCAGCATGCCTGGTCTTTTGTTTCTAGGGAATCTATGTGTATAAAATATTTCTTTATAGTGGTATTCATTTCTGCCTCAGCAGCAAGAAAAAAAGGCCACCAAGCACACAGCAGTGTGATGCTTTTTCTGGGACTTCTTTATATGGGGGTTACTCCTGGGGGGTAACCCCTACTCTAGGAAAGGGTCTTCCCCCCTCAGTGCTCTTACAGACCTGCTCAAAAAAACAGAAGCATGTCTCTTAATTGAATCCAGATCCAATCAAGTTGACAGTCAAGATTAACCATCATGCATCTGACCTCCATTGCAATAACTTTAGTGCATGTCCTTCTTGGGCTGGAATTGGGAAGGAAAGGAAGGGTCTGGAAAGATGAAACCATGGTCAAGACTGCTGACTTCTCTTCCAGAGGACCCCAGTTACCTTCCCAAGACTGACATATTGGGTGGCTCACAGCCACCTGCCACCCCTACTGCAGGGAATCCAATCCCTCTTCTGGCCTTTGAGGGTGCTGATACATACATATACATGCCCAAACACACACGATTAAAAGTAAAATAATCTGTTATAAAAGAAAGGCTTACTGAAACATCTTCCTTTCCTGATGGAGCTGCAGGTTAGCTCTGTTCCTTCTGGGGATGAGGATCAAAGCTGCCTGCTGCTTTGTGGCTCCCTGGGGACTGAGGGGATTGGGCTCTCTTGTCCTGTTTTGTGGGTGCTACAGTAATACTGGTTGTCCACTCTGTAAAGAATTTTCTCTGTGAAAAGCCTTTGTTCTTTTAGACAGGATTTCACATAGCTCTAGGCTACGCTATCCCTTCCACCGAGAGACAATACAGCAAAAATGTGCTGTCTCAGGATCAGCAGGCAGGGCCTCCCCACAGAGGGTAGTCACCAGCACCTTACTCTTGAACTTCTCAGCCTTCAGAATCAAGAGAGAACAATTTCAAGAGAAAAAAAAATATTAGCCGTGCCACAATATTCCCCATCAGGGCATCATAGGGCCACTTCCATGTGGGAAGACCTACCTACCCTTGCCTGCTTGAAGAGCCACTAACGCCAACATGGCATCTCTTTCCCAGGAATCCACCCCCTTGTCTCTGAAGCACAGCTCTGGACATGGTGTCTCGTGCTTCCCTCCAAGCCCTTCCTAGCCTTTCCAAGTCTCACAATCAAAGCTTTCTCTTGAAGATCGTCTTACCCAGTCTGAAGAATTAGAGGAAATCGAGAAGAATTCTTCAGTGACTTTCATATAGCTGTTTGTCATGATCTTTCACTTAGATAAGGGCACTACATGTTTTTAAAATTATACAGGCAAGATAGGCATTAAGGATTGTGTTTCTTCTCACAGATCTATTGTGACGAAAAAAACAGACGATATTTTCAAACACTTAGTTTTCTGTGCCTGTGCAAAATCTCTCTGTTTGGACAAGGCGGTGATCTGTATTAGCGATTCTCAAGCTTGGCAGCACATCAATAAAACCTGAAGAACTTATTTAAAATTCACGTGTTGGACTCTCTTCCAGATCCACTAAATCAGCCCCAGCCTGCAACATTTTTATCGGGCTTCACCTGTGAGTTTTCTTGCACAGTTAGGTGCATAGCTCTTCCTGGTGGTGGTCTGTCAGAAATAGCGATGGCGGCTCTGAAGCGTGAAGGAGGGGAAAACTCCTGATGGGAAAGTGGAGCACATGGAGACTCACAGAGCTTCGCTTCCCCAGTGGGCCCACTGGGAGTCAATGGCAGCAACCACTTGTTTATTTATTTGTCACTAGGGCTCTGTCCCTTCTTTAGTTTTCTCTGCCTCTCCACCGTGTCCAGTTAGCTCCACTTCCAGGTTGGCCGGCTCCCTGTCCAATCTGTCACCATGGAACGGCTCTGTTTAATGGAGTTGCTACGCAAGCCTGACTCAACCTTCAACCCCACAGTGACTGAGCTCCAGCGCTAAGTCCTCATAACCAGTTTATCCACATGCTCTTCGCTGGTCTCGACTACTCCGGGTCCCGCTGCCAATTCTCTTGTTTTGTGTCTTGGTAGCCTTGGGGATTTTAAACATTTCACCCCTTCCTCCTCCTCCTTAATCAGGGGACTGAAGTTCTCCATGGTTCTCATCAGTAACCTCTGGGTATGAAAAATTATATGAAAAGTTCATGACCCTTCAAATGTTTTCCTGATCTGCTGGTTTGATTTGTCCTCTTCCCCTTGGTAAAGATCTTCTCCCTCGGTGCTCATTTGCATCCTCCACCCTGGCAGTGGGTGGGGGTGAAGAGGGTCTTGGGTGCTAGTAAGAATTTAAATCTTCCCATTTAATGGCCCATGGAGTCTAAGACAACTGGAAAGATCCTAATTCTTTCTTCAGGGCCCAACTTTCCTCATACTCACGCCCTTTTACAGTTACTAGGTTTATTCTTGTAAATCATAGGGTACCCCACCTGGTTCCCCAGAATATCCTTCTCTCTGGTTCCCTTTGGCTTCCTGTGGTGTACAGATCCAAAGCTTCAGAACAGGCTGATGCTAACCAGCATTTTCAGTTTGGACTTTCATTTCTTCCTACTATACTCCTAAATTATTCAAATTTCTCAAGATCTATCACACGTGTCATCTTAATTCATTTGGGTTTCCGTAACAAAAATGTCATAGAGTGGGTGGTTATACAAACATCTTCACAGTTTGAAAGCTGGGAGTCCAAGCTCAAGGAAGAGACCCTTGGTCTGTATGGCAGGGATCCACTTTTGGTCCACAGGTGGCTGTGTTTTTGCTGTGTCCTGATGTGATGGAAGAGACCGGGGCTCCCTGGGGACCACCTCCCCCAAGAACATTAGTCCCAGCTGTGAGAGAGGAGCCAATTAACTCCCAAAGTCTCAACTTCCAAATGACATCAGTCTCACAGGAGCCTCCCAAATGGTTGTTGTAGTCCTAATTCTATAAATAATGAAGTAGGATTTAAAAGTAATCTTAGGTAAAAATGACACAATTCTTAGAAACCATCCGGAATGAACCTGACCTTCAGAGGCCCATCAACATCAGAGACCCCTATTCACCTGGGTCATTCTCCAGTTCTCCGCACTGGAACATCTGCACCCCACTCCTTGTGAAAACCCCTTCTGTTTTCTCACAGCCATTGTTCTCATGCTCCAGTTCAGAGAGAAACTTTTCTGAGAATTTCCTTGGCAGACATGGCGAACAGCTCAGAGTATACCCCTGTCCTTGCCCACTCAGGGATGAGAGAGGCAAACATGCCCAGGTGTGGAAGTGCCATGAATGTGGTAAACAGTTGTAACAGACGACAAATCTACTTAAGATACGGAGGATTTTTCACTCCTCTTCCTCCCTCTCCTTCTCCTCTTCCTCTTCCTCTTCCTTTTTTGAGACAGGGTGCTAGTATACAATTCAGGCTGACCTTGAACTCAAGATTTTCCTCTTTTACCTTTCTGGGAATGGAGATTACAACTGAGAGCCACAACACCCAGCTGGGAGATGAAGAAATTGGAAATCTTACATGTGAAGATAGGGTGATCCTTAAGTTGAGACTTGGAAAATGAGAAAGAATCAAATAGATGAAGATAACCAAACAGGTGAAGAATTTTGTTCAGAAAATTTGCATCTGTATGATTTTCTGGTAACATCTTTGTCTAGGATTGGTGTCTAAGAAATGCTTGGTTCACAGAATGTGTTCAGTTTTCCTTAGGAATTTGTCCGAACTTGGGCTCCAGTGATGGCTTGGTGCTTGCCCAGAAAGCATGAAGACTTGACTAAGTTTGATTCTCAGAACCCATGTCAAAATGCCAGATGTGGAAGTCCCATTTGTAATCCCACTGCTGGGAAAGGGAAACACAAGAGGCAAGAGGGTCCTGGGAATCCCTGGCCAACCAGTATAGCTGAGAGATAGTCAGCTCAGGTTTATGAGAGACCCTGTGTCAAGCAAGGTGAATGGGTAGCACCCTTGAGGATGACACCTAAGTACAGACATACATGTTTACCTGTGTGCTGCATACACACACACACACACACACACACACAATTGTCCAAACTGATTTAATTCCTTATTAACATTTGGGAGGTTTCACTAGGCCCATGGCTTATGTTTCCTTCTACGTTTAGCAGAAGGTTTTCCATACAAAGTCAGTTTTCAGTTTTCTAAGGTAGACAAGGATTATTGTTCAGGTCATCTGCTTTTCTCTTGAATGCCTGCTGGTCACGTGTCTTCCAGAATCCGCCCTTTTCTTCTAAGGTGTCTAAATGATCATAAACTCATGTGTAACGGCCCATTTGACATCCCTTTTGTGTCTGTGTTTTTTAGTGATGCCTCATTGTGTGGTGTCTCATGTGTTTCATCTCTTATTCCTGATGTCATTAGTTTGTGAATCTCTGACCATCTCTGAGTCTGCCTAAATCCACAAGTTCATTGATCTTTTCAACTTACCAGCTTTTAATCTCATTCATCTTCTCTATTAAAACTTTTAAACATTTTCTATATAACTGGGATTCGCTCCACTCTTCATGTTTCCTTTTTATGTTACTCTGAGTTTAGTTTGCGCTTTTCAAGGGCCCCATATTCTTCTAGAAGGAGCCTGAGGCCACTGATGGGGGTTTAATCTTTGGGGTTTTCTCCTGATGGTGAGAAGAGTAGCTGTTCCCAGTTCAGTGTGATCTCTGATCTTTTCAAGTCAGGGTTAGAGACAGTAGAATAGAGTCATCAACTAAAAGTGCTCAGAGAGCCAAGACTGGAGGGCATCACCCAGGGGAAGAAGACCAAGGAAGATGAAGATTCTGGCTGAGTCTGGACAGTCTTGAGGATCTGGAGGCCAGGAACAGGAAGAGCTGAAGGGCAGTGGCAGAAGAGCCCTCTCATTCCACAGGCACAGTTCCTTTTAGAGCCACATGCAGAGTGTCACAGCTACCAATCACCATGCCTTCTTATTTGTATTGCCCAACTCAGGGCATTGCCTGGAACCTACGGTGACCTTTAATGAATGAATACCAAGGAGGTGATTAGTGAGAGAGGTCAAAAAGACAGAACCACAGAAGCCAGTTATAGGAAAATGAATGGAACAGACCTAGTCTTCTCTTGGGTACCAGTTTTGTGCTCTGTGAAGTCCTGGAGAAGAGGTCTTTCCCATCACTTCCCTGAACACAGTGAATGCAGACTGGAAACCTCTGGCCTTCTGCAACAGAACCCACGAGGAGACAAAACAATGTATTCATGTTCTTCTTCCAGGATTGACTTTCTATTCCTTTGGTCTCTTGTCTGTTTTCACACAGATCAAAGACCGCTTGTGAAATGTTTTGGCCCTGGAATAGAATTTAAGATTCACCAAGGGCAAGAGCAGACATTAATAAAAAAAACCATTTGGACCCTTTGGAAGCAGGGACCACTATATGGGTCAAAGAGTCCGGGCTTATCCCTGCCAGCCCCCGAGACATAAAGATGCTGTTCCAAAGAACCGGGCTCCGGGTTAGTGGCAGGCTCCATGGCTACCCCCTGCTGTGCTGGAGCGCCAAGCCTCCCCTCTTGACTCACAGGACTGGCAGAGACAGTGACAGGCGCCTGGCCCAGGAGCCTGGCTGACATCCGGGCTGACCGAAAGCCGAGCAGGAGAGCTCCAGAGAGCTGCAGAAAAAGACACCCTTCCGAGGTTAACCGCGATATTTACAGTTTCATAATTTCTGTGGAGAGCTTGCGGTCTTGTGTTTTATACATTCAGCAAGTCGAGCAGGACCCTGGAAGGTTTAACTGTCCAGTTGAACCTATAATAAAGTTTATTTTGATTAAAACCTGCAATGAGCCCGAGCTTGGAGTTTGCAGCCTGGTGGCTTTACATAAACAGTTTACTTAATATCGTTTTTGGCTCTTGTTCAATAAACCACCACGATAATCCCATTCACAGACAAAACAGATCGCAGATTAGCAGACACGCTGCTGTAAAACAACCGGGTACCTGCGCTTTGCAGGAAGGGGAGCGTCTGTTTGGAAGGGGGCACTTGTCGGCTTTTGGAGCAGAAAGCACACTTTCTTTGGATTGCTAAAGAAGTGAAGGACTGTTACATTGCTCTGCTTCTTTTTATACCACAAAAATAGATTTTAATTAAGCACATAAAGTGAGCCCGGCTTGGAGCTGTTATTTTCCAGAGAAGGCAAGCTGGCTTTATTCAGATTGGAAGAGACCCCAGGCAAACGCCAAAATCACCTATGCTTACATTTCATTTTAATGTGCTCAAGTTCAATAAAAGTTTATCATCTCCATTAAACCAGTACCTATTGGAACTGATTTAATCTTCTTAGCGCTCGGAACCACATGAAAGAAATCAAGACCCCAGAACAAGATTGTGTCCATGGGGGGGCAGGATTACATAAGAGGAGCGAGGCCGCCATGGATCACTGTCTCTCTCACCTGGTCTGTGGATAGCACTTGCGTGCGCACGTGGACAGAGCTCCAGCCCTGCAGTACCCTGGCTGCCTGCCACGGCGCAGCACGCCGGGGAGTCTGCCAAGCTTGGGAGCCCTCAGCTGCACAGTGTCACAGCACCGCCGCGATCCCACACAGAACACGAATTGTGTGACATTTGGACAAACAGATGTCACGCGTAGGGGTGAGAGTCAAGCGTCTACTGGCAGCAGTGCAAAATGAGGACACAGATCTTGATTCCAGCGCTGGAGAACTGAGGTGTGAGCATGTGTGCATCACACACACACACACACACACACACACACACACACACATGCATACACACATGCATACACATGCGTTTTTCTGCAAAGGACATAGTCACCTTTCTCCTCATCTTCCTTGCGGCTTTTCCCATAAGCACTAAATTAATTAATTAATGGCCACAGAAGACATGAGTGATGGTAGGGATGAGTGAGTGGCCACAGGTGCCTACTCACTTTTGACAAGTCTTGGGCTGTGCATAAGTTCAGTAGAGATAAAACTGCAAAGGGAAGCTCTAGGGTCCATTTCCTAAGAAGATACAGTGAGCACCAAGGCGGGAGGAACACTTCTTAAGAGTCCAGGCAGAAGGTCCCTGAGCAGAGGAAATGTTTCCCCCCTGCTCTATGCATGTGGCTTGGGGGAAGGTGTAGAGGCCATAGATCTGTGTGGGCATCTTAAATATTTTTAGCTTTGGGACCGGAGAGTGACTCCACTAGGGTGGAGCATGAAATAGAATCTTTTGGACTGCTGTAAGATTATCAAGGTTTCTGAAAATTACTGGCTAAACTTTGAGGGAGGAACTTGAGATCCTGCTCGCAGAGGCTTAGATGGGCCACCAAAGGCTGAGGGACAGCGGACATCCCCTGCCTCTCTTACTACTTCACTGAAAGGCTGTTTGCAGCTCCTCTAGTGAGGGCACATTTAGTGGACTGTCGGCCAGTGTGGGTTGCTGTAGCACAATGCCACAGGGTGGGGCTGATGTGTGGGGAGCCGGGCTCCACGCAGACATGTATTTCCTAGCATTATGGAAGCTGCAGAGTAAATGACCAAGGTATTGGGCAAGCAGGCTTTGGTCTGAGGCTTCTCATGACACATGCACACTGCTTGGTCTCTGCGTCTTTACATGGTGGAATGAGAATGAACGGGAAGTCTGTGGTATCTCTTAGGGCACCAAGTCCATGAGACCAGGTATGTTGTCATGACACACCTAACACTAATCACCACACCAAGGTCCTCATTTCCATGGGGTCAGGGGTTCAATTATAAATTTGGATGGAGGAAACACATAAAATGTACACCAGGACATTATCAAGGAGCCAGGGATATTCAAAATGCTTATGTGGCAGCTAGAGAGAAAGAACCAAAGAGAATCCTGCAGCCACCCGCTCCCTTCATCCTGTACTCAGAAGATGCGGCCTCCATTACCCTGTGCATGTTCCTCAACTGTGCCAAGCTCATCTGCTCTTCTCCTGTCCTGGGAAGCCTTGTCTAAAGTCTCAGCACAGCTGGATTTCTTAGTGTGTGGCTTACTGAGTCCACTCTTTCGATCCCACGCACAGCTTCTTTCTGTTCCATTCATTCATCACCACCTATAATATTTCAAACAAATTAAAACATTTTTAATGTTTACTTTGCTTATCACCTGGCATTTCTCCAGTTCTTAGTAATGTGGCTTCTATGACATCATGACTTTCTATGTCCACCCAAAATGGAAAAGCGTATGCCGTGGCAGACATGGAACAGTGTGGTCTGATAAACCTGAGCTACCATTGAGAGGGTGAAAACAACATGCTGTGAGCATCAAAGATGGACCTTGGAAGATGGATGCGGTGGGCTTTGACAGGTGAACATGCCTGGCAAGGAGGGAAGGCAATCTACCCCCCCCTTTTTCTTCATCAAATGCAACCCATCTGTAGCTACATCACTGGAAGAGTTGCAAAGTCTATAATCCTTGCAATTCTTTTCATTTGGAAACGTGGGTTATGAAAGTTTAAAAAAAAGCAATTTACACACTTTCAACGTTATCTTTTCACGGAAAGATATTGAACGATTCTGAAAAACATGCTTTAAAATTATACTTTAGGTCTATGGTGGCTAAATTATACTTTAGGTCTATGGTGGATCTGTCTTGTAGATGCCCCTCACATGGATGAGTGAAAATGAGAGGTAATACGGAAACAGTGAAACACTGCTGAAGTTACGGATCAGTTTAGATGCCCATCAACAAATGCACAGATGAAGAGAATGTGATGTATGAATATGCACACACGTATACACACAATGCACACAGATACACATATGATGAAGCTTTATTAGTCATAGAGAAGAATGAAATTAAGCCATTTATTGGAAAATGAGTGAAACTAGAGATCATGTTAAGCAAAATTAGCCAGATTCAGAAAGACAAACATGGCATGTTTTCTTTTATATTCACAATCTAAGTTTGTGTGTGTGCATGTGTGTGTGTGTGTGTGTGTGTGTGTGTGTGTGTGTGTGTAACTAGGAAGGAGACTATCTGAGAAGAGAAAGATGGTCCTTCAGGCAAGAAAAAGTAACAAGGGTTGAACGTGATCAAAGTGTAATGTGGTGTGTGTGTGTGTGTGTGTGTGTGTGTGTGTGTGTGTGTAAATGTCACGTGAAGCTCCATTGTTTTGTACAGTGCATACAGTGTATATACAATAAAAAGAAAAGGACAGCTGAGGAAAAGAGATTGGCAGGCATTGTTTCCTTAGGGACTGTGTTTATGAACCCCGAAGCCTGGGTCCTCACGGCATGAGATTCATGTGAGAGAGCCGTGCTGTAGAGTTTATGCAGCGAGCGTGTAGTGACAAAGTCTAAGAACAGGGCTTATGCTCGATGCTGCTCCACCCACTCAAGTCCATAGGACCTGCTTCTGCACACAGGCAATGGCCCCGATGGCCAAAGAGCGTATCTGAGGCAGGCTAAGGGGACCCGCACAAAAGTCACGTCAAATGCTGTTCTTGAGCACCAGGCTCAGTATAGGCCTGGAGCACTTCACAGCCCGGGCTGGGCTGTCCACAACCCACAGGATGGCACTCTGTCCAGGAGTAGTGCTGGGCACGAGGGGTGGCTTCTCTCTGAGACTTAGCCTCCTGTACTCCAGGGCTCGGAGTGACTCCCTATCCAGGCCCAGGCTCCCGAGGTCTTGCTGCTTAAGCTTGGTCTACCTCTCTTCCTGTACAGACAACATAAATTCAAGTTCAGAAACCAGACAGCAGCTAAGAGGGAGCTGACTTTGAAGTGTAGGGCCTTAGGTTGAAGGGAATTCTCTTGGCTGGGTTACAAAGGGAATGAAACGCCATCATAAGGAGAGTAGCTTTAGGTTTTTCACTTTATCTTCAAAATAGAAGATTAGGGACACAATTCTGGTTGAGGTGGCTAAGCGGGAGTTTGTATAATTGAATTTCATGCTCATTATTTTCCTCTGAAGTGGTGTACACAAGCGGTCAATGGAAAGCAAGGTTAACAAGCACACCGGCTTTGCTGAACTTTACAGCTTCCCTAAATTTCCAGGTTCTAGCGGTCTTTGTGATGACTGGCATGCGGTATGAAGGAGGCAACTCTGATAGAGCTGGGAGGGGTCAGGGGAGGCGAGCGCTTAGCCTGTCTGCTTCTCTGCCTTCAGCCAACTTGGTTAAGCAGTCTGGGCGTGTGCACAAGATCAAACATACCCCAGGGGATAGACTTAGCTGCACTGGAGAGGCTGAGTCTTGACGTCTTAGCATCTCTCAACTGAACCGTGTCAGAACCCAAGTAGGTCTGTACCACCGTCCTCCATGATTCTGTGATGAGGAATATATGTCCGAAGCCACCTGTCCATGCTCACAGAACCTATAGCACAAAGAGCAAGTCCTAAAAGTCGACTGCACTTTGGTGTTACAGCGATGATTCAAGTCCTACAAAGGTTTCATGCCTCCCTCAGTGTGAGCCTGTGATGCCCACATCATGCTGGCTCGGCCGCAGAAAGATGCACCACGCACACAGAGAAGGTGGCCCAAGTTCACACCATAGGTGAGAGCTGGGCACCTGCGCTTCATGGGAAGGAACTGTATACAAAAGGACTGTTTACAGCTTTCCCTTATCTAGTGGGTTTCAAATGGAGGGGAAGAGCATCCCTCACTTTCCTAAATCCACTCTGTTGAGTTTACCCCCCAAGAAATCTGGTCTCTTTCCCCAACCCAGGGGGCCAGAATCTTGCTGATATTTTCTTCCCTTTCTTTCCATGCTCCTAGTGCCCCCTCTTTGTCCCTCTTCAACAGCCTCCTCAGCCCAGATCAAGGGTTTCAGGGTCAGGGGAAGCATTAGAACAATGAAACAAATTACAGTGTCTAAAGGACTCTCAGGAATCCAGACAGAGCAAAATTATTATGTTTAATGTAAAAGCTGAACTTAAAATAATTCTGCTCCGTGTTTAATAACACCAGGTATGGCTGAGCTAAGCCAAGTTCTCTTGGTCCTCCCAGCCAGGCAGCCTGGCTTCTTTTAGCAAAAAAAAAAAAAAAAAAAAAAAGATAAAGCAAATGAGAGCTCTTGAAAGCTGATAGAATCTATCACCTCCGATGGAATGCAAACTGTACAAAGACTCAGGTTTTAAAACAAAATCCCTCAAAGCCAGCATTGTGCAATGAGGACGGCACAGTCTGGCAGGGCCCGTTGGCTCGTTTCTTAGCTGTGCGGGGCTGTGTCTTGTGACCAGAAGATCCTTGACATATAGACACAGCCTCTGCCTCTGCACTGTATATTGAACCCAGGAAGGCAGAACCCCCGTAGCTCAAGTTTACAGAACTACATGACAGTGTTTGAAGTAGCTTAGCTGAGACTCAAACAGTCTGACATCACAGCCTTTGGGGGGATGATGGAAATTTCTTAATTTCTTTGGAAAATTGGAAAAACAAATTCTTTTCAGGTACTGTGCTGGCCACCCACGTGCAGCCGTTGGGCTGCTGTACTGGTTTCGGGAAAGGCACCCAGAGCGCAGTCTGTGCAAGGTGCCGTGGATTCTGGATGGCCCCTGCTTTGGCATATGGCTTGGGTTTTGGCAGCAGCATGTAGAATGGAGTGTGCCCTGCTGTATCCAGTGCTAGCCGTTGGACCCCTGGATTCATTCTCTTTTCTGCCTTCTGTGCTTTGGAGGCTGACCCCCACTGAACCAGCGTACTCACACGGAGACCCCTCTGAATTCCAGCTAGGGTTGGCATTCCAGCTAGGGTTGGCCAGTGAGAGGCATCACTAGGAGACAGAGGAGCAGTGGGCAAAGTCCGGTATTTTCTGCCTCTTCCCTTTTCTAATCTCTAGCTCTCCCCAAGGCTTCTAGACACAGTTGCCTTGGTTGTCTGTTTTCACCATGGCATGGTATCAGTTGGACCTTGGGATTTTCACTCTTTCTTCCTTTCATCCTTTCAGTGGTCCCACCTACTTGGCACTGGAGCCAAGGACACTCAGCAGACTCACCCCGTATTCTCAGCGACTGGTCAGGAGCATCTGTGTGGTGCACACTGTGTGAAGGTGTGTCCCTGCATATTCAACTGTTAATTCTGTACCTGCAGAGAGCCATGGTCCGTCACTAGACTCATATTTAGCGAACATACACCTTCCTGTCTTCCACAAGTCAATCTATAATTGCGTTTGTTTGGCTTTAATTAGAAGTTGATGGTGAGTGGCTGGGCAGACACAGAGATACAGAAACTTACCAACCGAGAGAGGGTCTCTGGGAGAAGAGCAGATGTTGGGGAATTTGCCAGTCAGGAGTGAACAGACCTATCTGAGCTGAGGGAGATAAAGAAGTAGCCACGTGGTGGGTTGTAGAATAGTCAGGGTTAGGTCAGATGGGCTGAGAGCCTGCCAGCTAAGACTTAAGCTTTTAAACATTAATAAATTTCTGTATGTTATTTAATTGCTGGCAGGTCCAAAGAAAGTCCCGGTATATATCTGTTTTTGTTTTAATTTGAATGTGCAATATTGTGTTGATAATGCTCAGGACAAATTGGATAAGCTGATGTGAAGAACAAAATAAATACTTTTTTGCTGTCTTTTAATATATATATATATATATATTTTTTTTTTTTTTCCTTTTTTAGTTTGCTATGGTTTAGATATGTGTTTCATGACAGGTATGTGTGATGGGAGCTTGGTACCCAGTCAAGTATGGTGACCTAGAGGCAGGCCTACTCTGGGCAGGGATTGATGCTGGCCTTGCAGAGTGAGGTAGTAATTCCCATGAGAGCAGGCTTGGTCCTTGAATCCTTGCTTCTTCCTATTACTCTAGCCATGTTACCATCTGCTATATTGTGATGTGGTCAGATATAGTTGTTCATTCTGGACTTTCAGAGATTTTTGTGAGTTAAATCTTTTTTTTTTTAATGCATTGTCCAGATTTTCATGTTTTGCTTCAAACAACTTGATCCTCCTGTGTTGACCTCTGAGTGCCGGCATTACAGGAGTGTGCTATCAGGCTTACTTATTCTCTTGGCTGTTGCTTTGACATCCATGTTCTCACTCCCTCGAATGTCAAAGTTTCTGGCTCTTGGGTCTCTGAACTCAGACTTGATGATATCACTGCCTATTCTAATTTTCTAGCTTGAAGAGGTTGTGGCATCATTCAGCCTCCATGACCATGAAAAACCACCCCTACAGCAAATCTCTTCCTATGCACACTTCTCTATATCCCATCAGCTCTATTTCTCTGGAAAACCACAACTATTGCATGAATAAATACATTAAGCACTGGCAAGATTCTATGATGTGGGAAGTGTTATTCTTTTTAATACACAGGCAAGAACACCAAGACACATAGAGATTACATTCCCAAAGCCACACAGAAACAAATGACTTGAACTAAGAGAATGTTGGAGATAGGGAAGGAGGGGTCGGTAGAGATCAGAATAGAGATTCAGTGTGAGTTTTTGGTGGGAGTGGGAAGGAGAACAGGATCTAGAAGGTACTCAGGAGTTAAGTTCTGTGGAATGGGGTAGGTCAGAGATAGACCATGAGGATCAGGCATTAACAAAGTTGTGTGCCAGTCATCAGGTGGGAGAAACATTTCTCTAAGTCAAATGACTGAAGAATCCAGGGTCACACAGCTAGGAAAAGAAAGCAGAAGAATGCAATCTGGGTGTCTATCTTTGGGGTCCTCTCACCTTAACCAGATTGAGGATCCATGTCGCTGTCTACATTTCATGAGAACATGGGACAACACAAGAAAACAGAAAACAGAACATCATTGTAAATTTTCTTTTCTCCCAAGATTTTCTTGGAGCACAAGCCGTCAATCATCTGTCTCCAGATTCTTCCCCGCCACAGTCTCCCTACTCTCAGCGCAAGGCACACAGCTGTCCACTGCTCTCCCTCAGGATGTTTTTGGATCTGTCCTCTATACTTTGAGGGCAAGGGGTTTGATTTATTTCTGGCCCGGTCCATCTGTTGCCTCTGTAACCTCACATCCTGTCCTTGGTTCCATGAGAGGAGGCGAGGCAAGAATGAAGATGAGGGTGGTGTTGGGGACCGAAGTAAAGGTGGACACGAAAAAAGAGGAGGATAGAAATGGGGTGATGATGAGGATGGTGTGGAGATTAGGACGGGAATGGGAGCTGCAAGTTGAGGCGGGCATAGGGATGATGGGGACAGAAATGTAGATAGTGATGATGTATGGAGATAGATGTCCATACGTCTTAGAATGAGACCTGGTAAGGTTAGACAAGATCTTGGTGTTAGTATTTCTGTTGTGGCAATGTCAACATTTGCTTTCACTCTGGTTGTGTTGATTTCTTTACTATCCAAGCCCTTCCTTGTTCTATTTTCTAAGAATTATGTTCACATCTGTTCCCAGTACTCTTACACTCCCACCCCCAAATTGTTTTAGGACTTCTCATTTTATGAGGCTTGTTTATAAACTTACTCATGTTGGTTGTCAACAGACGAAATTCCCGAGGGAGGTCTGACATTGTGGCTACGGTTAAATCTAAATTCTTAAGCTATTCTAAGTGCCTTGAATCTCTCTTGACTACAGTGATCTAGAGGAGTGGTCAGGCATTTCTCCTCTGCTCTGTCCATTTAGTCCTGGGGTGATGCCTCCTCTGTGACTTCAAATTCATGTATTTATTGATCCAATAAATGAAACCAAGGAAGCTTCCTTATAGTATGTGTAGCCTATGTCATGGAGACACTGCACAAAATTTCCAGGGTAGGATAGAGAAGGTCACAATTAGTGCTGCTTATTTTATTGCTTTTGGTTTTTCAAGAGTCCTGTTCAGAGGAGAATAATTAGCTAACAACTACTGATCTCCACCCTCCTCAAGCACAGGGCAGTTACAGTAATTAAGATAGCCCCCCACAGGCATGCTTAGAGGCCCATCTCCCAGGAGATTCTAGATTTTGTCAAACTGACAACACTAACTGCACCTCACAGGATATATTAGTAAATTTTAATCTGAAGGGTGACTAACATCTATGAAAGCTTGCAAGGTGTCATCTTGAAGCAGAACAATGGGCCACTGAAGGCATTAAGGTAGGACATTTACACTTAACCATATTTTATCATTTGTATTTTAACTACATCAGAAACTACACAGAGGGTAGAAGACATATGGGAAAGTTTGAGAAAGATAACATCCAGGCCATGGAGTTAAGGAAGGAGAAGAGACAACATGGATGAAAAATGAACCAAAACAAACCTAGATAACCTGCTAAGCCTGACACAAGAGAACACAGGCTTTCCAGATGTGGCTCTTCTTGACCATCACGTTATAATTGTGAATTGACAGGACCTGAAAACAAGAATTTACTTGTCATCTTTAGCATCTTTAGTAGACAGAAGGTGGACAGGTAAGTCTGCCAGAGATAAATATCTTTAAGGCTAAAGTGAGATTTGTTAGATTGGAGAGATGAAAAAAAATTCACAAAATTGTAAAGAAGCATATCTGTTATCACTGTGAGTCATTGCCAGGCCCTTTCTGCCCTCATTCCTGTCCTCTGGAAGAAGATGAAAGGAAGTGGGAGGGAGCAAGCTTAGAGCTCCATCAAAGCTGACCTTCCCCTGTGACGTTTTCTATAATGAGGAAAAGGGGGGGGCAACATTCTCAGACAGCAATACACCACTTAGTCACAGATATTTCCTCAGCTGGCTCAGGGAAATCCAAGCATGGAGTGTCTAAATAAAACACAGTGTGGGATCGATGGCTCAGCACATAAGAATGCCTACTGCTCTTGCAGAGGACTTTGACGCAGTTTCCAGCACCTACATGGTGGCTCACAGCTGTCTATAACTCAATTCCAGAGGATCCTATGCCCTCTTCTGGCCTCTTTGGGAATGACATTCATGCAGTATACTTACATACTGACAAACAAAGCACTTAGACACATAAAATAAAAACAAACATATCTTAAAACAAGTAAATAAATAAATAACATAAAGTTACCCATTGTTACTGTTGATGTCACAGGTGAATCCCTCCCTTCTCTGCTCAACCACCAAACCCTGCCATAAAACAAATTTAAAAAGTATACTTCCACACAAGAGATTCCACACGAAGCTTCTGCTGCAGAAGAGTGACTGGGAATCACAGTGGCATACAGACATGTTGTGTACTTACAACTTTTACACGGAATAAGAAGCATAGGGACAGAAGGCTGAGAGGGCATCCAATGTGTGCACCAAGAAATAGGAGCAAGTATTCTGCAATTAAGCCTTTCCTAAAGGGATTTAAATCTGCAAGAGACCACGAAGCAGCAGATGCATGATGCGATCAGTCTACTGAGTGAGATGGAAAAGGCAAGGTGAAAGCAAAGGCGATCCCGGGGTGGGGAGCAAATACAGGGACATCATCAGAAAGCAATAGACTCAGTTTACACAAACAGAAACCAGATACAGATACAGATACAGAAGTGTAATCAGTATGCTAGGAAGGCTTGAGACAACAACATAAAATAAGAGGCAAAATACTGCATGTGTTCACATAGAATTTAAGAGATCCATTCTCAGAGAATAACATGACTCCTAGAGCCATAGAGTAGAGGAGAGAGTTGGAGAACAGGCACCAAAATACAGATAGACAGAAACATGCTGCTCTTCTACAGCAAGCCCAACAGGTGATTGTGGCCTAAAACAATATGTTGTATGTTTTAGAAGGAACTGCAAGACATGAGTTTGTAAATTTGAGGGAGGAGAAGGGAAGGGAGGGGGAAAAGGGAGACACACACACACACACACACACACACACAGAGACAGAGAGAGACCACTTGCCCTTCTGTGAACATTACACATTGTAGACTCACACACTGATTAAACATTCTTTTAAAAGCAAGGCGTTGCAAAGCAAGTAGACAAGAGATAGTAAATACATAGGACAGACCACAGTGGCAACCCAGAGAGTAGAAAGCACAGTAAGAATGCATCCGCTGAAAGAGTGGGAAAAATAGTTGAGTCTGCAGAGAGGGCATACTGTGTTCTAGGAAAACACTTAGAACAAACAATTTGTGGTGAAACAGAGCCTAAGAATTCTGAGCTTCAAGGATAGAGAAGGAATTCTGTAGGCATCCAGCCAAAAAAAAGCAATCTGCTTCTGGTGGGGGCGGCTAGGGATTTGTGCAGCTTCTGAGCCTCATGAAAATACTCGCTGTCGAGAAAGAGGACAACCACATCTATAGGGTCCTAAATCTGTTCAAAAAGTGACTCAGGACTTTTCTTTTTTAGAAAATGTATGTATTTGTGTGTATAGCTCCATGTGTGTGTGAGTGTGGAGTTACCCACAGAGGCCAGAAGAGGGCACTTGGTCCCCTGGAACTGGACACGGGAGGTTGAATACTGCCAGATAATGGTTGCCTGAAACTTGAACTCACATCCTATAGAAGAGCAAGTATTCTCCACCACAGAGCCCTCTCTCTAATCTCTAGACTTTACAGTACTCGCTAAACTGTCACTCTGCTATAGAACACAGAAGTCTGAGTGTCCACAAAATCAAGGCCTTAGTATGATCCACAGAGGGTAAAATTTCCAGACAAAATGTGAAACAGCCTTTAGGCTTGAACTTCGATAAATTCAACAGTTTACCACACTACTTTTGATAATGGCATCCCAGACAGTGTATGGTATTATTTTTTTTTTTAAATTAAGCTTCAAATTTCAACAGGAGATTTATATTTCATTTGCTAAAGTTGGTAACCAGAATACAAGACATTTTGGGAGATCAATTAATTTGAGGAAATGTATCTATGTAAGAGCTAATTTGTGAGAAAAGAGGAAATTGTAAAGTGAAGCTGGATGTTGGAAGCACCAGAGTGTGAGCTTGTTGCAAAAAAAAAAAAAATAATCATAAACACACATCACTAACCTAAAATCAGACATTCTCAGCCTTTGGGTCATGACCCCTCTGACATGGTCAAATAACCCTTTCACAGGGGTCATCTAAGATTTCTGTAAATCACAGATATTTATATTATGGCTCATAACAGTAGCAAATTACAGTTATGAAAATAATTTCTTGGAGGTCACTGCAACATGAGGAACTATATCAAAGGGTGGCATCATGAGGAAGGTTGAGATCCAGTGAAAAGCCAGTGAAAAATCAGACAACATTTATGTACAGATGTAGATCTAAAGGGCACATGTATTTAAATTCTCAGCAACACCAGCAAAAAATAAAAATATCGGCAGGAAGAAGAACGAAGCTGTGAGAGAGTGTAAGTGAGCTGATATCTGTATTATTTCTATGCAGGATCTGAAAACCACCATGCTGTCCCTCACGTGGTCTGTGAAGAGGTGCAACTGGAGTTATCAGGGTCCCACAGCTGTGGCTGGGATGGGCTCTCAGGCCAGCTTCACACAGCACTGCTGTCCAACCAGTCATGCAAATCTAAATCAACAGTAAGTGAGAGCCACAGAGTCACTAGGAGATGAAGCATATGCTGTGAGCCCTCATGGTGGATTTGAAGCAGGGCGCAGCCTTGTTCTCAGGGACTGCATTTCCTTCTGCTTTGTTGTTCCTGGTTTGTACACCAGCTTTTGTTCTGGAGATCAAGAGACCTGGCTGTAAGATGCCTTCCTGTCTGCTCCCTTATCCAAGGATCTAGACAGACCATCTCCCTTTGGCTGTTTCAAAAACCTTCATTTTTGGCACGCACTGGGTTATCTGCAGAATTTCTCTTGTGATGGAGGTGAACACCGCTGCAGAGCAACTCCAGTGCGAGTCAGCCTCACTCACTGCTAGAACTGGGAGGAGAGACAACTGTGAACATTCCGGAACCATGCTGGTGCAGAGCTGACTTGCACAAGAAAACAAAGCTCATTATGGAGAGAATGGAAAAGGTGAACCTGGACACAGCCACAATGCCCGCTGCAGCCTCTCTGATGTAGGTTGCTTAAAACAGCCAGTAAGTGCCTTGCTGGAAACCAAACTCTTGTTTCTCTGTAAATTCATCTTAGCAATTGTTTTCTAACCATCCTGAAACATGGGTCTTTCACTAGAGGGTACAGAGGGCTGGGGGTGGTTGGCTAATGGGTGCAAAGTCATAGCTTCATAGTAGAGAAGATACTCTGGTGAGCTATTGCACAGCAGGGGACTATAGGTAATGATGACATGCTGTTTATTTTTTTTTTTAAGTTATAAGAAAGGGTTTCCAATGTTTTTATTGCAAAGAAATGATGGATAGGTTTTCTCTGGTTTCAACATTATACAAAGAATATATACATCAAAACATCACGTTGCACCTCATAATATTTATAATTTTTATATGTCAGTTAAGATTAAAAGTATATACATTGGGCTTTTTCTTTCTTAGGCACCAGATAGTGTTGTTGGCTTTCCCTCACAGGCCATGTAACATAAAAAGTGTGTATTTAGGCTAGCTGTGATGGCACTGACCACTAATCCCAGCACTTGAGAGGCCAAGGCAGGCAGGCAGGCAGGCAGAGCATGGGTTCAAGGCCAGAACAGGCTACACAGTGAGATTCTGAAGAATAAAATGGAGGTAGAATCCAAAAATAGTGGTCCCAAATCCAGGACAATGGGAACACAGACTGCCATTCCACCATCTCTCACTCCCCTTCTACAGCTGAGGGCAGGGGTAAAAGTTGCCCTCCTCAGCAGGGTGTGGTGGCTCACACCTTTAATCCCAGTACTTGGGAGGCAGAGGCAAGTGGATATCTGTGTTCGGGGCCAGCCTGGTCTACAATTCAAGTGCCAGGACAGCCAAGGCTATGCAGAGAAACCCTCTCTCAAACAACAAACAAACAAACAAAGAGTTACCTTTCTATTTAAATGACAATTCATCTGTTCTTCTTTTGGGTAGCACCCCAGAAGACTGGCAATGGAACTAAAATAATCCCAGCACTTGGGGTTAGGTGATGGCTTGAGATAGGAGTTTCCCAAGCTTGCTGCCAGTGCAGCCAAACAGAGAGCTCTTAAAAAATGAGGAAAGTGATACACCAGCTGGTTCCTATAGGCGAGCACACACACACACACACACACACACACACACACACACACTGAGTTGGGGGAGAAAAACCAGAAAGCAAAAGATCCTAATGAGGAGATGGGAGCGGGGGAAGAGTATTAAAATCAGCAGGATTAAGAGTGGGAAAAAGAGGCAGCAGAAAGAGTGCTCACTGCCCCAAATCTGGCAGAATGTGTGTGGACGGGAACTGAAGACTGGAGGAAGGGGCACAGCAGGGGGGTGGAGTGCCTGAATACCAACCCCTTTCCCCACTTAGAGTCAGTACCCAGGAACTCGGGTAAAAACAAAAACAACAAGGCAGCTAACGAACGAATGTAGAGGGAACCTCAGATGCCAATGAGACCAACGTGGACATTTTACTGGGTGTCATTATATTAGACCGTTAAAACTCAATGAATTATGATGAGTTAGCATTCACACAGATCTACTTTTTTAAACTGTGTAGTAATAAAGCACGGAACAGTAAAAACAGAATCAAACAAACAAGAATTGCAAGTAATTCGTAACTTATAAAAAAAAGTCTTTTTTAGGTTCAGGGCAACAAAGTAGAATGTTTCATGTTTCATTTTCTTAACTGAAATACCTCTAAAACCTTATGAGGAGAGAACATTACTGCTAAAGAAAAGAACTTCAGAATCTCAATCATGTCATAAAATATAATAATAAATAAGGCGCTCAAGCCAGAGAGCCAAGAACAACCTTAGCTTAACGAGAGGAGCCCTTCGCGGATGCGGCTAAACACGAAGCAGATTAATCTACAGGAAGGCAGAGCCAAGGAGAAAGACAGATGCCTTCCACAGCGGAGCGAGTAAGACCTGGTAGCAAATGCCAAACGTTGCGTTGTCAAACTCCGGCAAGAGTTTGGAAACTTGCTATAAATAAAATCTCTTTTTTGGGGAAAACTTAAATAAACAAAATCGACACTCCTTACCCCCAAGAAAACATGATTTAGTAATCATGTACTAAATAGAAACTTATCTTAATTCTTAAAGAAGAGAAGGAAGTGATGGTAGCTGGTTACCAAGGCACATACCTGTAATCCTGGCAGATGGGGCAGGGAGAGGAGAGGATTAGGAAGTGAGGGTCATCCTTGGATATACTGTGAGTTTGAGCCATCCTGGGCTACCTGACACCCTGTATCAAAGGAAGGAGGTGAGGGACAACAAGCAGGCTGATGCTATTATCACTTCAGAAAAGAAAGAAGACAGGAAAATTACTTTTCAAATTCACTACAATATGCTAAACATTGTACCCTCAACACACCCCTTGATCTAGAGGCTAATTCTGCTGTCACTGAGGCAAAAATCCTATTGCCACACTAATAAACAGAAGTCACAAAGTGAATTCAAAAGTGAACACATAGAATAATACATCACAAACAACCATTTAGTCTAAGCAAGAGAGGATGATTCCATTTAAGCTAATTTATTCTATGAACCAACATTGTAATTAATAAAAAGCAGAAAAACATATTCAGGGGAACTAATGCCTAAGCTATGTTTGATAAAAATACAGCTTCTGTATGTGTGTAGTCCACAGGAGAATCTCAGGTGTTGTTTTTCCAATATATCTTTTAAATAATGATATATAATAATATTATTATATAAATATTATAGGTAATAATAATAATTATTATTTTGAGATACAGCCTCTCTTTGACCTAGAACTCCCCAAGCAGTCCAGGCTGGTTGGCCAGCAGACCCTAGGAATATTTCTATTTCCACCTTTCTAGTGTGGGGTTAAAATCATGTGCCATCATACTTGGCAGTTTTTCTTTTTAAAGCCTTATATATCATCTGTATGAGTGTTGCGTCTGTATCTCTCTGTGCTATGTGTGTTCAGGGCTCACAGAGGCATCAGGTCCCCTGGAGTTAACAGAAGGTTGTGAGCCACAGTGTGGGTGCTGGGGATTGAACCCAGGTCCTCTGCAAGAGCAGCCAGCATTCTTAACCTCCGAGCCATCTCTCCAGTTTCCCATGCTTGACATTTTTTGACATGTGCTCTGGTGATGAAATTATCTCCTCCTATTTTCTAGGCAAGTGCTTACTGACTGAGCTAGCTCCCAACCCCTCAACACTAATAGCTGTAAAAGGATACTTTCTTGACAATCTCTTACTCATCGACTCTCTTGAAATGTAGCCAAATGATCAATGTAGGGAAGGGGGATGTTAGGGCACCCCTGAATGAGACAGCTGCCTTGGTTGCACAACTCTGTCCTGCTCCAGAGACGTCAGGAGACACGCTTGGTTAGGAAAACAAAGTGATGAGAAAACAACAGGGTTGACTGAAAAGTAGCTCTCCAGAGAATGTAAGAGAATCAATAGGAGATGTGTGAAAGGCAGTAAGATACACGCATATATCAAAACCAGTCTCTCTCTCTCTCTCTCTCTCTCTTATTGACACAGCGTCTCCTGTAGGCTGGCCTTACCATGTAGCAGAGGAAGAATCTGAGCTTCTGATCCTCCTGCCTCTTCTTCCCGAGTGCTGGAATTATAGGAATGTACCACCACGTCTGTTTCTGTTTTGTTTTACTTTCATTTCATTTTATTATTATTTACCGTGCTGAGGGTGGGCAAGCCAAGGCTATCAAGTGAGCTCCATGACCAGCTCCAAATCAAAGTCTCTTCCAGCTCATGCATGGCAAGGTAGCTCTTCAAAGGCTACGCATGCTGATCATAATAGTAGTTACTTACATTTGTAAAGTGGCTTCTAGGTGGCAACACTCTGCAAAATACTTGAACCAAAGGCTCAGTCTAACCATCCTCACCATGAAAGAAAGCCTGGATCACTCAGACATAACTCACATAAGGTACTTAAGTGAGCTGTTTTTCAGTTGCCACATCTGCAACCTGGGTAGGTCTGCAGGGCTTGTTTCTGAGCTCTATTTATTTGGGTTCCTTAAAGCCATTCCCTTCCAACACCCCAACCATAGGAGAAGGTTAATGTGGTTACTTCTTCGGGATGTTTAGGGGCGACAGCAATCTGTGTCAACAGAAAACACAGCAAGCTGTTTCCTCCAAGCCTCCGTGTTGCCATGTTTCTCTCCATCTGTCCAGGCCATCCATCGCTGGTTTCTCCACACGCCAGCACCGCACACCACACTTTCTCTTCCCGGGCTCTCCTGTTTATCTTCCTCAGAGACCTAGGCCATGCCCTGCGCAAGACAATTATCAGCCGTGGACAAACTAAAGCCCAAACTAAAATCTCATGCTTGGGATTAAAACAAAGACATAGTTACATAACATAACTGAGTTTTTAAAGAAGCCCAAACTTCTGTTGTCTGTGTCTGTAGTGTTTATTTAATGATCTTGCTATAAAGTGGGAGTTAATACCTGTAAAGTACTTAGAAAATACAAGCGTTTGCTGCCATTGTTAGTAGGAAGATCCTTACACTGGCATGGGGGCACACACCTTGTCCCAGCCACTGGGGTGGCTGAGGAATAAGGGTCAAGGTTACTTGAGCCCAGGAATTTGAGACCAGAAAAGGGAGGTTGTACAGGGAGAATAGTGGGGAGAGGAAGGATTGGAAACAAAGCAGAATGACACATATGTGTGGAGATAGACGCCATAATGAAACCCATAACTTTATATGTTAACTTAATATATTAATAATACATGAATAGATTTCAAAAAATTGAAATCAAGAATAACAGTTTCCACCCCTCAAAAAGAAAAAAAAAAAGCCAAAATGGATATGGTCCAGAAGAAGGAAACTTCAGTAGTTTACCAAGGTGTATGCAATGTTTTCTACTCCTCAATACACCTGCTAAATCTTGATCCCCAGCTCATGTTATTGGGAGGGGGTGCAGCCTTTAAGAAGTGCGGCAAGGGGGAGATTTCCAGTTGTGGGAGGTGTGCCCTTGTAGGCCCTCGTGGGACCACAGGCTCTTCCTCTCCCTCACTTTTGCTTCAGCACTGATGGGGACAGGTTCCTCTTTGCCACATGCTCCTCATTGTGCCTCCCTCGGGGCAACAGACTGAAACCTCCAAAGCAGTAAGTCAAGGTAAACCTTTCTCTCTTCACATTGATGGACTGAGGTATTTGTTACAGCCATGGAAAGCTGACTAATACACATTATTAATAGAATTTAATCACCACAGGTTCTTTCTCTTTTCACATTGATTGACTGAGGTATTTGTTACAGCCATGGAATGCTGACTAATACACATTATTAATAGAATTTAATCTCCAAGGTTCTTGTGACACTCAGTACTGAGTGTGATTCACAGTGACTCAGAGCCTGTAGAAGTGGTAGTTGAGGTGACTTCCTTTAAGCTCAGGGCTTTCTCCATAGCACCTAATCAGGGAGATGCAATTCCTGGAAGAGCAGAGGTTCTCTAGGGAGCTGAATGTTAACTACCCTCTTCATAGTATGAAGCCACAAAACCCTAGTGAAAGTCTCTGCTTTTCTATGGTTTTTATGCCCTCAACAGCTACAGTCTTATTTTGTCATTATTTTCCATTACCCTAGGGGTCTGTAGTTAGGGTTTCTGTTGCTGTGATCAGACACCATGACCTGAAAGTATGCTGGGGGAGGAAAGGGTTTATTGGTGTACACTTCCAAATTATGTAGTCCATCCATCATTGCAGGAAGCCGGGACAGGAACTCAGACAGGGCAGGTATTTGGAGGCAGGAGCTAAAGCAGAGGCCATGAACAGCCTGCTTTCTTCTAGAACTCAGGGCCACCAGCCCAGGGATGGCTCCACCCACAATGGGCTGGACCCTCTTCCACCAATCACTAAGAAAATGTCTTCCAGCTGGATGTTACAAAGGCATTTTTTTTTTCCAATTGAGGTTCTCACTTTTCAGATGATTCTAGCCTGTGTCAAGCTGGCACAAAATTATCCAGTACAAGGCCAGTCTCACTTTCACCATAGGAGCTTTTTAATACTTTTTTTGTTTTTGGTGGGGAGAGCAAAATTGTTTCTTTGTGTAGCCCTGACTGTCCTGGAATTTACTCTGTAGATAAGGCTCACCTCATACTCAAAGTTCAGCCTGCCTCTGCCTTCCAAATGCTGGGATTAAAGGCATGCACCACCACTGCCCATAATACATATGTTTAAAAAAAAAAAAAACTTTTTAGAGCAGTTTTAGGCTCTGAGAAAAATTAAGCACAGAAACCTGCCACAGAAATTCTGATAGGAACCACATCGAATCTATAAATGCCTTTGGGGCCTGTGGGCTTGCTAACATTGTATGAATCAGCCCATGGCCAAGGAGTGTCTATTTGCCTCTTGCTTTTTTAATCGCCTTTGTTTTTTGTGT
The DNA here is from genome assembly GCF_907164565.1 of Psammomys obesus. Classification (NCBI taxonomy): domain Eukaryota; kingdom Metazoa; phylum Chordata; class Mammalia; order Rodentia; family Muridae; genus Psammomys; species Psammomys obesus. The sequence goes on from NW_026596152.1 coordinate 4,995,396, forward strand.
GTGACATTGAAAATATTAGGAAATATGCATTTCCTCTTAGGCCTCTAGTAGAACATTTAAATCTTCAGGATTCCTGAGTGACAGGGCATAGAGAAGTTCTCTTATAATTCACAGTGAGCTTCATATCACCCTGCTGGGGTTCTGCCAATGAAGTGGATCTCAAGGGATAAGTACTAGTCTCCAGAAAAGTCAACCAGGTAATTAGAGCAAATTCTACTGTCTGTAGGAGTTGGGAGAGCCAATTACCTCTATCCAAGGATTTAGTCAACCTCAATTACACAACAGAGTGTCATGAATCCCTACATGACTGGCACTTAATTTCTTCCACGTTATTCAAACACACATGCAAGATTTCTGCATCTGTCTTCAGCCAGGTCTAGAACCTTGTAAAGGCTTTGATGTCAGGATGACTTATCTCATCAAATGAGCTTGGACATAATCTTATCTCCTTAATTTCTTTAATCAGTTTAAACATTAATTTTTTTGTAAATAATTTTTTTTCTGATGCTTTAAATTTTCCCCTTGTCTTTGATTCTGACAATTTACATTACCATGTCTCTGTGGATTTCACTGGGTTCATCTTATTTGGGGTACTTTTAGTTTCCTGGATCTGTTAAGTCTACTTCCTTCTTCATACTTAAGAAACTTACAGCTATTACTTCTTCTAATAAACTTTCTCTAGTTTTCCCTCTTCCTTTTGGACTTCCATAAAGGAAATGCTGGTTGGCTTGATGGTCCCATAAATTCCTGTTAGTCCGTTTCCCTCAACCATAATAAATACCTGAGATAGTCAGCCCCTTACACGAAATGGGCCACTTTCAAGAAATGGGATTCGTGACCAGCTGTTGTATGTTGAGACAACATAGCCAGGAACTGTGGAAGAGAAAAATAAATGCTCATTTCAATGTTGGAAAGCAAAGTAGGCTGTCGGATGTGTGCTGCACACTACCTGTTTTTATTTCCTTTGCTCATTACGTTTCTTAAAAAAATTTGCTCAGATGCTGAGCCTGATGGCCAACTGTCGGGCAGAGTGAATGGAATTTTATGTAAGAAGTGGGAAATAGTAAGAGCTGGAGAGGACAGGAACTCCACAAGGAGAGCAACAGAACCAGAAAATTTGAACACAGGGAACTTCCCAGAGACTCATACTCCAACCAAGGACTATTCGTGGAGATAACCCAGAACCCCTGCACAGGTGTAGCCCATGGCAGTTTAGTGTCCAAGTGGGTTACATAGTGATGGGAAGAGGGACTGCCTCTGACATAATCTGATTGGCCTGCTCTTTGATCACCTCCCCCTGAGGGGGGAGCAGCCTTACCAGGCCACAGTAGAGGACAATGCAGCCACTTTTGATGAGAACTGACGGACTAAGATCAGAAAGGAGAGGAGAACCTCCCCTATCAGTGGACTTGGGGAGTGACATGCATACAGAAAGGGGAGGGAGGGTGGGAATCAGGAGGGGAGTAAGGAGGGGCTTATGGGGGATACAAAATGAATAAAGTGTAATTAATAAAATAAAATAAAATTGCTCACGTTGTTTTATTGTATGTAAAAGCATTACGTGATTTTACAGTAGAATTTGTACTTGTAATTCATGACAAATTCACCCTTAGTTTTCAATAACTCATTTTGGTACAGTTCCCTATGTGAGATTTACATTTTTATAACAATCATCTCTCAATAATCTTTGATGTTCTTTTGTTTGTTTTGAGACAGGGTTTCTCTGTATAGTCTTGGCTGTTCTGGACTTGCTTTGTAGACCAGGCTGGCCTGGAACTCACAGAGACCTACCTGCCTCTGCCTCTTTCCCTAGTGCTTTGATTAAGGGCGTGCTCCACCATGTCTTGCTCTTTGTTGTTCTTTTACACTTTGCTTTCAGTAAAATGCCTTTATGTAGCTATCAACTTTATATTCTTATTTGATTACTATTAATTTCCCTAATGGATTATTACTTTTTACATTTTTTCATTCGAATAATTTTATGATGAATTATATCACCTTTTAAAAAACTTTATATTGTATCTTTAAATAATAGTGAAAAGTCATTTTCTCTATTTCCACAAAAGATTATTGATATCCATTTTCCACTTCATAATGCTTGTTAAAAATTATTTGCATATACTCTAGGACCTTAAATTTAGACTAGCTCTTAGAATTTTCTAGCCTTAGGCTCTTATATAGAGCCATGTCTGAGAATTATCATTAAGCATCTTCTTAAATTCCTCACATTCTTTGGCATACAAAAACGTCACAGGAAGCTTTTTTTTTTTTTTTTTTTTTCATTCTTAAGGAATCTGTACCTTTCAGAATGTCCTTCAAATCTGGTATGGCAGCTTGTGCCTGTATTCCCAGCACTAGGGAGGGCTAAGGCAAGAGAACTGTGAGTTCAAAGCTGGGTGGGGACTAAGAGTGAGGTCATAAAATAAAATAAGGCTCCCCTGACTACAGGGGAGTGGAGCCTCGCTGCTCTGATGCTTTGAGAGGCTCACAGCGTGGACAGGTGAAGCTGAGAAAGCCTTTTAGACTTGTTAGTCTTCAGCAATTGCATCCGGCACACTGAGTCAGTGACACAGGCTCATGAAATAACATTGTACAGTGCTCTTGGCATGAAGGTCATGGTGCAGTGCTACCGTGGACCACGGAATGGGGGCTGCTGGCCTTCATGATTCCCACTTCCCTACAGGAAGCCAAGGGAACAAAAGTAGACCATTTGGGAACTGGATTTAAGAATTTTTTTTTTTTCTCATGGAGCGTGTGTGTAAAATCCTGACATACTGTGTTAGTGTGTTTGTTGATAGTTTATTGTGACTACTTTTCTATGTGCAGTTATTAGAGTTCAAAGCATGACTAAGAACATGGCCTATATTTTTATGTGATGAAGTGGGAATGTTGAAATATAAAGTGACTTGGCCAACGGTCCCCTAATTGTCTACCCTCAAGGGACTCTAGCTATAGCGAATTCTGAATTTGCCATGTCCTTTAAAGTGCCTTGATGTGGGGCAAAGGAGAAACAGAAAATAGAGACTAGCAGGGAGGCGGTGAGCAGAAGCACAGAGGAGGCACAGAACTGGAGAATCCCGGCTCCATAAACTTTACATTCCTCCCTGCTCCATTATAATCCTGTCTCGAGAGTCTGTTCCGAGGAAGTCATTTTGGTAACTTGGATGAAGTCCATGGGAGATGTGCCTCACCATCTAATTTGTGGGTGTGTTAGAAAAAGGGATGCTATTAAGATTCTCACAGTGCCTTTGGAATGTGGGGAGGGAGGCTGTGTTTATTTTATAGTTCCACACTTAACCGCTGCCGGTGTCCAGAGGTTTTTGTTCATTCATTCGTTCCTTCATTCATTCATCACTCACTTATTCCAGCACATTGGATGAATGCCCACATCCACTTTATGTAACGCACTCTTACAGGTTTTGCATTTAAAGTTAAATAGCTCAGGAACTGAGTTAAACCATTAGCGAAATCAGCTTTTCACAAGGGAAGCAGGCTTCCCTTTTAAAACTAATCTATAAGTTTGATGCAGGGTACTGTCAAATTAGAAAAAAAAAATTGGTGCCTAGAAATTTATGGCCTATTTAGTCATCAAAAAAGAAATTCACTTTGTAAGAATTTATCAGAAAGGTATACTTGAATACATTCAAAGGTATGTATATGCGATTATGTTTTATCATTGGTTATCATAAAAAAAGTAAATGTAATTTAAATACATTTGGCCCCTGTCTTAGTTGAGGTTTCTATTGCTAAGATGAAATACCATGACCAAAAGCAACTTAGGGAGAAAAGGGCTTAGTTCAGCTTATAGGTCTATTCTACATCACATTCTGTTTCTGAGGGAGCAGGAACCTGGAGGCAGGAGCTGATGCAAAAGCTGTGGAGGGTGCTGCTTCCTGGCTTTTTTCCCAGGGCTTCTTCAGCCTGCTCTCTTACAGAACCCAGGGACCACCAGCCCAGGGATGGCCCTGCCCACAGTGAGCTAGGCCCTCCCATACCAATCACTAATTAAGAAAATGTCCCACAGGCTTTTTCTACAGACCAACCTGATGGGGGCATTTTCTCAATGGAGGTTTTCTCTTCCAAAATGATTGTAGCGTCTGTCAGGCTGACATAAAATTAGCCAGTGCAGACACCTATATCCATGGATTCCACACTAACTGGCTTTTCATCTGAGACTTTAAACAACCGAAATTGCAACATATTTGGAAAAGCTTGAGGGCTATAGGCCATTTTTTTGGCGTTATCCCCTCAACAGGATATTCTATCCATAAAGTGTTTATATTGTATTTGGTATTGTGTGCAACGAGGAGATGAGAAAGTCAGGGAATGATGTCAGCGGTTTATATGCAAATGCAATACTGTTTAATATAAGCTACTTGAGCGCCCACTGATCGTGGCATCTGTGGGAGGCCCAGAATGAACCCTTTATGGTTATTAAAGGATGGCTGTATTAAGAAGGCTTGATTAAATGATGGCACAGTCACACAGAGGAAACCCATAGATGGGTGTTGGCTTGAATTGTAAAATCCCCAGACTGTTCCTAGATTCTGTCTCTCCAGGTGACACCTGAATTAGTTACTAACTAACATAAGAAGTGGTAAGATGGTCATTTCCAATTTAGAATCTTGCTAACTTCATTATTTGGTAGTACACATTTCTCCCCTCTGACTATATAATTCATAAAAGCCCAAGGTCCTTTATTTTGACTGCTTTCATCTAAAATTTGATCACTGGATGTCCTTTCCAGATGGATCCTTTATGCTCTATGTGCCTGTCTTGATCTTTCTGATGTGGTAGAATGTTCTGGCACCATTTTGTACTTTCTTTGCTTTTGACCTATAAACAGCCACTTCTCCAAGACTTCTTGAATCTTCTCAGTGGATGAGACATTTAGAATAAAGATTGGATTCAGAAGGAATGTAAGGCTCTCTACTTCTGGGGTATCTGATTCTGGGGTGCACTTAAATTCTGGTATGCCTTTTTACACTGCAAAAATCTGGTTGTTCCTAATTGTTGTTCATTTTAATCTCCCTGCAAGATCTCGCTCCCTTTCCTCAGTTTCTACTCCCTCTTCTCACGTATCAACCCCCTTCTCTTGACTGCATGTGGTTTTTAATTTTTCTCTTTTCTAAACATATCTAAAATACTTTCTTAATAAACACTATCTATCATTCCCACCAACAAATACAAAAAGAAATTTAGATTTCTTTCCAATTCTTTTATTCTTCAAGCATATCCTGCTGAGAGTATAGGGTCAGAAAACGTTGCTTTCAAAAGTTGCTTGTATTATGTTTTGCCTTTTCCATACTTACATAATGCTGACAGAGAAGATTCATCTAATTGTTTCTAATTTGAAAGTGTTTGAGCTGCACTTTAGGTTTAAAAAGAAAGATGTAGACTAGTTAAGTTATAAGTTACTACTTGAGTTAGGAAGGAAGAAAAATAGAAAAAAATTATCTGCTTGCATTTGCAAAAAAAAAAAAAATGTAGGTAGTTGAATATACCAGCAGTTTATCATCTGCTCTAGAATGATCTGGATGACTGGAGAGCTGGTGAGAGGATTTTCTTCTTGGAATGCTTTTGATGGCATGTTGCTTTATACTTTTAAAATTGTAATTTGACTGTTTAAAAATTTAAAGGAAACAACACTCTTCCATTCCATTTGTATATCTTGTCCAACGTTACCCAAGTACCTCAGCACAGGCACCACTTACAGAGACTCCCCAGAGACTCCCAGTGGTCACTTGACTTCCTGCCATCTCCCAATTGGTGAGTCATGCAGACGAGAAGGCTGCTTTTCCAGACACTTGAATTGGCCTGGGATATTTCCCTGAGCCGTGGGTGCACATGAACACATAGCTGAGCAGTGCCTAGATGTACTTGTGAAGTTTCTTAGGAACCCTTTAAATGATTCAGTGCCTTCTCTCTGTGCTCCATGTTGTCACTTCGAACATTCCGCAGATGTGTTTGGCTCATGTGCAGCTTTTGATTCTCATAGATGAGGAATTTCTCATTGTTGCTGTTCTGCCTGCCTCGTGCTAGAAGTATTTTGAGTCATTTCTCTCTCTCTCCTGCTTCTTGCTATCTTGTGTTTGATTTCTCCAGTCTTCTGAGATCTCAGGTGAATTATAGAGGCCACACCTGTTTCCTTAGCACACTCACATCTCTGACAACATTGAGTCACAGCAAAGGTGGAGTAGAACATCATTAAGAGCACTCTATGGCCCCCGCATCCCTGTTTGAAAGGACCGGTTTAACCACCGTCAACTTGACACATCCTTCCTGGAAAGAGAGACTCAGCAGGGGTGTGCTCAGATCAGGTTGGCCTGTGGGTATGCCTGTGTGGGTATTTCCTAACTGAGTAGTGGGAAGACCCATCCAGAATGTAGGTGGCATCGCTTTAATGGCTGGACCCTGAACTGTCAAGGAGCAAAACACACAAACACAAACTGAGCAGGGGGCAAGCAGGCCTTTCTTCTCTCTGCTCTTGAAAGCGATCTGATGAGTGTCTGAATATCTGCCTTGACTTTCCTGCAGTGGTGGACTATCACCTGGAATTGAATGTCAACCAAACCCTTTCTCCAGTGAGATGCTTTTTGCCAGGGCATTTCATCACAGCACCAGGGCACTAGGGCACCGTTTTTGGTAGCGGATGTTTGTCTGAATTATGTAAGTCATCATGTGTTCCTCCTACCCTGCACTACTGCAGATGAAATTGTGGATCAGTTGACTCTGGTTTGTCCCTCCTCCAAGTTGTATGTGTACGTGTTTGCTTTATACAATAAAACAGACAAATGCCTAATAGCCATTGCTCTAGAACCAAGGAATCCAGATTATTTTATAATCACAGCAGTAAAACACAGAAAATTTCTTGGTTACATAAAACAGTGCCATGCACATGGTGGGAACAAATGAGTGAAGACATTGCAAACCTATAAATAAGGGGGGGGGGACTGAGGAAGCCAGGGTGCAAACACAGGTGACTAACTCCTGATGCAAGACACTTTCCATTTATGGGGAGGTGAGAATTCTGTGTCTACTTTTCGTAGAATTCCTTCATCAGCTGTGTATTTTGCAAATCATTTCCCCAACGCCATGCTTTGTCTTTCTAGTCTCTTATATATTCCAAGAGCAGAAATTTCTTTTTACCTATGTGTGTTTGTGTTCACGCGCACAGTATATGTGGGAGATAGAGGCCGCAGGTGTCCTCCTCAATTGTTCTTCATCTTATGTTTTAATCTATAAAAGATGTGTGTGTGTCTATGTGCATGTTTCTCTGTGTGTGGGGGTGGGTGGGTGTTTGTGTGTGTTGGCCTACTCATGGTGCAGCACGTGTGTGGAGGTTAGCTGGCTCTTGGCCATTTCCTTTCTTTTGGTTTGAGACAAAGGCTTTTTGCTTGCTATTGTGTAGACAGGTCAGAGCTGGCCTGCAAGCTTCTGGGATTCTCCTGCCTCTATCTCCTCTCTCATTGTAGGATGCTACACTGCTCATCTTTGCACGGGATCCAGGGATCTGAGCTTAGGTCCCATGCTTCCTAGATAAATGCTTTACCTGCTGGGCTGTCTCCTCAGCCTTCTACCTTACATTTTGAAACAGGCTCTTCTGACTGAACCTGGCGCTAGCCAATTTGGATAGACTGGCTGTTGAGGAAGCCCTGGGGATCCTCCTGCTTCTAACCTTCCCAGCTGGTGTCACAGGTGTGGGCTGCCCACCTGGCTTTCTGATATAGGCACTAGAGACGCAAACTGGGATCACCATACATTTGTGCAGCCACTTTGCCATCTGAGCCATCTTCCCTGTCCCCCAGAAAAGAAGTTTTTTAAGCTATTGTTGCTTTAGATCATTGAGGATTTGGAATTGTTTGTTCTTCAGCATCAACTATACTAGACTGTTTGTTACAAAGAGTAGTCAATACCTTTCACTCTAAAGCACACTGACTACTATTAAGGTATGGCGTTGAACTGACAAGCTGAGTGAGCTTGGGGGCCATATTGTCAGGACAAAGGTTAACACACTTTGTGGTGTCTTGCATCAGAAGAAGGAGAAGGGAAACTAGTGGGTCAGGAGTCACTCAGGCCACTGGGGAGGGTGCTAATGTACGCACTTGGCTGGCCTGGTCTCCGTGAATCTTTTCAAGCCAATTCTTTGGTGCAGTATGAAAGATGGGAGCTGAAGCTGAATAATTCTTGCTTCCACAACCAGAGACAGAAAGTTTTCATCTCCAAGAAGCTCTCTCAGTTCTGGGGAAAGGAAAGAGGGTGTCCAGGGGCTGTCGTTCCTTTGTGCTGCATCCTATGGAGTTCCCTGGAAGGCAGGTATGTTTCTGAGAGTGATGGCAGGGGAATGAGAGAGCATATTTGTTATGTGCAAGGCACCACAGCGAGCTTTTATATGTTATCTTTCAAGCGCTGACGGCAGAGCATCCTTCCTAGGAAAATAAGACTCACTGCAGTTTCATCTGCTGATAGGACAGAATTCAAACTCAAGTGTAGGCATGAATTCTTGAGCCTTTTATAGACCCATTTTTCTTTCGCCATGAGTTGTTCTCTTGGGTCTAAAGTAAAAGGGACACCAAAGGGAAAAAATTGCTGAAAGTTTTACATAATGAATATGTTACATTGCAGAGCATTCAAAATCCTTTAGATCAAGGACTTAGATGTTGCTTCTCTGCATCTAAGCACATGACATAAGATCCTACCTTCAGCATGGTCCAGAGGAGGGCTTGCCAAACTTATGTGTGTTGGTGAGCATGACAGATGTGTGGTAGGGCACACTGGCTTTGACACAGTGTGTGAGGTTATATGCTGTGACTCCTTTAGATCACATGGTTGATGAACACCCAAGCAAGGTAATACCAGTGCTCCTATTTGTTGCGGGTTGGGGGGACTATGGACGATGGTGTTATTCAACAAAGAAGAGACTAGACTAAACTGTGCTCTCACATCGAGATAGTCAGACTTCTGCTAGAGCCCTCGGGTACTGTGCCAGCAAGCATTCTTCAGGGGCAGGTTTGTTCAACAAAGTGTTGCCTGATTTTTTTTTAAAGAATGACAATAAAAGTAAGAGGGGAGAAAGGTTCTGTGGGTAGTAAATCCGTTTGTTAGGCTAATAACAAACTCATTAAAAGGAAATAACACAAACAGCAAGGCAGACTCATTAAGCTAGATTCCCTGAGCGGCTCCTAAGTGCTCAGTAATTGTATAAATCCTCCTCCGCTAAGCAGAGGTCTGAAAGAGAGAAACTAGCAACTGCAACCAGGAACCTTTTGGAAGAGCCGAATTGCTTAGCAATGGCACGACTCCAACTTTCCATCTTTTATTTAACTTCTTTGAACTCCTACTAATTTCCAGCCAACACTTTGGAATTCCATTTTTAGCTTTGCCTTTTGAATTATTATTTTTCCCCCTTGGTGTACAAATCTGTGGATGGAGATGGCCTCTCTTTTCATTAAATTTTTTTTTTGATTGTTGAATAACGCTCATTGCCAGGACAATTTAAAAATAGAGACTAATTTGAGGAAGAAAATAAACACTATCTGGAACCCCACCATTCAACGAGAATCCCTGTTAAGGTTTTGGTGCATGTGCAGCTGGGATGTTTGCTAAACATGCATAGACTTTTCAAAAAGGGGAAGTGTGGGTCGACAGAACATGGCTGTCAAAACCATCGATTTTACATGATGTGGCCCTCATTCATGGCCTGGCTCAGTCATCTAGTGATTTGTTGGTGTATAGGGCACACCATAAAATCTGCCTCCTTATAGTAGCTACTAATTAATGATGCATGTTCGTAAGGGCAAATGATAACTAGATTAAAACCTGAAAAAAAGGAAGCTGATACTAACAAAACACTGAGCAAGTGTTAGCTATAGGGCTGGCATGTACACTAAAATAATAATTTTAATTAAAGTATTAGCTGTTATCATTGATTCGTTTGTTTGCCCTTAATATTCTGGCATAAATACTTCCCACAAAATCTCTTCCAGAGTCAGAGCTTTTAATAGACATTTTATCGTATGTTACTTAGTTTCCCGTCACTGTGACAAAATATCTGAGAAAAGAAGTCAAGAGAGATAAGAGGCATTTGGGATTACAGTGTCTGTTGATGGTCCCCTGGCTCCATAGCTTTGGACTTGTGGTCAGGCTCAACATCACAGCAGAAGGATGTGGCAGATGCAAGTTGCTCATATCATGGCCAGGAAGAAGCAGAGGGGCTGATTGGTGGTTTGCCTGAAGCTTGTATTTTGTTGCTAATTACTAGCCTTCAAGATCTGGCTACTGCTCAGATATACCTATCTTTGTTGTATAAACCTGCCTAAGACATTATTCCTGATTGGTTAATAAAAAAGCCTACACCTGGGCAGGGCAGAAGGCGATAGGTGTGGTTAAGGTTTCAGGGCTTTTGAGGACAGGGAATGAAAGAGACACACAGACAGGAAGAGAGGGGAAAGGAGGACACCATAATAGGTTAACATGGAGAAGGAACCATGTGGGCTGGAAGAAAGGACTCCAAGAATAGCATGGAAAGGACCAGAAGAAAAATACTAGGAAGTGTTTATAGAATTATGGATGGGAGATGGGCTATATAGGAATGGTTAAGACAGATGGGATTAGGTTCAGGCTGAGAGGCAGATGAAGAGGTTACTGAGATAGCATAGGTGGGCATAGCTCAGCCCAAGGTGTTATAAGGCAAATATAAAATCTAAAAAGTGGCAGTGTCTTGTTGATTGTGTTGGAAGGTTAGGTAAGACTGCCATAATAACCATAGGCAAATGATAAATAACAGTATTTAGCTCAATATCTTTTACTTACAACAAAGGTGGGACAGAAGTGGCCTGGAACAAGACATACCTTCCAAAGAGGGACCTCATCTCCAAATATGTTTCTGATTGTTAAGATTTGGAGGGACACGTTTAGGTAGTGGCAAACATCATTGAGCTCTTTAGTTTTTTGTTTCTCAGCATAGGTCTTAAATCTCTGCTTCAAAGGAGGTTTCAGCCCATAATCAATCCTTACGTACTTTTTCACAAAGACAACTTGACTTAGTATGTAATTCTTGGGTTTAAAAAAAATCATCAAAAATGGTTTGTATCCAGGATGCCAGGTCACCTTATAAAAACAAAAAACTGTATAAACAGACCGTTTCTTCTTCTCCAGCAACAGCTATCAGGTTCCATTGAATTCTAGAACAGTGTTCAGTGGGAAAGGGTTTTGCAAAGACCAGGATATTCCAGAATCTGCAGTCAGTGTAGCCTCTGCCTCTTGTAGCTTTGGTGCATGTAATATGGCTACTGCAGCAGAAGAACTGAATTCTAACTGTTTTTAAAGTTCAATTAACTTAATTGTGGCCAGTGACTTCCATGCTGGACAGCACAATTGCAGAGATGAAGAATGGAAAGGAATCAACTATATTGCCATGAACAGCTCTACCAAGTTTCTGGATCTTGTGTTCCTTATGTGTGAGATTCAGCAACCTTCTCTGAGCTTAATAGTTAGCATTAAGGTGTAAGCTAGTGTCATGAGTAGCTCTCAGCTCTGTATTGACTGCTTTATGTCATGATGCAATTATCCATTTAACCTTTGAGTTATGAAGTAAAAGATAGCAAGTTAGATGAAAACAGTTTTCTTGATTTCCAAACCTTCTAGGCCGAGAGCTGTAGATTATCCAACTAACCTGTGTAACATGATAGTTAAAGATTCTATATTGAGCCAGTAAGGTGGCTTAAAAGGAGTCTGCCACCAAGCCTGATGTCTTGAGTTCAGTCCCTGTGACCTACATGAAGGGGAGAACTGACTCCCACAAGTTGTCTTTTGACTTCCACATACCTACCATGGCCCACATGTGCCTCATCTCTAAAATAAACAAGTAAACATAATAAAAATCTAAAAAAATCTCTATTTTTTGTTATTAATTTCAGGAGAACCTTTTGCTCATTTTATATAATTTCATAATGTAAACAATGTGTGTGCTGATCATATCCATCCCTACCTCCCCCTTCCTACTCCTCTTAGACACCCACGTGTCCTCCATTCTTCCTTTATCTCCTGACCCCTGCCCGATCACTCTAATTAGTGATGCCTGCTGGAATGTTGACTGATCTTGCTGGCTTGGTCTGTTCAGACCTTGTGCATGTAACCATAGCTGGAATTCATGTGTGCAATGCAATGGCCAAGTCATATCCAGAAGGCAGCATTTCACAGCACTCCTTCCCATTATCTGTCTGGCTCTTACCTTCTTCCATCCCCTCCATCCCCCACCTCCTGTGATCTTTCCTGAGCCCTGGCGAATGGAGTTGGTGTATATGTCCCATGTAGATATGAATACAGTGTCTAATTCTTAGCACTTTGATCCATTCCAAGTCCCTGAACTAGGTGCTACCCAATTCACAAAGAAGATTCTCTAACGAGTATCGACAGCAGCAATAAAAGTGAAAGTATTTAGAAGGCAACTTGACGATGTATTCATTTAGCAAGATAGCAATAGTAGGTTTTAGCCTAGAGTCTATGAGCTCTGGATCCATGACTTTTGACCAAGTTTGTAATACCAGGCCCAAATTCCCTCCTGTGGAGCAGACAACAAATCCAGTGCAAAAGCTGTTCTTTACCCTAAACCCTTGCAGAACTATGGTACCAGGGAGCGCTTCTTACCTGGCAGGGCAGTTTTAGAACGTACAGGGTTCAACCCGGGCAATACCATTGATAGCTTTTCTTCCAGCGTGGCCCACTCAGCACAGTCCAGCACTGTAACAACCACCTTTGCTTATGCCTTGCTTTATTATTATTTCTTTCCTCTCTCTTGAACTCACGTTGAGCATTTACCTAACTAAACATCTCCTTCTGACCCAGGTGGATTTTCAGTTCCATGGAGGTAGTAAACACCTTTATTGATAAATTCTTGTCTAGAAAGACTTTGAAGCAAGGCTCATAACATCCTTACTGAGTGGGATACATGAAATCTGTCCATCAGATTCAGATGGGAGAGGCTTACAATTGTGTGTTAGGGAGCTGCTCTGTCCCATCACAGTGTTCTCAGTTTTCTGTTGTGTTTCCATGAGCGGGCTTCTTTCTGAGCTCTCTTCTTGCAGAGCTGGGTATACAGCTTGCCATGCTGATGTATTTTCTGGGAACTGTTGGTCCTAGAAGTCAGCTGAACTTTTGTTTGTACTGTTTTCTCTCTTCAGGGCTAACCTTGGGAGGTAGCGCTGTGTTCATTTGATGAGGGGAGCTAGGAGGAACTTTCATGATCACCTGTGTGACTCTGTAGAATGGAGAAGGGTGCCTGCATCCTTGCATGGATAGACAGGAAGAACCGTGAGGCCACACGTGAAAACATCCATGCCAGTGTCACAGTAGACAGTGCCCTCTCCCTAGTGCTCACTCTAATCATGAAGGTAATGCTCAGAGAGCAGAGGACCAGCCAAATCCAGACTTCTGGTCTCAAATACTTTCTTTGGATCAAACCAGGCTTATTCCCCAGCCTGTCTGAGGATCTCTATTCAACAAAACTTGTTTGAGGGTTTAGAAGGAGTCGGGACACTTTTGATGTTAATGTGTATGGACTATTCCAAGCCCTGTATCCCTGGTCCTTTCTGATTTGTATGGATACATGTGGGATTTCAGCAGGCTTTGGTCAGTCTGACCCAGAATCTTGCCTTGTCTAGCTCCATATCTACACCAAGAGTCTGTAAACGCCGAGGAGCCCTCACAATGAAGCCTTTCACAATGGAGTGCCTGGATTTTATTGAGAAAAGCCAATCCCCTCCCATCTGTCATTTGGCACTTAGCACTGTAGTTATTCTAGATGAGTGAACACTTGTGTTATATTTTCCAATAGCAAAACTGGGGTCACCAGGGTGCCTGCTGTTTTAGCCGAATCCAGATGGGGTTTTCCTATAAACAAGTGCACATGGAATATTTATGCCGCCCGTGGCACCTGACGCCTTAATACTTAGGACTTCTATGTAGTAGCCACTCTTCCTATAAGTCACTTTAGCACACTAAGTAAATATTTTAATATAGCCATGTCACTGTTTATTATAGAATGGCTTGGGCCCAGATCTTGCCTAATGCTTGGTTAAAAAGTCAGTTTATACCATCCTTTAAAGTGAATCAAAGAATGCATAAACGCCACTCTTTGTTACTCAGAACTCTGTTTACTTTACTTTTCTGTAAACCTTGTGAAATGCTTGCTTACAAAAAGCTGACAGATGCCAGATTTGCTCATTAGCTGAAGGTGTTTTCTACATCAGGAAGGTGAGGTGAGACTGTGTGTGTTGGGGGTGGCTCCTCTGCCGCCACCTCCCGATGTCCAGTGCCCGAGGGACCCACGGAATTGCCCAGGAAGCATGACCATAGGCACCATATAATACTGAATAATGCTTTTTCTATGTCTATTTTGTCCTGTGTCCTGGGACGCTGGAGACCACTTGGGCAGTCTGAGACTTTGAATGATTTTGAAATATTAAAAGTACCTCCAGCAGGCAAGTGAGCAATGTTTGCGTTAGTTATTTCTTCACCGCCGTGAGCGAACACCTGACATAAACGACCTGAAGTAGGAAAGAGCTTTTTACGTTTGGCTCACGGTTTCAGTACTTCTGGCGGTGTCCAGAGCATGTTCGATGTAGTGTCTGCAGCACATCTTCTCTACATTACACCAGAAAACAGAGCGATCTGAAACGGGGGCTCTTCTATGGCCCACCTTTAACCAGCTACTTCCTCCAGCTAGGCTCCGCCTCTTAACGGTTGTGCAGACGCCAAACAGCGCCACCAGCTGGAGGATGAGCATTTGAAGCATGAGCCTATTGGTCCATTTCGGATTCAACCGACAATGTTCCCGGTTTAATGACCTTGTGATGTTTGCCAGCTCTTAGTAGGGTTTAATTGCTAAGCCTCACCCTGAGGACTACGGCAGTTTTTACTGGCTGGCAATTAAAATCTTGGTGTGGACTTCCTGGTGCCCGAGTGATGCAGTGTTTCTATTCTCAGGAAAGAAAAGAAGATGTGCCGCATCCCTGCACCCAAGGTCCACAAGCTGAATGAAGCTCCAGATCTGAAGGTGTTTCATCATATGACTGAAGGGAATCAGAGTTTTAGACCGAGTCAAGATTATTAGTCAGCTGACCTTCAAATAAGGAGATTGTCTAACAGGTCTGGCCCAACAGCAAGCTCCCGCAGGAGAGTGAGTGAGGCTAAAGCGGAGGAGATGATAGCCTGGAAAGAACAGGACTCACTCAGGATGATCCTTTCCAGGTCCCACCATTTACCTGCAAATTTCACGATTTCCTTATTTTTCATTGCTGAATAATACTCCATTGTATAGATGTACCACAATTTCTGCATCCATTCTTCAGTTGAGGGGCATCTGGGCTGTTTCCAGCTTCTGGCTATTACAAATAAAGCTGCTACAAACATGGTTGAGCAAATGTCCTTATTGTGAACTTGAGCCTCTTTTGGGTATATGCCTAGGAGTGGTATGGCTGGATCTTGAGGAAGCGCTATTTCTAGTTGTCTGAGAAAGCACCAGATTGATTTCCAGAGTGGTTGTACAAGTTTACATTCCCACCAGCAGTAGAGAAGGGTTCCCCTTTCTCCACAACCTCTCCAGCATGTGTTGTCCCTTGAGTTTTTCATCTTGGCCATTCTGATGGGTATAAGGTGAAATCTCAGGGTCATTTTGATTTGCATTTCCCTAATGACTAACCCAGAGGCAGAAAGACACACACGGTATATACTCACTCATATAGACATATAACATAAGATAAACCTACTAAAATCTGTACATCTAAAGAAACTAATCAAGAGAGAGGACCCTGACTAAAATGCTCAATCCCCATCCCGAAAGGCAAAAAGGATGAACATCAGAAGAAGAAGAAAACAGGAAACAACCTAGAAACCCACCATAGAGGGCCTCTGAAAGGCTCTGCCCTGCAGACTATCAAAGCAGACGCTGAGACTTAAGGTCAACTGATGGGCAAAGTGCATGGAATCTTAAGTAAGAAGTGGGAAATAGTAAGATCTGGAGAGGACAGGAACCCCACAAGGAGAGCAACAGAACCAGAAAATTTGAACACAGGGGTCTCCCCAGGTACTCATATTCCAACCAAGGAACATGCATGGAGATAACCTAGAACCCCTGCACAGATGTAGCCCATGGCAGTTTAGTGTCCAAGTGGGTTACCTAGTAATGGGAAGAGGGACTGCCTCTGACATAATCTGATTGGCCTGCTCTTTGATCACCTCCCTCTGAGGGGGAAACAGCCTTACCAGGCCACAGAAGATGACAATGCAGCCACTCCTGATGTGATCTGATAGACTAAGATCAGAAGGAAGGAGAGGAGAACCTCCCCTATCAGTGGACTTGGGGAGGGGCATGCGTGAAGAAGGGGAATGGAGGGTGGGAGTGGGAGGGGAGGAGGGAGGAGCTTTTGGGGGGATACAAAGTGAATAAAGTGTAATTAATAAAAAAAAAATCAGGACTCATCCCACTGTGGCTGTCTTTGCAGGTGGAGGAGGGGTTGTGATCCAAGGAGTGGGAGTGGTCTGAAAGCTGGAAAGAGAAGAAAAGAGATTCTCTGCAGCCTCCAGGAAGGAACCTGGCCTTGCAGAACACCGGGTTTTTAGCTCACTGAGCTCCATGACTTCTTCATTACCGTGTATGTATGCATGTGCATGGTCTGTGCGGATGTTCATACCACAGTGTGTGTGTGAAGGTCAGAGGTGGACTTTGTGGAGGTGATTCTCTCCTCCCACTTTTGCATGGGTTCCAGAGAAAGAACTCAGGGGGCCACATATCTGCTGAACCATCTTGCCTACTCCTGTCCAGCCCTCACCCCTTGTAGGGCTTCTGTCTTCGAGAGCGTTAAGATGGTAAACCTGTGTAAAGTGCTATGTTTGTGAAAATGTTAGAATAACAATAGAAATAGAATAATTTATGAGAGAATGATAATAATTTATGCAAGAAAGAAACACAGAAAATAGCGAAATGTAGAGTAAAATAAAAATTGCAGCACCTGACTATCAGAAGGAGGTGTGATGAATGCCATCGTGTTTTCCTCTACCTTGCCCATGGTAGCCTGTATCGACCATCAAGTTGTTGCTCTGTCTTCCCTCACCACGAAGCATTATTCTGTATTTTTCCCCATTTTCAGAAAACACATGCCTAAATTTAGATCAATCGTCTAAATTTGGTTTCTGTTTCGAACGTATTTATATATGGCTGGTGATTTCGTTACTAAAAGTTCTTTAAAAAAAAAAAAAAAAAGAAAGAGCAATTCTTGGCCTTTAACAAGCTACTTCACCTTGGTCCTTGGGCAGGAGTGGGGTGACCTGCACTGAGGCAGCCTCAGACTCGTCCTCACCTCATCACTGACAAGCACCAGACCTCGTCATTTTTAAAATCACCACACTGAGAGGTGAAAGGCGCATGTAATCGCTTGTAATTTGTACTTCTTTGAGACGGATGCAGCTACTCTTTACTGTCGAGCTGACCACCTGTGTTTCTGTGGCATCCCAACTCAGGTCATTTTGCTTAATAGCGGCGGTTCTCAACCTTCCTTATGCTTCGACCCTTTAATACACTTCCTCATGTTGTGGTGACCCCCCCCACCACAAAATCATTTTGTTGTTACTTCATAACTGTAATCTTGCTACTGTTAGGAATCATAATGTAAACTTTTGTGGAGATAAAGGCTCGCCGAGGGGTTTGCGACCCATGGGTTGAGAAACACTGCTTTATAGGTTGTATCTTCACAGTGTCTTAGATGTTGAGGTTCGGAACCAATTGCCTGCACAATAGGTCACAAATAATTTTGAATAATTGTTTCCTATTAACTTATATTACTTGACCACATATTATTTAACGTCTGTGTGTCTATACTTAAATAAATATATTTATTACTTATATAAAATTTCGTAACAATACTACTAGAAATCTAATATTGTAATGCTAAAAAATTGTAATGCTGCTATCATGTTGCCTCTATTTGAACTGATTGTTTTCCCATAGAGTTGTATGCACATACGTATAAAATTGAGCCATATATATCACTCAGAGTTGTGTTTTTAACATAACATTTTAAATAAATCCTAATCACTATTTATGATAATTATATTGTATTCTGGATTCTGAGCCTACTTTATTCAACATGTGATAACTCATTTGTTAATAAGTACTTTTTCTATTTGGATTTTTTTTTTTTTTAAATAGGGTCTCATAACACCCCAGACTGGCCCAGCCTCAGACTCACTGTGTAGCTAAGGGTGACTCTGCTGCCTCCATCTCCTGAGAGCTGGGGTGATACGTATGAGCTGCCACACCTGGCTTCTGATGCCAGTGTTACCAATAACACTACAGCTATGTACATGGAACTTTGCTACGAGGCAGAGGAAAGTTGGTATCTATAAAGAGAACAGCAGAATTTTAGGTTTTACCTGGTGGTGAAGTCACATGACACTTAGCTCTCTCTGCTGACTTTTTTCACTTAGCCTAATACCCTCCAGATTCATCCTCATTGCTGCAAATGGCTGCTGTTAATGGTTTAAGTCAGAAATTTCTCCTCAAAAGCCAAGTGTTGGCTGCTTAGTCAGCAGCCTATGGTTCTCCTGGGAGGTGGTGTAAAATTTAAGAAGTGAAGCCTAGTGGAAGGAAGTTAGTTCACTGGGGCTATGCCCTCGAAGGACATACATTGGCTGGGCCCCTCCTCTCCCTGTCCACTTCCCAGCCACAGTTGAGTAGCTCTGCCTTATCACAGGTCCACCAACAGAGTCCTGATTTGTTACGATGCCCAAACAACCATCATTGAAGCCTTTGAAAGCGTGAGCCAAAACAAACCTTATTTTCTTCTAAGTTGACATCTTCAGGCATTTTCTTACGGTGACGGAGAGCTGACTAATATAAAGTGGGTTTCTTGGGTTTCTTTTTTGTTAATATCCCACTGTACATCACAATGCCTTTACCAATGTACCCAACTGGATACTTAGTTGCCATACACTGGCTATTGCAAATCCTGCTGTTTAGATAGCTCTATACAGTTTCCATTTCCTTTTTCTTAAGTGTATACCCCAAAGAAGAATTGCTGAGCTCCATGCTACTTTCTGTTTTTAAAATTTTTGAACCATAGAAACTAAACTAGAATGTTAATTTATCCAGGTTGGGAGAAACAGAGGAGATACTGGTTAAAAGGTATAATGTCTAATCACCAGATGAGGAAGCTCAGGGACTCTGATACATAGCAGAACAAATATAGTTAACGATACTGAAATGTACATTCTGCCTTCTGTATGTGTAGATTCCATTTGAACATGTTTGGAAAAGATTACTCAGTTGGTAGACCCGGTGGCCCACACCTGTGTTTCCAACACCCAGGAAGTGGAAGCAGAAGGATAGTAAGTTTGAGGCAAGCCTGGGCTACATAAACAAGATCCTTTCTGTAGGCACAAGGTTATCTTGTAATACAAATGATGATTTCTGTACTCCCCAAATCTGGTTGCAGTCCTTGTTCTGAGAAGCTCCTGTCTCATTGCTGTGTAGACATGGCTCCCCAATGATGCACTGATATGCCAACAAAGCAGCTTACAGTCAATTGCTGAGCGGCGGACAGAAGAAGGCTGCACTTCCTGTCAGCCAGTGAAGGAGGAGTCAGAGGAAGAAGTAAGAGATTCAGTCATGGAAGAGGTCCAGGTGACATAAGGAGAGTAGCCAGAACAGGAACAAGAAAGCTACAAAGTACAACTATCTCTGGGATGTACACTGGGAGGAAACCAGATCAGCTTAGAGGGTTAGGAATAGAGTAATAACTGTTCAGTTATTGTGTTGTGAAGCTTGTTATTAAACAAATATAATAGAGTCTCAATTATGTGGGTTATAGCCAAGTTAAGAGAGAAACCTGGAAATAAACACAATTTTATAAAAAGAACTTAACACCCCTCTCTCTGAAGCAGGAAATTGTTTTGAATCTGTACTGAGCACATTTAACTTTCTGGACTGTTACACTCTTTGATCACCTTCTTGGGTAATAACTATTGCAAGCTTCTTTTGGCTTCCTAGAATCATTGGTGATATAGCTATTCCTTGACTTACCATGAAGTATATCCCTATAAACAAACTTTATGTTGAGAATACATCAAATATGGGTCCAGAAATGCAGGGAAATATTACAGAATCACTTAAGTGGTTTATTACTTCAGAATAGTACACAAACTTTGAGGGCTTTATTATGTTGATTATAGTTGCTAATTTTTAAGTCTTTAATGTGTTGTGAGTTATTCTCATCACAAGCAAAATTACATTTGTATCCAGCTTTGTCGTCTCCCCCTGACACCCAATGAATCCTCCAAGCTGTATAAATTCTGAAGAGAGGTCACCCAGTTCTGTGTATCCAGTTGGTTGACTCTCCTGCTTCTATATCGGAGTCACATATTGCAATTCTGTAGCTTGTAGCTCTGATATTATTATTATTATTATTATTATTATTATTATTATTATTATTATTTTGGCAGATCCAACTTTACAAAGCATCGCTAAGCTACATCTTAAAAAGACAGGACATGTTCATTTCCTCACCCTAACTCTTTGCTTTAATCTTGCTGCAGCTTCAATGAGAAGCTGAGGAATGCTCTGTGGGGAGATGACACCCGGTTGCCTTCTGAAATGATGATGATGATGTGTTTTTAAATCTAGCTCATCTCAGGCATCTTTTGTAACTGTGCCTTGGTTCTAATGGGAGTGCTGGGCCATAAGAAGGCAATTGGAGGTTTTCATTCTGGATATTTTTCTGTTTCTTGGGTCATTGCTGTCATTCCAAACCGCACAGTGCTCCTGCATTTGGTAGCTTCATTTCCCATGAGCCTGATACGGGATTGGGGCTGGGAGGAAACTAACACTCCACACTGGATATTTAACACTTCCAGTGCGCACCTTGGAGATGGAAGTGAAATCTAGTTAGATGGCTCTGGATGGGAGAAAAACAGAAATGTTCAGGGTTTTGGATAGTTTTCAGTTCACGAGAGTTTCTATTTGGCAAATCCCAAGTCCTAAAATCCTAGGAAAGAGGACATGACCCAGGCTGTATGAGGCATCCTGGTTAACATTGCCCTCTCCTACCTGCTTTCAAGAGAATTGTCCTGTGGCCTTTACTGTAGTGCTCAGTAGCTACCTGGGGCAGAGGCTCTGCCCTTCAGTGAGCAGAGACTTCCTCACTGAGAGCCTGACATTGTGGTGATCTTACTTTTTCCTACTGTGTCAGCCAGGGTCAAGAACAAGTAGCATGATGAGTTCTCCACCCAAATCACCTCAGGGCCAAGCAGCTGATGTGTCCCAGATGTGTCTTTGGCTACCCCATAGGCACCCGTCACCTTCAGCACACTCCTTCTAAGTCAGGAAGCATTCATGGTCTCTTCCCTTCTCTTTCATAAATGCGACAGGAGTTTATATGTCATACTGACTTTTGTTTCCATACAGACAATGGGCCTTCCAACAACAACTCCTCAATGTTTTTGGCATGTACTGAAATGTTCCTGGTTCCCAGAGCTTGCTAACTGAGCCATTCATTCACTCATTTGTTTGGCAAGATTTTATTGAGCAACTACTCTGTGCCAGACTCCCTTCTAAAAGTGATGTGCAGAAATGCATCTTCGGGATAAAGTAAGAGCCTGCATGCTCAGTGCTCTCATACTAGTGAAAGTGAAACACAATAAAGAAACAACAATGCAAGATGTTCCTCTATTGTGGATATAAACGTGTTTCTGTTTTGGTCCCAGGTGTGGGTTGTGGGACTGATTCAGATGGTCCACAGCAGCAGACTATTTGCCTCATGTGGGCGCTGAGAGGAGCTCTTTGCCAGCTGCAGATAGTTTAAATCTTAGGGCTCCGGAGAAAGAATAAATGCCAGGGCCCAGAGAGTGTGAGCTAGGAGAAAGAGCAAGGTTGTTCCTGCTTCCCCTTCACTGCTCCTGGTTGCTGTTGTGAGACAGGAAGCTGGAGATCTCCTGAAATGAGGATTGGACTGGCTCCAAGGAACGCAATGATCCTAACCAGCAGGAAACAGGTAAGAGAACTGCATCTCCCTCTCCTACTAACCCTTTCTCCCTCCTACCTGGTGTTGGGGTGTTGGAAGGGACTGAGGAAAAAAAGATAAAAGAAATGTAAATAAAAGATTTTTTTAAGCACACCAACATTCCCCTTGTATAAGAAGGTTCTAAACCCTGGAGCAGGCACAGAAATGGCGTAACCCCAAGCTCTCTACCTGCTATAGGATTCTCCTCAATGCCTGTGATGAAGTTAACTCTAAAAATTAGGTACTGTGAACACTGGCTTTAGTATCTGGAATAGCCCTCAAGGCCCCAAGTATGAAAGGCTTGGCTCTTGGAGGAGGCAGTAGAGTCTGAGGAGCTAGGAGCTTCTGGGAGGTCTTTGGTCCTTGGGGATGTGTCCCTAAAGGGGATTGTGGGGTCCCAACTCCTTCCTTCCATTCTCTGTGGGTTCTGACCATGAATGGAACATCTTTTTTTCTACCACATCATCATCCAACTCTATGCTGTCTCTCCTCCAGCTCCAAAGCAATGGGACCAAGTGATTGTAGACTGGAACCCCTAAAACTGTGAGCTAAAATATTTTAAACTTAACTAGCTCACGGGTTTTCTTTTGTTATTATCATAACAAAGCTAACAGTAAAAGATTAGCAAAAATAATATAAAAATCGATTAGTGATGACAATGTGCTGTAATACAAGTAAGGTGAATCTCTCTCTCTCTCATATTTTATGTAATGCTTTCAGGCCACTGTTGACCCCAGGTAACTGAAGCTGGGGGAAGTGAAACCAAAGAGAAGCAGGGATTACTGTCCCTATATTTGTTCAGCATTGTCTTGCCCCTGAAATGGAGATATATTTTACAGCAACTGCTGGCAGACAAGAAAGCCTTTTTGTCTGTATGTTTGCAAACTTGAACAAAGCTATTGTTTTGCCATCAATTTAGCCAAATTACCAGTCTACAATTGCTGGTGCTAAACATGTGGAGTTTAATTACCTTCTAAAATTATATTATGACTTGCCTTTGAAACAACGGGTTATTGTGAACTCCTCAAAGCATGGCCATAGGGCCCAGACATTTTGTTAAGAAGCAAATACTCACTGTTGGAGGAATGATGGGATTCCATCTTTCTTTGAAATCAATGACCCAGCTGAATGAGCCCTGACGAAAGTTGATAAGCAGATGAATGCTGTCATAAGCTAGACCACACAAGTGAGTGCTGGGGACTTGGCCGAGATCATACAGCAGAGGGGCTTTGGGCAGTGAACTCTTACCTTCCTTCCTGCTCTCCGCAAGACATCAAATGAGTATATAAGAAACAGTAGGGTTTTAAATGTGTTTATTTGTATGTTATTTGTAAATTAACAGCATGGCTCTTTGTTATCTGAGTTTCTTTTTCATAGAAATGAACTGCCTCTTGCTAAGATTAAAGAGTTGACCCTTTGTCCAACATCTTTACTTGTGTGGCACACTACAGCTTCCACAATGAGGCTATTGTTTGTCCGTTTGTTTGGTTCTGGCCTGGCTGACGTGCTCTGCCCTTTGGTCATCTTCCCAGACACAAGGTGCACCTTCACTTCCTCTCTTGCTGTTTGACAGTTCTCTGAAAGAAGAGCCTGTTCCTACTCTGACTGCCCACCATCAGTTTTCAGGTATCCAGACTCTGGGCATAGATCTAACTATGCCATCCTCCTGCTCAGAATTCTAAAAACTTCCGAATAAAACCCACAGTCTTTGTTTTGACTCCATCACTCCCTCCCTTTGCCCGCTGCCTTTCTCTCTTTCACTGCCCTTTCCCTTTCAGCAGCTCGTTGACGTTCATCGGGTCTCAGATGCCATTTGATGGGACACTGCTCACTCACAAGCCTCCAACAAATGCTCTTTGGACTTGTTCGCTGTTTACGTCGGTGAGTGCTTTGTCTGTAGTATTTGCGTGCACCACACGTGTAGCCGCTGCCAGAGGCCGAGAAAGGGAGTTGGATCCCCTAGAGCTGGAGTTTCAGATGGTTGTGGGCCGCTATGTGGGTGCTGGGAAATGGAACACAGTTCTTCTGCAGAAGCAGCCAGTGCTCTCAGCCAGTGCAAGCTGAGGCAGGCCCTCATGTTCGCGTGACAAGCACTTTACTGCCTGAGCCATCTCCATCCTTGGACACCCTTCCTTGTAGATAGTTCGTTATTATCACAGCATTCAGAGCAATTGGGTAACAATCCAACAACCGCCTGTGAGGTGGCCTTCTCACAGGTCTCTATGAGGAAACGCTGTCACGTGACTATTGTCTTCCTGAAATGAATGTTGGATTTTTAGCAACTTGCTTCTGACCAGCTTGGGCCCAGTCCAGAGAGGGCAGGAAGGTCTTCCCCAGGCATTCCCCTCCCCTCATTTTACATGGCTCTTAAATCTAAATTAAGCCTCTTAGCTAATAAACTCCAGTTTGAAAAGCAAGAGAAGAAAGTTGTTTTAAAAGGTACTGGGAGAGCTTGGTCTCAAGAACCAGGCCTGTTAGACCAGCACATGGGAGGCAGAGACAGGAGGATTGTTGTAAGTTCCAAGCTTGTCTGGATTACATAGCTAGACCCAGGCTCTGAGGACCAATGTTTGAGAACACAGTTTCATGATCAAGTGTGCAAGAGGCCCGGGTTTCATTTGCTCTACTGTTAAGTAAATGCGTGAATAATGAAAGATGTTGCCCAGCTTTCATCAACCGTATTGGTTTTTATCCAATTTTCCCTATTCTTCTCTGTTCTGTATTCCTCGTCATCCTGACGTTTTCTGGAAAGAGAAACTGGAGTGGGTTCACGTGTGAAATGTACACCCAGAGAGAAGCATGGCCATTCCACTCTTGGTGCATATCTACAAGCACACAACACTGGTCGATGTAGTGTATTTGTGTATGTATGTGTGTGTGTGTGTGTGTGTGTGTGTGTGTGTGTGTGTGTGTGTGTTCTATACACTCGTATTTGAGTCAGCAGTTTAAGAGGAGCTCACAGCAATTACCTTACACATGGTCATGCTACATGCACTGGCTTTTTTCCCTCTCACTTCCTTTCAAATGTCTTGATCCATAGCTGAGAGGTTCCAGTGAGTCTAACCCTGACCCCTCCTGCTCCCGACTTAGCGCACCATTGTACTGACGACCCCCTTTAAGCTGAGAGAATGTGTTACTTGGCATAAGACAGATGCCTGCTTCCAGCTGAACCAGCCTCTGGATGTCCTGCCAGACAGCATCGGCAGGCCCTTTCATCACTCCTCAGGGCTGGGAGAGACACGCTGGATCTCAGAGGTCTGGGGACAGGAAGGACTCCTTACAACTGAATGAGCAGTGGAGGGCTCTGGGTTCCGGGTCAGAAATCCCCTGCTCTTGTCTTCCACTCCACTTCCTCACTCCTCTCTTTGGACTTCTCTGCCTTTCAAAGTCCTTTGTCCTTCTTGTCCGTGCCCCTCCGCTCTTCGACCAGTCCTCAGCAGATTTTTCTCTGTGCTGAACAACCTGTCACTCCCTAACCTGTGCACCTCCCCCTCTTCCCATTGCAGCGCCCATGCTCTGGGTTTCATCTCCTCCTGCCAAGCATCTTTGGTGAGAGATAACTAGCTGATACGAGGTTGTCTGTTGACGTTCCCAGATAGTCGTCTCTTGGGTGAGATATTTGCTTGCTTATTGAGCTTCCGGTAGAAAACCGGCAAAACCAAACTTGCACCTTGCTTCCTCTGAGAAATTCAATGTGGTTGGAGACCACAATGGCTCAGGAGCAAGGAATTGTGGGCTGTACCGACTGCCCCATCACTTGCTGGCTATGTGTACCTGGCAACTTCAGGTACTCACTCGCTCATGCTTCCAAGAATTTTTAATCTTGCGATCTCTCCTAGCCACTGGAGATGCAGACACTCAAAGCAAGGCTCTCTGGATAGGTCATAATTCTCCAAGGGAGGTGAACACTTTTTAAGAAACTCACAAAAATCTGAAGCTCTAGGCTGGGGTGTGGTATGATGATCCGTATTTGGCCGGTATGGGCTTGAGGCCCCAGGTTCCATGCCCAGAACCATAAAACAGAAATACCAAGCTCCCCTGTACCTTCATTTCCACATGGCTTATGAATAATATCAATTTCTTCCTAGTGGGTGCCATAGAAATAAAATGAAGCAATAGGTTATATTAGGAAAGAATTCGGTTGAGTCCGTTATACAGCAGGCAGTTTGTAAGAGTCATCACTATTCCTGGGCGACCATCTCTAAATGTATCTTTAGAGGCTTGTGGCGACTCTTGCTGTATGTGTTCAGCAAGCTTTCCTGTAGGTTGGGTTTCTCTCCTCTGTACACACTTTACCCCCAACTTTGCTCTATAAACTGGTCCCACACTCCATCCGTAAACCATGTTTGGTTTGAGATGGGAATGCCACAGCGAGCTACCTTAGACCTGTTCTTAGACCTCTGTGTGAACTGTGAGGGAAAAGGGCCCCGTTTTGGCAATTCTAAGGTGTGGTTCCTTGGGAGCATGCCAGGGTGTAGGCCTCTCCACAGAGAAGAGTAAGGTTCACGTCCTACACCCCCTCTGAATGTCCCGCCTGTGCTGCTCTGGCAATTCCTACCTGAGAATCACCACATCCATATTATTTTACTCACTTAGTTGCTTGTCTTTTTGTAACAAAGCCGGTACCTAATTTAATTAATCCAAGTTAATTAATAAAATTAATATTATTAATTCAGTTTAAAGTATAATTTATCCATAATTACCCCCTGAATCAAATTTCATTCCAACACTTACCAGACATGACTGTGGACTCAATAGAGAACACCCAAGCGTGGAAAATCATTGAAGGCTTACTTTGCACTGAGACCATTTCCGTAACCTTGTTTCAAACCTCGTAGAACATTTTACGAAGGATGCTTTACCTGCCTGGTTCTGTTGTCAACCAAGTAACAGAGAGGCATCTGTGAGGGTGATTCCCGAGAAGCCCCTCAGGTGGCTTGGTGGACTTAGTGGATATGGCACACCTGAGTGGCGGCTGAGAAACCCGGAGGCAGAGGGAGGAGCCTTGCGGCAGTTGGGAGCAGAGGGTCCTCCTCCTGTCATTGCACGTCACAACTCTAGGTCCCTGGATCCTGTGCTTTGGGACTTGTACCAGCAGCCCCCTTGGGTGAAGATGACAGGCCCTTGGGCCTTTTCCCTGGAGTGGTGCTGTGTGTTTGAGGCTCCCAAGCATGAACTGAGCTATATTGCCAGTCCCTGGGGTCCTGCCTGCAGGTGTCTGCCTGATGCTGAGAGGCAAGTTCCTCTACCATGCCTCCATCAAGAATCCTGTCAAACGTTTTTCTGTTGGGAAATCTGGCCTGAAGGACAAAGAGGACAGTCCTGCACTGCTGGGGGGGGGGGGAGGTATGTCTCCTAGTCCTGATGACAGTCGCTGGAAATCAGCTGCACACAGTCTGAAGCGTCTTTGTCCTCTTTGGAATGACAACTGTCTGGTTTGTGTAACTACACCAGCTGAAATGTGTTTTTTTTTTCCATGTGTAAGTGCCCAGGGTTATGATTTTTCAAATTTATTGTGCATAATTCAGTCTCTGCTCCTATGTACTGATGTCATTGGCAAGGCAGCTGGCTCTAAGAAGGCCTAGCTGACACCAGTTAAACCAGGCCTCCTCTCACATCTACCAGGCCCTTGGTATTCTTCACTGGAAAGAACTCAGCACAGGGAGCCCACCTACACGAAGATTCATAGACAGGCGTCACCTGTTCTCTGACATTCCAGAAGCTGTGAAGAGCCCATGGCATTGTATGCTTCCACCGAAGGAAGGACAGTTGTGATGGATTGGGGACTGTCACAAGAGAGTTGTGCCTCAACTCTAAGAGGGAGGAGAAGAGGTCTGCATTGCTGTGTCAGCAACACTGTCACTGCCTGCAGGGTTGCCACCCCTTTCCTGGCCGCAGAGTTCAGCTTTCAGACGTAAGTGGATAAATCCATGTCGAAAAGGAACCTGAGGGCTGTTTCTCACCATGATGAGTCTACAAGGAGGAAACCAGAAGTTTGCACGCGGAGAGGAAGAATTGCTACGGACTGGGAATGACTAAATGAGCTGAAGTTTAGGAAAGACGTCAAGCAGAGGCCACAGCAGGAGTGACTCCCAAGGCGCATGTGGTTTCAAAACATGAGACGAGAGAAACAAAAGAGGGACACTAGATACAAAGCCAGTGTCTAAGGATGGAGCTGGAGGGAAGCTCACCGACAGACTCTCTGTCTAGCATCTATGATGTCCAGGGTTTGACCCTAGCATCAAAACTACAGAACAACAAACAAGCAAACTGAGTTCTTAAAATGACCTGTGTGTGAAGGCTGTATCCACACCTAAATGTGAACAGGATTTGGAAATCTATTAGACATATCTGTGGGACCACACTAGCTATGTGTATAAGGCAATACCAACAACGGGGCAGGGGCAAGTAGAACATTCCAGGAGATGGAGAACTAGCTCTCTAGCATGTACTTAGCAGTTTGAAGCCATTTTCAATGCTTGTCAGGATTTATTCTTCTTAAGAGATGATGTCATTTGTAAGAATCAACTCAAGGCAAGATAAAGCATATTCCAACGTTTTAAGTCATAGTCGGTTACCAGCAAACGTCACTCAATTCACCAGTCGCAGGGAATTCACACACAAACAGCCTTTCATCCAAACAGCTCAAAATCAAATGTGAGAGAATCACATAAAATGGTCTCTATAGTGGGAACTCAAGATGGCAAAAGAATAAAGAAAATCCTTGTAGAAGCACACTGTTCCTTGCAATGCCAGAAAGAGACGTCCAAAACAGGTTGTAGAATGGTGTCTCTTATCAGATCTGCTTAAATCGCTGAGTACCTACCTCTTCCTCAATCTGTGCAGCTCACAATAAGGTTGCTCACTTTGCAAGACATAGTCCAGTTACATAATATTTATTAAACAGAATCATGCTTAAGATTGTGGCTTGGGATGGGTTGGAGGGTAGCCCACTGGTAGAGTATTTGTCTAGAGTAGAAAGAGGAGGAAGGAGAGGAGGAGGAGCAAGAGGAAAAGAAGGAGGGGCTACTCTGTTTTTAAACACTGCCCATCACATTATTTTTTTTTTAAATAAAAGTTGATGTTAAGGTGAATTTGTCAGCCAATTTAGGAGAAAGACAATTGAAACTCAAAATTTTTAATATTGCACAAAATGATAAATGTCTTTAATCATAACACCAACCAGAGAACAGTAATTTTAACAAGGGAGTGAAAAATAAACAAGGATACGTTTCTGGTATGCAGAGCAAAGATCTCACTTTACTATCTAATCGCTTACTTTCATCCATAACTCACCTCATTGTAAGAAGGCTTTGAGAAAATGTAATAAATTTATTATAGTAAGAACAAACAACAAAAGCCAATAAATGAAAATCCAGAGTGGCAAAAAGAAAAAAGTCAGATGAGTCAAACCATGTCTATTATTTATGTCTCAAATTTATGTCTTATTTTTTCTGGTGAAGCACAGAAAAAAATTATCAGATTATTTGAGGAACATTGAATTCTGAATTTTAGTTTCTTGAAGCCTGGCCCTTGGACCATCAGCCTTAGAATCAGCTGGAAACATTGCTAGGACTGAAAAGTGTCTAGCTGACTTCAGAGTTACTGAATCACAGTCTAAGCTGCAACAAGCCCCAGGGAGTTTTAGAGATTTGTGTGCATGCTGCATTTTGAGAAACACTTGTTTTAGATGCCAACATTCACCTGTTGCTGTTACACAGGTCCTGTTTGATTTATCAGGTGATAGATCAAATGGAGTAAATAATAATGCCTTGTTTCTTACAGAAGTTCTTCAACCAGTACACAATGTAGCAGTTAACCATGGGCAAAGACTTCTCAGACATGGCATACCAAAAGTATAAATCATAGAAACAAATTAACAAATTGGATCTCATCAGGATTTAAGACTTTTGCTCAGAGAAAAATGCCATCAAGAGGGTGAGAAAATGAGCTACATATGAAAAGAAAACATTTGCACGCTGTGTTTCTAGCAAAGGACACGTATCTCAAATACGTAAAGAACTCACAAAAATCAGCGTAAGTCAAGCAAGAATTACAACAGCTTTACTCATAGTAGTCCCAAGGTGGAAATGACACAAATGCCTTCCTCTAACTGTGTAGTTGAACAAAACCCCCAGATTCACATGGTGTCATACTTTAATAAAAGAGAGAGGCATGGAGCTAAGAGGTGGCTCCTTGCTTGAGAACATACAGTGCTCTTGCAGAGAACCTGAATTTGGTTCTTGGTATCCGAATCGAGTGACCCCTAAATCTCTAACTCCAGTTCCAGGGGATATAATGCTTTCTCAGGTACTTGTGTTCATGTGCAAAAACCCACACACACATTCACACACACACACACACACACACACACACACACACACACACACAATCAAATAACAATTTTACAGTTTTTTTTTCTTTTTTAAAAATTTATTTTTTTATTCACTTTACATCCTGATTATAGCCCCATCCCTCCTCCTCTCCCAGCTCCACCCACCCTTTCTCCCTCCCTCCCTCTCTCTTCCTTGGTCTATTCCTCAGAAAAGGAGAGCTCCCTTTTCCATCCCTCCAAGCTCATCAAGTTGCATCAGACTAAGCATGTTCTTTTTCCCCCTGTGGCATGCATGGCAAGGCAATCCTGCCAGGGGAAAGTGATCAAAATGCTGGCAAGTGAGTCCATGTCCCATGCAGTCCCCACTTCCTTACTAGAGGATCCACATGAGGCCTAAGCTGCCCATCTGCTACATCTTTGTAGGGGGCCTAGGTCCAGTTCCTGCATGGTCCTTGGTTGACACTGCAGTCTCAGCAAACCCCTCTGGGCCCTGGTTAGTCAGCTCTGTTGTTTTCCTTGTGGAGCTCCTGTCACCTCCAGGTCCTTTTCTCTTTCCTCCCACTTTTCCACAAGACTCCATACATACCACCCAATGTTTGGCAGTGAGTCTCAGCATCTGTTTTGAGGTGCTGCTGGGTCAGGCCTCTCAGAGGACAGCTCTGACAGGCTCCTGTCTGCAAGCTTAGCAGAGTATCATTCATAGTGTCAGGGGTTGGCAGTCTCCGATAGGCTGGGTTTAAAGTTCTTTTTTTAAGAAAAGAAATGATTCCCATTACTATGGAACCCACTTGGATACTACACTGTCATGGACTACATCTGTGCAGGGGTTCTAGGTTATCTTCATGCATGTTCCTTGGTTGGAATATGAGTACCTGGGGAGACCCCTGTGTTCAAATTTTCTGGTTCTGTTGCTCTCCTTGTGGGGTTCCTGTCCTCTCCAGATCTTACTATTTCCCACTTCTTACTTAAGATTCCATGCACTTTGCCCATCAGTTGGCCTTAAGTCTCAGCGTCTGCTTTGATAGTCTGCAGGGCAGAGCCTTTCAGAGGCCCTCTGTGGCAGGTTCCTAGGTTGTTTCCTGTTTTCTTCTTCTTCTGATGTCTATCCTCTTTGCCTTTTGGGATCTGGATTGAGCGTTTTAGTCAGGGTCCTCTCTCTTGATTAGTTTCTTTAGATGTTCAGGGTTTTAGTAGGTTTATCCTATGTTATATGTCTATATTAGTGAGTGTATACCGTATGTGTCTTTCTGCTTCTGGGACAGCTCACTCAGGATGATCCTTTCTAAGTCCCACCATTTACCTGCAAATTTCATGATTTCCTTATTTTTCATTGCAGAATAATACTCCATTGTGTAGATGGACCACAATTTCTGCATCCATTCTTCAGTTGAGGGGCATCTGGGCTGTTTCCAACTTATGACTATTACAAATAAAGCTGCTACAAACATGGTTGAGCAAATGTCCTTATTGTATACTTGAGCCCCTTTTGGATATATGCCTAGGAGTGGTATGATCGGATCTTGAGGAAGTGCTATTCCTAGTTGTCTGAGAAAGCACCAGATTGATTTCCAGAGTGGTTGTACCAGTTTACATTCCCACTAGCAGTGGAGGAGGGTTCCCCTTTCTCCACAGCCTCTCCAGCATGTGTTGTCTCTGTGGCCTCTGACATAATCTGATAGGCCTGTTCTTTGATCACCTCCCCCTGAGGGGAGAGTAGCCCTACCAGGCCACAGAAGATGACAATGCAGCCATTCCTGATGGGATCTGATAGACTAAGATCAGAAGGAAGGAGAGGAGGACCTCCCCTATCAGTGGACTTGGGAGGGGCAAACGAGAAGAAGGGGGAGGGAGGGTAGGGCTGGGAGGGAAGGACATGCTAGGCAAGCATTCTATCCCTGAGCTGTAGTCCTAACCTTCTAGTAACTTCCTTGCGGCTCCAATAATTTCAGAATAATAAGACATAAAGGTATGGCAGGATGAAAAAGGAGGTTTGCAACCATAGCCTCCTGGTACTTCTGCAATTCAGTTGTCCAGGTTGTTGTTGTTTTTGTTTTTGTTTTTTTTTTCCTCTAGAAGTACTGTCAGCAGCAAAGGCTGGCCCTGGGAACCCTGCCTGAAGAACTTGTAAGCTTTAGATTAGTGCCAGGCATTGGTAAAGAAAGCCGTGAAGGAGAACAGAGCCAAGTTTTAGAAAATGCCCGGTACTCAGAAGTAAGTGACGCATCTGAGAAAAGGGTGGAACCAGCCGCTGGCCTACCCTGGTTGCTCTGGCTGGCGCTGGGGAACATATTCTGGAAGAGGCAGCTCTTCCTCTGGGTAGCCTACGGTACTGTGTGGCATGAGACATTAAAGAAGCGTGAAAGGAAGGATTCTTCTGTGTATCTCCCAGTTCGCTAAAACACGTGCTAGATTAAGTACTATCCAGTGCAAAAAGGAAAGTAGCAGAGGGCTAAGCAGACAAGCCACACCACACCATTCTGAGTGACCTGATCTGGTAGAAGGACACACTTTAATGTTTATAACTGTTGTGCAAAATCCTTCGTGGTGCTGGTCAGCATGCCACCTGGCACAACCACTTCAGAAAGCGGTCTGGCCTGTCTGAAATGTTACTGTGACTGTATGGTAGATCCTGTGAAAACAGTGAAGAAAAAGGCATAAGGGAAAAAAGGAAGCTAAGCAGCTCTGAGCAGCCGTTTCCCTTACCCGTGATTCAGACTGTCCACTGGCAACCGCAGCTAGAACATCCAAGAACATTAAATGGAAAAGGCTATCTCGAAAGAGCGTGTTCGTGAAACTTTTATTGCACGGCAATGTTATGTTTTAGCATCAGTTCCTGCTGGTGATGTCTTGCTGCGCCTAATTTATGAATTAAGTTTCACCATAGGGAGGTAGGAAGTTACACAGCATGCATAAGGTTAAATACTATCCCAAGATTTATATGCCCAGCGGAGTTCTTAGCATGTATGCTGTGCAGATGAGGGGGACCTCTGCACTTCTGAAACTTTAAAATCCATCATATTGCAGGTAAAACTGTCCCGGTTATAGCAAGCAGGTTAAGCAATCAACCCACCCCGCCCCCCTTCATCAAACCCCATTGAGAGTAGTTTAAGACACAGCATGACATGAATCCTCTGGAAAAAGGGCTTATTTCTAGAGAAATCATTTTTGTTGCATTTGTCACTCTAGATTAGTCATCGCTTAAGTGAGTCCTACAGACCAGCCGCGGTGACAAAGGGTCCTGGGATGCTGTCTTGTGGGTAACCATGTCTCTATTTGGGAGGATTTGAAAGTGCTGCAGTAAACACTGGTGACCCTGTGCCTTTGTCATGAGTACTCCAATACATCATCTTCATGGCTCAGCATCTTCCAATGAAATCCACAAGGCTGGCTGGGTGGAGACCGTATCCACACTTTAAAACCCAAGTCCTGTCCTTTGGCATCTTCAGACGCCACACTTCCCGCAGGGACAGCAAGGACCTGCTCGACTCACACAGCTTCTTTTTAATGCCTTCGCGGCCTAATATATTACATTCTAATGGTGTGAAAATTGATTTTAAATCCTCAGTTGTGGGTTCCTGGCTTCGGTCTCCCTCCCAACGGTCTTTGCAGATGGCTGCTGCTTGCTTTGTGTTCTGTTGTTCAGAGCTCCTGTTTATTGGAAACTGGTCTCTGGACCTGCTCACTTGGATGCCACCACCGGCCTGGCATATCTCACCAGGTGGAAGTGAGTGGATTTTCCATAGTGCAAAACCTTGTCACCACATGCCAGCTCAGGAATCCCATTGTTTAACCAATACCTAATGTCAGAACCTTTTGCAAGGTAAATATTTAATCTTTTGGCTCTGTATTCCAAACTATCAAGGGCCCCCAGCAACTCCCCCAGTGTTCTTAAAAATAGATGCATCGTATATTGGTAGAACTGGGCAGATAGCAGGTAGTGAGCGAGCTCCGTACTGCTGCAGTTTAAACATCTGAAAAAGTCCAGGTCATGAAACTGGGAACTTCAATGGAGAATTTGGACTCTTTCCTCTGGCTGGGTTTCAGAAAGAGCATAGGGCAGAGCAAGTACCCAGCAGAATCATGGACTCCAGAGCAAGCTCTATGTGTTGGCATCACCCTCACTCTGTGGGTGCTATTTCCTGATTCTGGGTCATCTATACAGGAAGGTCTGTGTTTCTTTGCTTGCTTAATTGTGTTCAGCCATAGAATGAGAGTTCATGCTAGCCTTTCTCCCCATCCCTCCTCTCCTTTTATCCCTAGTTTAAAAAGGCAATTCCACATAGGATTTTGCTTTGTTTTTCTTTTGCTCCCAGGACCCCCTCCCCCCAAAATGAAGTGCACTCTATGGTTTCAGCCATGTTTTCTATGCTGCAGTGTTGGCAAACCTTTGAAAGAAAATATGGGAATGGAGTCCCCATAGCATAAAAGTTCATCAAGGACCGTTGAAGCATTCACAGCTTTGTGTGACCTCCACCTTGATCAGGTTTTGGACATTTCTACCTTTCCACAATGAAATCAGTTCCTGTTAAGGCTTCTTCTCTGCACCCCACGGCAACCACTCATAGACTTTCACTTCGTGCACTTTGCTGCTCTGACGTGTTCATACCCACCAGTGGCTCTCAGTGTTCCTAATGCCACGACCTTTTAATATACTTCCTTACGTCGTACTGAACCCCAACCATAAAATTATTTCATTACTACTTCATAACTCGAATTATGCCACTGTTATGAGGCATAATGTAAGTATCTGTGTTTCCTGATGGTCTTAGGTGACCCCTGGAAAAGGGTCATGTTTGACCCCAAAGGGGTTACAACTCACAGGTTGCCTTTCTATCTGGCTTCTTTTGTTAGCAAAGTGTTACCAAGATTCCTTTATAGTGTAAGTTAAGTCCCTAAGTACCATGCTCTTTAATGGCTTGCCAACCCTCTTGTAGTTTCTTATCACATTTTATACACACATTTAACAGTTAATATTATACTTTGATTTTTTTCCTTTGGGTAAAATAAATAATGTTTATACAGATACATACAGACATATTTTAAAATCATTTTGAACCTATTTCGTTTTATTTTATATGCATGAATGTTTTACTTGCATGTCTGTGTGTATTTGCCTGGTGCTCAGGGAGGCCACAAGAAGCCATCAGACCCCCTGGAACTGGAGGTACAGAAAATTGGTGGCAGCCATGTGTGTGCTGGAAGTTGACCCTGGGTCTCCTGCAGGAGCAACACGTGTCCCCTAATCCACTGAGCTGTCTCCAGCCCCATACACAAATGTACTTTTGAATATTGTTTCCAGGTCTTTTGGATGTAACCTGAAGAGCGGCGTTGCCAAGTCACTGGTAATAATTCTGCGTTTAACCCTTGGGAAGCCTTGCTGGCTTTCCCCACTGTGGCTGCATAAATGTCAGAGGAACAGATAGAAGAAAATAACTTACAAACACGTTCTGGCCCATAGTGAGGGGATTAGAGTTAGGAAGGAGAAAGAGGTAGTAAATAATTGAAACAGCAACAGAGGAGAAAATTCTCTGACTGGGACTGATCAAGTGACAAACGAGGAACAGAGACGTAAACTTTAGGGGCTGGAGAGATGGCTCACCAGGTAAGAGTACATGGTGACCCTGCAGAGGACCCAAGTTCAGCTCCCCAGCACCCACATCAGACAGTTCACAACTGCTTGCAACTCCAGCTCCATCACTCTTTTCTGGACTCCACAGGTACTGCATTCGTGATCACACGTACAAAAGCATAAGGAACGCATAAAACTTACACAAAACTTCCTATATTCTAATTAGAGAAGGTTTCTTTGCAGTCAGTTGTCCATTGTGGGGTCTGTTCTTTGTTACTGGACTGTAAAATTTTAAAATGTGTTTGGATATTATGCTCCTTTCCAATAGGTGATATGCAGATACCTTCAAGTATTTTACACTGTTCTATAAGTTTATTTTTTTACTTTATTAATATCTTTTTTGGAAAAAAATTAATTCAGGTAAACTTTAATATACAAGTTTATTTTCTTTTTGTTGCTGGTGGCTTTTTTATTTTAAAGTTAAATGTGAGAATTCACTGTCAACTCTAAGATACATCAACTTAACTCTATATTTTCTTCTGATTTTTTGAGATCTTTAGCTATTAAAATTATCTTGTTTCATTTATGGATTTTTATACATTCTAAACAGTGGCTTTAACTTCATGCTTTTGCATGAGTATCCACGTAAACCTTCTTCATTGTGGAAACTATCTCGCAAAAGTCCCATCACACTCTCCCTGCTCAATGGTCTTGGCATCCTAATTGTACACTGATTGTCAATAGTCATATGGCACCACACATTTGTAAGAGAGTCAGCAGCCACTCTTTGGGAGATATTTGTGATTTTTGGAGCATTTACTTGTTATAGGTTGATTGATAAGTTTCTAGTTCTTCTTAAAACAACTTTGTTAACTTTTATAGTTTGCGTATCTCATCTAGATTATCTGGTTTGTCAGCATCTTATTTTTATAGTATCTTTCATAATGTTTTTGATTTCTGTAAGGTCTGTAGTAGTGCCCCATTTTTGCATATGATTTTCATTCCTCCCTCTGTCCTTCTCCTTCTCTCCCTCCATCTCACCATCTTCTCTCCCTCTCTCCCTCTTTCACTCCAACCCCCAGTTAACCAAAGGTTTATAATTGCTATCTTTTCAAAGAATTAAAGCTAAGATGCTTTGCTTTGTTTTGTTTTTCTATTTTCCATTTAATTTCTTTCTATGCTAATGCATATTTTTCTCATTTTTCTAGTTCCTCGAGGGTTGAATGTAGGTTATTGAGATATTTGGTGTTTCACAATGTGGGTGTTTACATAAATTTCCTTTTGCAAGAATTTCTTTCACTTTGACATGAATTCTTTGACATGAATTTGATACATTGTTTTGTGTTTATTTGTTTGACAGCATTTTCTCTGTTTCCTTGTGATTTCTTCTTAGACATGTTCAATACATTATCCAATTTCCATGCACTTGTGAATTTTCCAGCCTTACTTCAGCTACTAATTTTAGCTTCCTTTGATTGTGGTGGAAATGTCCTAATTTCTTCTTTTGAAAGAACATTATTCTAGATCAGGAGTTTTGGTTGACAGTGAGTTTTTTTTTTTTTCTTTTCTTTAAGTGTCTTAAATGATTCTCTTTATTGTATATGGTCTTTAAAGACTTCTGAATGTCACTGTTTTCATGTTTGTTTCTCAAATATGAACTTTAAAACATTTTATTATACTAGAAATCAACTTCTGTGTTCTGTACTTGTTACTTGGAGAACATTCCCAGCCGAAGCCCATGTTTTATTTTAATTACTCAAAATTTTATTTCTCCTTTTGCTTTAATTATTTACCTCCTTACCTTTGTTCTACTTAACAAACACTTAGCAGAACCTGTTTTAAGTGACTTACTTGTTGCGTTAGAGTTTCTATTTCTGTGATAAACACCATGGCCAAAATTAACTCAGAAGGGAAAGAGTTTATTTTTCTTAGATTCTTTTACACATCTACATTTCAGTCTGTCAATGAAGGAAGTCAGGGCAGAATCTCAATTAAGAAACCTGGAGGCAGGAGCTGACACAGAGGCTATGGAGGAAGCTGAGTATTGGCTTGTTTCCTCTGCCTTGCTCAGCCTGCTTTCTTAGGGCACCCAGGAACCACCGCTGGAGATGGCACTGCCCGCAGTGTGCTGAGCCCTTCTACATCAATCATCAACCAAGAACATGCACCACAGGTTTGTCCGCAGGCCAGTCTGGTAGAAGCATTTCCTCAATTGAGGTTTCCTCTTAAACAAATGATTCTAGCTTTTGTCAAGTTGACATAAAACTAGCCAGCATAGCTGAAATGATTCATCTTAAGTTTTCAGCAACCCAATAGGGCAGGCATTTTTGCAATTTCCTAATGAAGCTAGAGAGATCCTAGGGAGAAGGGCATGCCACCTAAGGTTACACAGAGCTAGAAGCCCGTTTAGGCATTCAGACCTTGAGTTCTGTGTATTGTTCCATGATTTGGTCGTGAAAAGACTATCAGTGAACTCACATGAATGGTGACTATGCTGTCACTAGACAGCATGATCTGATGGGCCCATTGTACACACAGTCTGCCACTGGCCAGAGCACCATTATATGTCATATGACTGTCCTCTTGCCTGCCTCTGAAGTTAGAACCCTTTATAAAGTCTTCTTGTTTTTCTACTCTTCTCTCTCATTTGCTGCATTTGGGGACACTGTTATGAAGCTGAAGACCCTTATATTTGTGATATCTGTAGTTCATGGTCTCCTGATAGTGAGTGGATGTACTAGCTGTAGGCCACAGTTTCCTGGAGAGTTTACTCAAAATAAAGATGGGAGTGTATATGGTCATATTTCAATGTATATGTGTGTGAAGTTTGGAAAAATAATAAGAAACTTATTTTTATGTATGGAAGTATATTTTATAGATATAAATCACCATTGCTGTTGAATATATATGGTTATTGAATCAGCATGTGGGAATAGCACATTAATGACATTCACATACATGTAACACATTCACTCATAGTGAAACTTACTACTCTGACAAAGTAAATGTTGTTAAAAGAAACAAAAGACAAGTCCAATACATAATTCAGATGTATTTCGAATGCCCGTCTTGAACGCAGAGTCCATATCTAGAATATATGTTAAATTTTAATTACAATTTATCTGTTTCTTGTACTGGTATATAGGCCATTGTGTATGGGTGCCATGGTCTGAGTGTGGAGGACAAAAGACAACTTTCAGGAGCTGGTTGTTCATGTGGGTCCTGGGGATTGAACTCAGGACATTGGGCTTAGCAGGAAGTGACTTTACATGCTGTACCATCTCACCTGCTCTGAAATATATATATTTACCAAAAGCTTAAAAAAAGCACACACTAAAAATACCTTATTTTCTCACAAAATTTTATAATTTTGATCTTTAATTACCTTTGAGTTAATTTTCATATGTTGAAAGTGAGATTTGAAATTTTTTCATTTTTTAATGGGTTATTGTTTATGTGACATGCGTAAAGGTGTAAAAGGTGGCACTCAGATGTTGGTGGCAGCCGGCAGCTGTCCACATGAGCGTAAGGCCCCTCCACAGGGGTGAACTCACGCCTGGCATTGGGACCCTTGCCAAGTTCCCATGGGTGGTGAGAAAAGAATTCATTTCAGCCACTTTGCTGGATTAGTATAAATCCTCACTGCATTCTAAATCTTATCCTTGGACTCCCAGATGAGCATAGCTCTCCACTCTCATCAAAGAAGCCTGTCACTTCAGCAAATGCAGACCATCACAGAAAGCCACAACTGGACACAGTGCAGAGATGAACAGATTGTGGGAGCCCAGCCCCAACAGAGACAGCCATATCAGAACTCCTGCATTTATGGCTCAGGGAACATCACAGAAGTAAGGCTGAAAGGTCTGTAAGACCCAGGATACCCAGAAGTCTGCTGTGAACTGGTCTCTCCTAGATATAGTTGCACACTCAAGACTGGGAAATGGCAATAACCACGGACATGTTGATATGTAAAGAAGAAAATTTCACAGAGTCCCACATCTAGAGAAAGAATTATAAGCAACTAATAAATGTTGGGAGAGGGAGAATTAGCCTCTTTCAGGAATAAGCCTCTTACTGGCTGTCTAATGCTTATGCCAGTGGTTATCCCTGAAGCCATATAGAAACAACAACAACAACAACAACAAAAACAGACTCAACAGGTTGCATATATATATGTGTGTTTACACACATGTACATATATGTAAGTATATATTTGTGTATACATTTGCATTCATATATAATGTATGTAGCATAATCATATATGTACATACATATATGTATATGTATATTCGTGTTCATGTATATGTATGCATATATATACATTTGTGCACACATGTTCAAGCATATATAATGTATATAACATATAATCAGAGAAAAGAGGCTATCACATTGAGAGTGGGAGCCCTGGGGGAGGGTGGGTGTGTCCTGTTGACAGCTGAGCACTCAAAGTCACTTCTTCTCCATGTTTTGACCAGTTGTGAGTCTCTGTTGAGGCCTGCAGAGAGAGTTTCTCTGGCCAAGGCTGAGAAAGGCTCTGATCTATGTCATCAATAAGCGCAGCAGGCATGTGGAAGGCAGTTTGACAGCATGTTCAGTTAGTAAGAGAACAGTATCAGGTTCCCCTCTGGGGCCTATGACTAGGACTACGTACCTAGCCTAGGACTACGGTACCAGGCCTGAGTTCCCTCCTGTACAGCAGGCCTCAGATATAAATAAATAAAAATAAAATAAAAATACGAAACAGAAAGGGAAAGCTGACCAGATGCCTAAGCCTTAGCAACACCAATAATAGGCTGCGTGAGAGGCCAGCCAGTGGAAAAATCTCCAGGACTGAAAGTGCCCCGAACCCCCACAGAGGAGAGATCACAGGAGTCCCCGGGATGAACTATTTCCCAGCCCAAGCACCCGCATTTTCTGCTCCTGTCTGGTGAGGGGATAGCTGTCCCAGCGTCACCCATCTATGTCATTGCTCTGACAGCAGAGTCTAACCCAGCATCCATGGTCACTCCAAGAACCTCCTGCTCAGAGTTCTCGTGGCTGGAGAGCTGCAGCCACACCGGGATCTCGGCGGTCCTGCTCCTTGGCACACGCTCTCTTCTCCTTGGATCTCTCCAGCGTCTTCCAGGCAATGTTTCCTCACTATTTTCAACATCCCTTTTGGTTTGTCTCTTTCTATTCCTTCTCTCTGACCAGGATTCCAAATGTAGCATAAGGTAAGCGGCATTTGCCAGTGTGGTCTCAGAGAGAGGAAGCAGGCTATCCCCCAACATGGAGCTTCACCAAAGACCCTATTTCCTCATGTGCTTTGGATCCTTGCCACAATTTTACACTGGCAAGCCTTCTCTGGCTGCCGCAGTGTCGGCATCTCTATGGGTTCTTAAGACATTTCATTCAAACTCCCTGTCCTTCTGTGTATCCCACCTGAGTGAGCCTTACTGTTCCCTGGCTAGCTTCAATCTACTTCACCCATTCACATCCTTGTTCATTCTTGCTTTTCCCTAAGTATTTAAAAGAGATCTGCAGGCATAGAATTCACACTGGACCCATCTTTTAAGTAGAAACAGGTGCAGAGAACAACCAGCCTAGAGGGGCTGTGTACGCTCAACGAGCACTAACTTCTGACCAGCACTACCATTTGAATTTTCAGAGTGGACTCGTATTTCTTGTCGCTCCTTTTCGTGCAGACACGAAGTGGTTCTGTGAGGTTTTTTTTAATTTTCTTCTGGCCCATTCTTACCCGTCTGAGATTTTGAGACTTAAGACTTCGAGATTAAAAAAAAAAAAAAAAAAAAAAAAAAAGCAAGGCTTGCTGGCATAAATAATCCCTATCACTCTTAACTGTTGTTTTCCAGAGCCATAAAAGTGAAGAATAAGTGATCAGATAAGTGAGACAGTAACTTCGCCTCAGATCTTAGCTGGTTCTTATACTCAGGACATGTTTCTTTCTTTCTTTTTTTCTCCACTTTCCCCCCCTAAAGGTTTCCAAGCTCCTGGCCTTTTGTTGAATCTTTGATCCATTTAGAGTTGATCTTGGTGCAAAGTAAGAGACACGGCTTTATTCTTGCTTTTCTGCACATGAATGTTCCTTTCCCCCAGGCTCATTATGTTAAAGAGGCCAGTAGGTACTTGTGGCATTTTGCTTAAAAGTCAGGTGGCTGTAGCTGCTGAAGTTTGTGTCTGGGTCTTCAGTCATTTTCATTTCCGTGTTTCTGCCATCACCATGCTGATTTTATTCCTATGGCTCTGTGATATAACTTCAAATCAGGTATGCTGATACTTACAGCAGCATTCTTTTATAAAAAGAAAACATTTTCTTTTATTATTCTGTGTACAAGTATTTTGCTCACATAGATGTCTATGCCCTGCGTGTGTGCCTGGGGCCTGCTGAAGCCAGAAAAGAGCATCAGATCCCCAGGACCTGGAGTTACAGATAGTTGCGAGTTGCCATGTAGGAGCTGGGAACAGAAAATCCAGGTTCTCAGGAAACGCCACCAATGTTCTCAATGTTTCACACATCTCTCCATCTCCCATCCCTGTAGAATATTTTATGTTCAGTGTAATTATTGGAGGTGTTTCATGTTTCCAAATAAAACTGAGAGGAATGTGATTGGTATTTTGATGGAGATTGCTTTGAGTCTATGAATGCTTTTGGCAGTTTGTGCAACATTGATTCTTGCAGTGTATGAGCCTGGAATTTTGTTTGTTTGTTTGTTGTTTTGTTTATTTCCCCTATATTCTAGCATTTTCCTCAATTTCACTTGAGTGTTTTGAAGTTTTCCTAACAGAGGTCATTCACATCCCTGGTCCTGGTTAGATTTATTCTGAGGTAAGCCACTTTTCAGAGGCAATTTTGAAGTTGGGATTGTTTCTATGATAGCTTCCTCAGCATGTTGTTATTGGTGCCTGGGAAGGCGGGGGATCCTTGTATGTTAGTTTTGTACCTTGATACTTCACTAAAATTGTTGATTAGTTCAGAGAATTTTCTGATGGAGTTTTTAAGGACTCCTATATAAAGAATCATATCATGTGAAAGTAAGGATCCTTAGACGTACTTTCCAAATTGTGCCCCCTTTATTTGTGTCTTTTGTCTTATTGTTCTAAAACATCCAGTACTGTGTTAAATAAGGATGGGAAAGGTGGA
Source organism: Psammomys obesus (assembly GCF_907164565.1). NCBI lineage: Eukaryota > Metazoa > Chordata > Mammalia > Rodentia > Muridae > Psammomys > Psammomys obesus. Next base: position 5,038,493 of record NW_026596152.1, read on the forward strand.
GACCCTTGTTTTCTTCCTGGTTTTGATGGGAATGCTTTGAACTTTCCCCACTTAATATAAAATTGACTATAGAGGTGTAACCTTTTACTATGTTAAGGTGTGCTCCTTCTATTCTGAGTTTCTGCAGGACGTTGTTGGACTTTGTGAAAGACCTTCTTGTCTATTGAGATGATGGTGGGATTTCTCTCCCTAGGTGCACTTGTGTGAGGTGTTGCAGTGACTTATTAGCCTTTTGTCTTGGTTGCTATTTCATTGTGAAGAGATACCGTGACCAAGGCAAGCTTTGAAAAGGGAGCATTTAATCGGGGGCTTGTTTACGGTTTCAACCGGTTAGTCCGTGGCCACCACGGTGAGGAACACTGAGGCAGGCAGGCAGAATGGATATTGGAGCTGTAGCTGAAAGCTCACGTCCTCATAAAAACAGGCCCATCACCATGCAGCTCTGGGTGGAGGAGGGGTCTGGGGAGCACTACCACTTCCTGCTGAACTATCTCCCACTCAGGGAAATGCGAGTCAGTGCTGTCAGTTGTCACAACAGTGACCTCTTACTAGTGATCCCAACAGGCTCCAGTGGATGGCCCTAAAAGGTCACACATATGGCCTTGGTTAGATTCAACGGGGCTCAAACAAAACAAAACCAAAACCTCATGAATCTGGGAGAGGGACAGGCAGCGAGATGAGGTTCTGTATGGCATCTGTATTTATTCTAGTTTGGGAAAATGTTTTGCTCGTAAAGAGAAAAAACGAAAATCGACTTCACCCGTTTGAACACTGACATATTAACATAAAAAGCAGACAGTATAGTCCAGCAACAATTGCAGGAAAATAATGCATGTGCACTAGTCAACTGGTATTCACTCAGTAATAAAATGGTTCACTATTAGAAACTCAGAAATATTGGTGTTAGAATAATTGAGATCGTAAGGGAAAGAGGAAATTATTGCTGTGGGAAATGACAAAACCATGCTGGTAAAAGCACAGTCACAGTACTTATTAAGTACAAGCCAATGGGTTCAGCTGTCCTAGCTAGATATTAATGGGAGACACCATTTGATAAATAGGCTTGAGGCACCAAAATGAGCTAATGCAAGACAAGTTAAAGAACATAAACACAGGCTGATTGGGAGCAGCTCTTGGCCACCATGCGGGGGAGGGGCAGAGAGCAGAGGGTGGGGGTGAAGAAGAAGGGAATGAAGAGAGAGAAGTGAGAAAGAGAAGAAAAAGAAAAGGGGAGGACTAAAATGTCTGGATTATATAGTGAAGAGTCTCTGAGAGGAGTCAGAGGTAGAGGGCGGGGCTTGCCAGGCACGCCCTGCAGCAGGCAGAGATCCAGGGTTGCTGGGTAAATGTGGAGGTCGGGACCACCTTGGTTTAAAAGGCACTTTAGCTGCCCGACCAGGTCTAGAGCCCAACACCATGTCCAAATAGTGTGCTTTGTTTTCTCCTTACTCCATAGCTCCTGCTGACAGGGCTGGAAGGGAGGCAACAGTGTATACTGTGGAGCTCTGCATGCTACAAGCTCCCGGCTATCCTGTTCCTAGGCATTTTACCCAAAGATGAAACACGCCACAAACGTTGCACATACTGATGCTCTTAGCAGCTTCATCCACAGCAGTTCCAAACTGCAAGTAATATAAACCTCCATTCATAGTTGGAAAGGTGAGCACGCTGCGCTCCGCCAGAATTACGCAATACTACATAGCCATTAAAGGGGGCTACAGATGAGTGCAAAAACAGGGATCTCTCCCTAAAATACTATGTTCAATGGACAAAGCCAGGCACAGACAAAATGATTCCATTTACAGGATCCTCTAGAGAAGAGAAACTCATCCTAAAATGAGTCAAGGAAGAGACCAGCAGTTGCCTACGAAGTGGGACCCTATGGGTTTGATGAAAATGGAGAGTTGACATGCTGAGCATGGTTTTCGTTTACAGGCACATGTATTTCGTGTTTGTCAAATGTTACTCAACTGTACTCGGCTGCCAAGGGTTGTGCTTTTGTTTGCAAGCTGAATCTTCACTGAGTTGATTCACAGTGAAAACCACAAAGCAAGTAGAACACAGCCGCCTTCTAGGGGCCTCCATTTTCATACAATAGAGCAATCCGAAGTCCAGGCATATCTACTGAGAGAGAAATATGTTTGACCCCCAGAACAGGTGAATGCACGTTTTAAATAGTAAGAGTAGAAATGCTAAGAAAACAGACTGTGCCATGAGCTTAATGCTCTGAATGAGTCAAGGGACGGAAGGGAAGACCTGCTGTGTCTACTACAAATTCCCTCCATCAACCACAAGTGACTCAAATTCCAGCCCTATTTGGAGACTCCTGGTCTCCCAGAGGCTCAGGGCACACATGGGAGACAGCAGCCATCTGCTAAAACACAGGGACCGGAGACCCACAGTCTTCTATGTGACCATCTGCAGAGGGAAGCAGACAGGGCCTGATTTACATCTCCATCTGTCTGGGCTGGCAAGAGCCTCTGAGAAACGTGCTGGGTGACCCAAATGTGCTCATGATTTGTAAATAAAACAACGTCAAACAACTGCAAGCAAACTGTGTGGTGTGTCTTAGGTCCAAATTCCATCATCCAATCAGCAGAGGCTGAGTATGCTGGAATGGGTGTATGTCTACGGGGGAGGGAAGATAGGGGTGAGGGGTGGGTCAGTGTGGACTGGGGTTTAGAAGTTGAGGACCTTGGTCTTCTCTTTGAAAATGAAACTGCTAAATGTGCAAAATGGACTTAACATAAATAATAGGGCAGCCCGTGTAGAGAGGCCTCTCCAATGCTGGTGGTCTCCGAATACTCACAGTCTGGCGTTGTCACGTTACAGTTCAAAACCACAGATCATTACAAGCCACATAAATCTGTAACACCAGTTGAATTTGTACATCACCAAATCCCTGTCTAATTTTTCAACGATTATATTCTGCTCAAGTGAAGTCTGGGCTCTCTGACCCAGGAGGGCTGCTGTAACCACATCACCCCGGCTGCAGTTTGTGCTTTTCTTGTGTGAAAGGACATTTATCCAGAATGCTGGGGACAGTCCTATATTACAAAGAGGTCACAGAACCTGTGGGTCCCCAAATTATCTTAAAGGTTGCCCTAGAAACTGTTCCTGTCAAGTCTACCTAGTGGGCCATTGGCTGTCACTCTTTTCTTCATTAAAAGTGAGGCTCAGTGTAGGTCGGCCTCTCTCGCACTTCTTCCTGGAAATTCAGATTCTCTTCACTTCCCTTGGGATATGCAGAAATCTACTGGGGTAGATTCTTTCAGTTTTGTTTACTCTTTACCAGCGTCTTGTAGGGTTTCTATGACGAACCACCATGGCCAAAAGGAACTTGGAGAGGGAAGGCTTTTTTTCAACTTATATCTTGTGTGACTGACTATTTCAGGGAGTCAGGGCAGGAACTCAAGGCAGAAACCATGGAGGGATGCTGCTTACTGGCTTGCATCTAATGGCTTGCTCAGCTTCCTTTCTTATATACTTCAAATATACCTGCTCACGGATGGTACCACTGACAGCGGGTGGAATCCTTCCATATCAATCATTAATCAAGAGAAATGCCCTACAGTCTTGCCTACAGGCCAGTCTTAAAGAGGCATTTTATCAATTAAGATTCCCTCTTCCTAGACATGTCTAGGTTGATGCCAAGTTGAGAAAGCCCAACCAGCATATATCCCATTCTGATTATATATCTAATGTCCTAGATAGTGTTATTAGCCATTTTACTGAAATACTGTATTATTACAATTATATTATGAAAAAATATTGTGCATTTTGGATGCTCCAAAGGCATAAAAGAGAGATGACAAACCTCCTGCTCACCTTTCCTTTTATTTCCTGCTTCTCTGCCCTCTCTTGTCAGTAGGCATTTGTGTCTTTGGTAGGATGCCATTATCTGCTTTCTTTCATGGTCCTTTGAGACAACAACCAAGGTCATGTCCTGGGCAAGGATCTCCCCCAAACACCACTTCCTTCCCCCCTTTTCATGAGGGCATGTCCAAGGCATGAACAGACACAGGAGGTGGATAGCCCTCCTTTCTTTTAGATCACTCTCTATTGATAAAGACAGTGGATATCATTATGTCCAGTTTTCTGAAAAGATTTCACTGGACTGCTCCCATCCCCATTGAAAAAAGGTCTCAGACACCGGACCCAATGGTTTGTTTTGCTGAGTGTCGAGTCTGTTGGTCTAGCTCCTGTAGACCCTAACTTTGCCTATCAAAAAGAATTAATAAAAAAGTTCATTTTGCTGTTAGTTCCTTTAATTACTCTCTTACTCATTGTGTTCCTCTTTTGGGCAAATCGATATATGGTTGACCTCAGAAGCAAGCTCTGCCCTAGATAACACCAGGCTCAAAGTAGCTTAGTAAAGTGGAGACAGACCTCAGGCCTCTTGCATCAATGGATGTGAGATTTTTACATAAGTTTCCAACTCACACCTTTTAAAAAGTTCTATGTATGAATGATGTTTTGTTTTCTAAATATATTTATTTTTAAGAATTTTCCTACATAGTACAGGTTGGCCTCAAGTTCAAGATCCTAGTATCCCAGTTCCTGAATGCTAGGACAACAGGCATGTGCCATAATAGCTATCTATTTATTTCTTAGGTAGATGTTTGTATCATCCCTTAATTGTGGTCCATATGTCTGGTAATTCCAGGAGAGATCTTGAGTTGCTTTGGTTATGTTTGAGAATTACAGAAAATTTTTGCAGAATCTTAGGGCTGCTGTTAACACTATTAGATGTATAGTCTATGAGGGTCTCTCATGTTGTGAATTAGAGGGGAAATGGAACTTTTCCACATAAGATGTAAGGTTCTGTTAGGGCAGTGAGCTTGGAAGAGGGAACTTCCTCCTTCCTAAGGAGGAAAAAGTGTTTTGAAGGTTTGTCTTGTATCTGGCTTATCTTGAGCTTCTGTGGTTAAGTTGTCATAAACTGGGTGATTTCAAAACAGAAATCTGTTTTCTCAGAGTTCTCGATGTCAGAAGTTCAAGATTATAATGCTATCCTGCTCAGGTTCTCATTCTGGCATTTAAACTCTGTCCTCATATAAGAGATAAAGAATGGAGGGAGGAAAGGGAAGAGAGGAGGTGAGAAAGAAGGGAAGAAAAAAGAAAGGGAGAAGGGGGAAAACGAGGAGGAGGAGAGGGAGGAGCTCTAGCTTTGTGGGACTCTCTTCTTGTGCCAGCATTAACTCTGCCCTCAGGGCCTCATGCAGGTGACGCCATCTCAGCTAACTACTTCCCAAAGGCTTGACCTCCAGCGACACTGTGCATCCTGTTCAAGACTCAGACGTGCGGCTGTGGCACACATAGCTTTCTTCACACGGGGGGTGAAATTGGCCCAGATGGTCGCAGATTCTTCACTCTTGAAAGTTAAAGAGCCGTGTTTCCTAGGTAGGAACCACAAAAGGTGTTAATGTTGCTCATGATGTCCACAGGTGTTGGTTCATCCACAAGCAGGTCAACCTTCTCATCCGATTCTTACAGAATCTGAATTTTCTCATCATCAGTGAGACTACTATTATGTACTCTGCTGGAGTTGAGAATATTCTCAAAAATTGTTTGGGAACCTAATCTCTTTCAGATATGAATGGTTTTCAAACTAAAAAGATAATTTCCTGCGTGTTTTCTGGAAAACAGTCAGAGAATAGGAATTTATTAGTGTTTATCCAGTGTTCCCTTCAAGCCAATTAGTCACAAGTCACCAGAAATGTACTCTGCATTTAAACATGAGTACTTTCCATAACTTCATCTTTAAAAGTGGCCCAAAGGATTTATTTAGTCTGAAGCTGTACACCAGGGCCAGCTCCATGCCAGACACACTACTAGGCTCACTGGAGGCCCAGTAGTGAGCAAAACAGAGCCCTGATCTCAGGTCTTATTGATAAAGGACTCCTGTGAGACTGTAGGTACACAGAAGATGGGGACCATCCAATTCAGGAGCTAAGCTAGTCCCGGGGGCTGACTGGTTAAGTCACCTTTAGTGAGACAACCATCAGGCTGAGAATATTGTAGGTACAAAGTGGAATGAGGAACAGTTCAGGAAAAGAGAATGGTGTAAATTTATGTTTGTAAATGCAAAAGAATACAATAAAACAGTGTGGAGAGAATGTAGACCAGAGGCCAGAAGAGTCTGCAAGTGGTCTGAGAGGGTAGACAGGAGATAGAACATGGGTGGGTGTCTTACAAACTGCACAAAGGATGTTGTTGTGTCCTGAAGGCATCACATAGGTAGAAGATGAAGATCTGACAGCTTCAGGGGTCCATGTGTAGCTTTCCTCATCCCTAAACAAAATAAAGGGTTCAAGAACTATAATTGAATTGTAAGGTATTTGAGGCATAGCACTACACACACACACACACACACACACACACATGGCTTTGGGTTTTGAGAGCTTTGATCTGTTTCTTTGAGAAAATCATTTAGAGATACTGGTAACATTAAATAAAAAGTTTTTATAAAAACATTTCTAGTATGCAGGCAAACAGAATGAACACAAAGTTCTGTTGTGTTTTTGTAAAGTAAAGGGAGTGGGGATGCATTTCTGTTTGTTGGAAATCTTATGGTTCACATATCAAAAAGCCACAATCACTATTAATAATAATGAAGTTAAGGACTATTAACAATAACTAAATTAATTGATTTAAGTCGGAGATTCAGTCTTCAAGGTCAACAGAGTCTAGATCCCAGCTCTGGGTCTGCTCTGAGGTGGCCATACTTCCTCCTTACTGTAAGATGGCCACAGGACCACACACATGCCATCAGGAGAAGACAGAATCATCTTCTCGTTGGCCTCTGTTAAAAGCAAAGCAAAGAAACATTTCTCAAAAGCCCATGAGCAATCTTTCCTTCATATGACTTAAATTAGCTCTTGCTTCCATGGCGCAGCAGTCACCGTGGTTAGGCATTTTCTCTGTGCTAACTGGCTTAAGACCTGTCCTTCCTGCTTCAGTCAATGTGATCAAGTTCATTCCAGTTCATCACCTCCTACCACCGGCATCCAGTGTTGAGTGACTCCACAGCACCGAGAACGCCTGGCCTTCAGGTGGAGGGGTGGGGACACAGACAGAGAAATGGAGGAATGGGTTCTGACTGAAAGTCGATGATCCCAGACATGGGAGGCTATCAAATCCTCTCTGCAGAAGGACCAATGGTAAATATTTTTGGCTGTTGGAACTCTGCCACCGTGGTGAGGAAGAATCTTAAGCAATAAATAGGTGTAATCGCCCTCCAACAAAACCATGAACAGTAAGTCAATGAATTGGGGCTCATACCTTCCAACAAAAATGGATCAAGTTTGGCCCTTGGGACATCATTTGTGAGCTCCCCTTCCTCTCCCCCATACTCACTGTTATTAACCGTTTGGCCCTGCTCTCTGGGTCAGAAGTTAAAGAGATAACACAAACCTATGGTACTAGGTACCTGTTCAGGAGGCTGAGCCGGGAAGATCGCAAATCCAAGGCTTGGTTGGGCTGCGGAGTGAGTTGACGGCCAGCCTGGGCAACTTAGTGAGAGCCTGCCTCAAAATCAAAAAGAAAAAGAGGCTGCAGGTATAGCTTCAAGGTGGACTGCTTGCCTGACATGTGTGAGGGCCTGGGGTCAGTCCCTCTTGCTGGAGAGATGGTATGATGGTGGTAAGGACGTTTTCCCCCTGGGTTTTGATCCCTGGGTTAGGGCCTCTCCCGAGGGGAGGACTGCTTTGTCATGCTATAACATTTTCAGATGGTGTTCTTTAAGCTTAATGCTTTTAAATTTAACCCAAATAAAGAATGTAGACGTCATCTCGTATCCATTTCACTCTATAATGCCATGCTTTAGAAATCTTGCTAACTGTGGAATTGGATGTGAGTCATATAATTTTTACAAGTGGAATCATGGCTAAATTAGAAAGGCAAGAAGCAAAGACATTAAAAGTGATAAATATGATATGTTACCGAGACAGAGTGTCCAGTATTTGCATGTTCTTTCTAGTCTTTTCTATTTTGGAGTGGACGTCAGGGAATCAAATTTCAAAGAAGAGAAGGAAGGGAGGATTTAAGCTAAAACCAATGAAGAAAGGGTAGGTGCCGGCTCACAGAGAGCTCTGCTGATCACTCTCTGGCAGGATGCTTGACACGAAGTGACTTCTCACTTGCTGACTTCCTCCTGCTTTTAACTGGCCAGGAGCTGCCAAACAGGCAGCCAGGGTCAGAAGCACAGCTACATGCAGGAGAGCAGGGGAGGTGGGCAGAAAAGGAAAGTGGAGGCCGGAAACTGCAGGTACTAGCAACTGGAAACTAAAAACTCAACGTGCAAAGCAAAGCATTGAGTAGGAAATGAAGCAGGGCGCCATACATCCCTGAAGTTAGCTTTTGAATCTGAAAAGTGGCAATGAAAAACTGGTGAGCAAAACCAGAGTTACAAAAACTGAGGCAAATGTAACTCTACACTTTGTCAATCTATTGATAAATCTAAGCTGGGAAAAATATTGTGGAGAGGTAGACTCTGACCACAACCCTTAGCACTATCGATTTGAGTTACAGTTGTGAGAGTCTTTGCCGCTGGATGGCGTTGGAAAGGTCTCATTCTTTATCTGATGTACCTTTAACAACACAAAGAAGTCCGCATTAGGTATGAGTCTCGTAAAAGTTCTCTTTGTGCTCTTGTCCAATCCAAATGCTTTCCAAAATAGATGGTGAGTCAAGATAGGATATCTCTCAGGTCCCTGGACGTACCTACATAAACCTTTAATTAAAAGAGGTAGTTGTAAATCAAATCGACAAGAGGTAGGGCTTGCCAGATGGCTCAGAGGTTAAGAGCACTTGCTGGCCTTTGCTCGGGAGCCGAGTTCAGTTCTCAGCACCCAAAACATGGCTTGCAACTTTCTCTTCCTCCAGCTCAGGGGATCTGATGCCCTTTCTGGCCTCTCTGGGCACTCCACGCACACGGTGCACACATACGTATGCCAGCAAAGCTTTCCTACACACACACACACACTTAAAAATAAATAAACACCACAACGAATGCCAGAATTTGACGTGGACTTTCTTATTATAACGTGCATAGCGGACCTGGGACTAGACCAGTTAGAGGAGTGCTTGACTAGCACGCAGGAAGCCTTGAGATGGATTCCCAGCACTGCAAAATTTGGGCATATTGCCACATGTCTATAATCCCAGAATTCTAGAAATAGAGGTAGAAGGCTCAGAAAGTCAGGATAACCCTTGGATATGTAGACACTTTGGAGACCTTGTCTCAACACACACACACACACACACACACAGAGAGAGAGAGAGAGAGAGAGAGAGAGAGAGACAGAGCTAGATGGACAAAATCTTTGTTCAGACTTCGCTTTGCTCAGGCTTCAGCTCAAAACAAACTCAAATTTATGCGGCACAAAGTTATCTTCATAAAACCTGTTTTAAAGGGTTTCAGTGAGGGGACAGATGACCGCCCTTCACGCAGACCTTTGCCTGTTCTTGTATGAGTCAAGAAAATTGTTTTACCTAATCTCATGTCCATTTCTCTTAGTCTCTCCAAGCTCAAAAATACTCAGGCAGATAGCTGGCAAAGGCTAGAAGTGGCTTTGGAAAACCCAGCAGGTGGCAGCTCTCACAGTAAATGAAACCAGGAGCACTCTCAAGGGTGCTGTGTCTCCTCAAAACCCCAGAATTAGGCAGTGAGGAGGTGGAAATGGCATCCCCACAAAACAACTGAAAAACAGGGCGAGCTCCTGCCAGGAGCCAGCAAGGAGACTTGAGAGCCAGAGTCCACACTGAGGTTTGGAAGTGGGTTTATCATCACACAATGTACACACAGCAGGACCCAAACCCATGATTTCACTGAATCACCACGTGAAATCTGAGCAGGGGCAGGTTCCATGTTGTGTAGGGAGAGCACAGAGCACACCCTTCTCCAAACATTTATAAACGGGTGCATTAAGAGGCGTGCTCCAGAACAGTGCACCAGAACAGCGCTGTATGACCAAGAAGAGCCCATCTGAAGATTATCAAACGCAGAGTCCGTGTGGTGATGAGGACAACTGTTTAGCTTTCTCCACTTGGATAAGGATGCCTTAATCCCAGGCAGCAGCCCGACAGAGGCTGAGATAAAAGCAGGCTTGAGTTTGAACAATGAAATCAGAGAAAGAGAAGGCAGACTTGCTTTCAAGATATGGAAGCTGTGATATGGAGGTCTGCAAGAAATTAAAGATATGGTAGTAGAATTGAAATTAACCCCAAGGACAGCAAAGAGCAAAATAAAGTGACGTCATGGAAGCCAAATTTGCAAATTTCCCAGAAACGGCATGATCTGGCTTCCATCTAGGCTGTTAGCCTTTAGCCCCTTTCACCTTCACTCCCTATTCTTCGGTCCCTGGCTTTCTTTTCTTTCTGCACATTCACCAAGCTGCTGTGACTCCTGGCTAGGACACATTCTTCCCTGCTCTTCTCTTGGCTGGGTTGGAAACCTAGCTCAGCTAATTTATAAGACCTCTTGAAGACTCGGTCCCCTTATCTGCATATCTGATTGGTAACAGATCCTTCCTCTGTCATGAAGAATTAAATGAGATAATGGATGCAGATAGTTTACTCCAGACGTGGGAAGTATCCAAAGCATGTTAGGTGGTAGTTATAGTACTTGGAGACTAGGAGAGATGTGTGCCTTCAGGGACTGTCTTGTTCACTTAGAGTACCAGTAAGGTAATATGCTACAAGGGTAAATTGCCTGTAAGCATGTCTTATATATTCTGCACCTAAATTAAAAAGCAAATGTAAAAGTTAAACTGAGTCAAAACTAGAACGTATATATGTACCATTTGAGAACATCTACCCTCTTCACAAATTTAATTCTTTATTACTGTCAACTATGAAAGGACTTTTTTTTTTCTAAAAGAAGACTTGACTATATAGAAAAAAACTCTCTACTAAATTTGATTTCACTGATGGAACAATCTAGAAAACTCCTTAATGACAAGAATGGAAGCAATTAAAATTTTATGTAAGGAAGTAGTAAAGAAAATGACTGATGTCAGGCTTCTCTGGTTTAGTCCCGAAATACCAGAAGACTGTGACTTTCAAAGTACTTCTGGGAGGCAAAGGTTCTGCCAGGGATTTTATTGTATCAGGCCTTCTTTTGAATGTTCAGGCAGCAGAAATACATCCTTAGTAAAAGGCTCAGATAATATTAGACCTGTGTTCTCCGTGGAGAACATTTCTCATGACAGCCAGCTAAGAAATCAAAATTGTTTGCATCAGGGAAAATAACCCTAGTTTTGCCAATGGTCATTAAAACAAATTAAAAGTAAGAGATATTCAACTTGCTGTAATAGTGTAGGTCCACAGTCTCAGCACTCCAGAGGCGGAGGCAGGAGGATCAAAAGTTTGATGTCAGCAGGGGCTATTGAGTGAGTTCAGATTCAGGCTAGTTCTACCCTCTGTTCAAAACAAAGCAATAGGCAATCAAACAACTGCTTGATTCTAAAACTGAACACAAATGACAAATGTCTTTAGCACACCAGACAAAGTATATGGCACTCCAGCTATGGAGGCAGACTGTATAAAAACCACATTTCATCATGAAGGATGAAGATGGAAAGATGGAAAAAAAACAAAACAAAAACAAAAATGGTGTTAAATGTTGTAGTGAAGGGAGAGATGCAGATTTCTTTTTCTAATAATATGTGATGTGAAAGCATATTTGAAAATCAGAGAAAGGCAAAGTGAAAAAGAGAAAAGTTTTTAAAGTGAGAATGAAGAGGGCTGGGAATGGTAGCACATGCTTTTAAATCTAGCACTCAGAAGGCAGAGGCAGATAGATCTCTGTTCAAGAGCAGCCTGGCCTACACAGTGAATTCCAGGACAGCCAGAGCTACATACAGAGATTGTCTCAAATAAAGAGAGAGAGAGAATGAGAGAGAGGATAAAGGGAAATGTAGAGGAACAAAAGCAGATAAAAGAGAAAAAGAAGTAAATTAACACAATGTTCAGGCGTAAATGTAAAGAAAATAAACTAATTTGTTAAAGAAGAGATTCTCAAACTGAAACATTAAAAATAAATGCCAATTATTGTATTTTAACTAAATTCTTGCCTGAAGTATTAGATTGTGTATTACATAAATACAAGCACAGAGGGAAAAGGAGCTACAGAATTACCAGAAGACTATGTAAAATTGAAGACTGAATCTTTAAAGACAGCTAAGACTATTATCACGTATTTTAAAATACCAAATCCTACATGATAACAGAGAATCAACTAAATCCAAGATGCCAAATTCAATGTATAAGAAATGCCTACTTTGTTTAGTCAGATCTCGGTTGCTGTGGCAAATATGTGAGAGGATCAATGTATCTGGAAGAAAGGTTTCCTTTACTCTTCCAGAGATTTCAACACAGGCCATTTGGCCCGGCTGCTCATGGTAAGCAGAAGACTTTACGGTAGAAATGTATGGAAGAAGCCTACTCACCATATGATAGCTTTAAAGTGGTGTGTGTGTCTGGGGGGTGGAGGGAGTAAGGTCTCAACAGCCCTTTCTATGGCACCTCCAATGACCAGCCATCCTGTCACTAGGCCACATCTTCTAACGTTTCCTCCCAGCCTTACAGGTTGGTGACAAACCTTTAGTGTACTGGCCTTTGAAGGCTATTTAAGATAGGAACCATAAGAGAGAGCAAATGACCTTAAATCACAAGGAGAGATTCAGAGACAAGCCTACCTTTTCCAAAGTAAAGGGTAAATAGTCATTTGGAAAAAAATATTATTAATAAAATTAATGAGATGCATTTAAAAGGGAACAGTTTGAACAATGTACCTTTCCCAGAGAAAGTTGAACTTAAAAAAAAAAGTATTATATATTAAGCCACAAATAAAATCTCAAGTTTCAAAACACAGAAAATAAATACAGAAAAAGGCAATGGCTTTCCCAATTTACAACCAAGAAGCATTTTAGAAAACACAGTGGAAAAAGATCTTAATCACTAAACAATCGCAGATATAAACTGCCTGGAAATAAGTTTCAAAATAAAAGTACAAATTAGGAAAAACTAGAAAAGTTTTCTGAAGAGCTTGGGATGAGATCTGGTTATGCAAGGAAGGTACCCACCACCCAAGGTGGAAAGAGCTCAAGATGAGACAAACAACAGCTCCTCGCCCAAAGTAATAATTCAATGCAGCTTCAAATAAGGTCAGAAAGGAGTCTAGGAAAGAACAAAATTATCTCTTTGTGGAGAAAATCTGAAAACAGCCAGAAAGGTGAGGAACCGACTTGAAAAACATAAGACTGAAGAACATCTGCAGGAGATGGCATTCGGGATAGTTTAGATGCCATAGCTGAATGGAAGTCACTGCAGAGTTATCTGGGGGATGTAGGCGAAGTACTCTGTCAGTGGGACCATGGTTCTGTAGGGGCTATCCCAGATCCAGCTGCAAGGACCTCAAGGTAGAATTTGCTTGATATGAAAATTCTCAGGTTCTCCCCGAGCCCCACTGAATCCTAAGCTCAAGAGAGAACCCGAATGTTTGTGTCTAATGCAGTCTGTAGACCACTGGGTGATAGAATTCTCTTTCCTGTGGATATATATGGTGTGTGTGTGTGTGTGTGTGTGTGTGTGTGTGTGTGTGTGTGTGTCAGAACCAGAGGTTTTGGAGGGGGCCATCACAAAAGAAAATTAAAAGGTTGAAGATCACTCTTGGTGGCAGAATCATGAGGTCCTACGAGTAAGTCGTTCGAGCAGACTGTTAAGTTTGAGCTGAAAGTTTTCTTAATGGAAGGTTCAAGTGTGGGTTCTAACCCTGTTAGAATGTCACCATGGGGCCTGGAGCCAGCTGTTCTATCCCAGCGGGGGCTCCCATCCCCTATATCCCAACTTCGTGACACTGAATGGAAGGACATGGAAATTTCCCTTCTATACTAACCTGCTTCTGACTCTTGATGGGAACCCATAGAATTCAGCTGGAAGTGTGCCAGATCGGTTTGTTTTATCTAAAATGTAATTTCTACCTGAATATTCTATTTTTCTTTCTGTCAATAAAAACAGTAGAGTCAGTTCTCAGAAAACTCATTTCATCTGGGGAATAATACTTGATGAAATGGGTTTTGCTGGTCAACAAATGAAACAGTCTTGTTAATGTCCCAATTATGCCTAAATGGGCACCCTGTATTTACTAGGTTCAGTGTTCTGAGAGCATGTGAAGTCAGGATTGCTAGGCGTGGCCTTGCCAACTCATCACTTTTTTTCCCTAGGATGGTGAAACAGGTGTTTATGCCTCCTGTAAAACTGCAGACTTGGATGTTTCTCTTTGGTATTCTTTCCTTTTGACTATCTAGTTAGCTCTCTTATTCAGTGTATGGTATTCAGAATCCATCCTTACTTTGGTGAACTGAAACATTTCCTCTGTGGATATGCCTCTGCATCTCTCAGAATGTTTTTGATTTTTTTTTCTGAAAAAGCCTGATATTAATATAACTGCTGTCATTTCTTTTGTTTGTCATGGGGCATCATCTTCCATTCACTTACTTTAACCTTTTCTCTAGCTTCCTTCTTGAATGCCACTCATTCCGATATCTTTCATCTGCCATTCACTCAGATAGACGTTTACCTAGCATAAATTTTTGCTTATCAGTCAAAACACTGGGTTGCCTTTAATGATTATAGATCCACTTAAGTTTATTTTTATTATGTGTGAATCTATTTTATGCACGCAAATATTTATTTTATGCATGCAATTATTTAGTTAGAGATGCGTGCACCCAGGCTGGTCTTGACCTTGATATGCAGCTACATGTGACATGAACTCGATCCTCCTGCTTCTACCTGATGTGTGCTGGAATCACAGGTCTGTGACACTACCCCCACTTACACAGTGCTGGGAATGGAACTCGGGGCTCTGTGCATGCAGAGCAAGCACTCCTCCAACTGAGCGACGTCCCAGCCTCTTGAATCTAGAATATGCCATCTTCCCCTGTTGCTATTTGTTGTCCTGTTTACTGCATTTTAATCATTGTCTTATCTTAGAATTACACCAGTAGCTACTCCATGGATTTATCGTGCAATCCTAATGAATTAACGCTTAGTGTTCATTGATGCTTTGAGTCTCTTCTTGCTGGAGGAAGAAACTTTGATTCTTTCTGTATTTTAAACTCACCAATGCATTGTTAATATCTATGCAGTTAGTATTCCTGTGCATGTATTCAGTTTTATGTCCTTTATTCTTAAGAGGTTTCCACATTACAGTCAAGTATCTACAGACCCAAGTTACAAGTTCACTTAGGGCAAATAGATGAAGAAATCTGGCTTTAAAATCATTAACAAAGTTTTGCAATCTCTTTCATCTCCATCCTCATTGGTGAAGCCTGCAGTCTGGCACATGATGTGACGACAGAGGGCCACCAGAGTAGTTACCAGAATGACTCAGAAAACCAAGAACGTAGAGTGACCATGCCTGGCATCACTCGCTTTTAACAGGATTCTGCTTAGTCACTTCATGTATCTTAATTAAATTTCTAAATTGAATTTAATTTTCCCTTAGAGTCCCTTGACAGTCCTTTGAAAGGACTAGGTATCTAGGCTAAGGAGAATGCAAGGGTGAATCTCAAATAAATGAAATAAGATGCTCAGTGTAACTATATACGAAGCCAGCATTCTGCAGGGGCCATGGATGTGTTCACCTGTGCTCAATTTCAGCAGCCAGGGGTAGTCACAAACAGGATGTTGGGGTGAGAAAATCTGGGTGAGGACATCTCTAAGGACAAGGGAGGGCTAGCAAATTCTGTGAGCTGATACCTTTCTAGCAACAAACTTTTTGGTTCTGGGAGCAAGACCTTCCATACACATCAATTCTGATCAACGGATTCTTCTGGAAGTATAATATATAGTAAGGTCTATGACTGGTGTTGAACACTTAAAACTTTTGTCCTTGTTATTGTTTCCTAGAAAATACTGTGTAACAACAATTTCTGTAGTGTACATTGGGCCAAGCATTACACATGATGCAGAGATGAATGTATCTGAGAAAAGCATCTCAGTGGAATGCAGACGCTGCCAAATTACATACAGTTCTGAGCTGCTGCAGATTTGGGCATTGTGGGGTGTGGCAATCAGTTCCCCACTGATAGGGAGTGCTGGAAAGGGAAGGAAATGCCTTTTCCCTGGGCACTTGTCCAAAGCTACAGCTGCATTTACTGCCCTGTTTCTGCCTTGACCACACAACTGCCCTCCCTCCTTTCCTTGCGGATGTCAGTATCCTGCAGATAACCCCTTGGCTGTTGCCATACCTGCTGGCCACCACGAAAGAGGGTAGTACCTTGTTGAATTTGTAAACCCTTTGTCTCTTAAGGCGGGAGAGGTTCTCTGACGGTTTATCTGAAGGTTTGATCAACTTAGCCACACAGGCTGGCTATTAGAAGTGGATTCCGACAGGAACACAATAGCTCTCACCCAGGACAACCAGAAGAAGAGTGATGCAACAGTATCATCTGAACGATGCTGTTGGCTCTCTTTGATCTCTACACCGTATAGGCATTGGACAGAACTCAGATCTTGTCCACAGGTAGAGACTCCCATCCAAGAAAGATGGCTCTAGCAATTGTGACATCTTTGTGACTATCACCAGCTGCAGTCGGGCTTTGTGGCTGTGGTGGGTTCTCCAGAGAGAAGGGCTTTCTTTGTTATGGTTTAGTCCTTTCCTCTCAGGACACCAGAGCTGGCAAGTAAAACTAAAGGCTGTGTTTGTGTTACACAGAGCATGACTATAATAAAACAGTATTTGTTGTTCCCTTGAAATTCAAATTTACCTTGTCTCCTGTGTTTTGCCCCCATCAGTCAGTGAGTTCATACTCTGCTTTCTGCTGCTCACTGGCCATTCTGTGGCACTTGCTCGGTTTATAGAGTCATTGATCCCTTGAGAATAACTGCTCACTCTCCTACGTCCTTATGACGCTGAGCCTGCAGAATGGAGGAATTCATGTAATTTTAATTGCAGTTGACATAGCCTACTTCCTAGCAAGGTGCACAGAAACTTGCACTTGTTAAGAGGGGTTGAAGCCTGCCCCACTGCTTAGGCATCTGACATCTGGAAGGAAGCTCTACATTGTATCTCTTCGTCCCAGGTCCTCAAAGGGACCAGCCAGGCTTAGGCAGGACAGAACAGCAGAAGAGTAGGTGACCTTCATATGTAACCCAAAATTTTACGATGGTGACCTTTAAAACATAAACAAGAAATAACAACCCCTCATGAAGTTAAGTTACACAAAATATTTTTATTTCAATGTGAAATCATTATGAAGCAATTACTAATGACGTGCTTTAAGTTGTTTTAATGTGACGTCTTAAAAGTGCTAAATTTAACAAGAACATTTAATTTTCATGGATTTCATAAAAATTCTCCTTAGAAAAAAATATATCCGCTCACCTAAATTAAAGGTTTCCGAACACTGACTGATCAAGCTTTCTAAGTTTAAATGAGCAGTAAATTCACCTTTCAAGTACTCAGGAGCCACAATATATAACCCCCCAAAGAGTCATTGGCACCCCCAAACCCTCCCCACCCAACTAACAAGCCACACAGAACATGCCAATATCCAGACCTGTCTGCCCAGTCTGGAGCCCTCATATACCCATACACTCATACACTCATACATTCATTCTGCTTCATGAATATTTTACTCCCTCTCGGAGAAAACTAAACATTTCATGAAGCGTTTCTATTTGGAAGCCTGGCATCACCCATGTGTGTGACCTGACATCATCCATGTATGTGAGCCTCTCTGGTTTTTCAGGTCCTAGCTTTAGAGATGTTATTTCGATGAATCAGAGAAGCCTGTTCCAGAAGCATCCTAGAGACAGTACTACCCCCCCTAGGCCCACTGAAGTGCTCTGAGCCAGTCTGAAAACATGAAGGTCCGAACCTCCCCCGCAGTCCAAACAGTTTGTGGACTCTGTCTAAATAGTCTGATGTCCTAACCACAACTGAGGAATTTAAGAGAGCATTAAAGTACTCTGATGAAAATGTTGTCATTCAGAGGCTGGGGGGAGGAGTGGAATATTCCCGCAGCCAGACTCTGAGGCCCTGGCAAGCCTCCAGGCAAAGTGTCAGGATCCCCAGGATCAAAAGGTGATGGAGAAGGCTACAAGGAGCCTCTCCCATAGCTGTGGTTTCCATCCTGTGGGGAAATGTGCTGCAGCCTTTGAACAGCTCCCCAGCCAGCTCTAGCCCTGTGCAGGAAGAGGCCAAGGATTCCTGGAAGTTGCAAACAAGGTGGTTGGGCCCTGATCTCTACATTTCTCTAGCTTTAGACTCGTTATTTTTAATTGCTTGGGCCTCAAACAGGGCATTCTGTGGCAGTAGCTGTGGCCTCCTCCTGCATGTCTGTGCACACCTTAGGCTTAAGTGAAAAATTAAATAAGAAGCACAAACAAAAGATGGAATTTTTATTTTTAGGGGGTTGGTTTGTTGTTGTTGTAAAGCTAGGCAGGCCTCAGACTCATAGAGATCCACCTGCCTCTGCCTCCCGAGTGCTGTGATTTTAATTATGTGTGTGCCAGCCTGCATGTACATATGTGCGCCAAGAGCATGCCTAGAGCCCAAGATCAGAAGAGGGTGTTGGATTCCTCGGAATAGAAATTATGAACTGTTGTGAGCTGTCACTGGTACTGGGAACCAAGACTTTGTCCTTTCAAAGAGCAGGAAGTGCTCTTAACTACCGTGCCATTACTCTAACGATCCAAAAGATACTTTTTAAAATGGATATATGAAAAAAAGTATTTTCAAGTTAGTGTATGCATACCAACATGTATCTTCAAATCATTGTGTATATTACCGATGTCTTGTTCATTATTTTTGATGTAACTATGTCTCTTGGAGGATTTCTTTGGTTAACTTCCTAGAGTGATATGATGTTTCTTTGTTGGCTCTCTTGGTCTTCTTGTGGAGTTCCTATCCTCTCTGGGTCCTTCTATTCCCCCAACTCTTCTTTATGACTTCCTGACCTCTGCCAAAAGTTTGGCTGTGAGTCTCAGCATCTGCTTCAATCCTCTGCTGGGTGGAGTTTTTCAGAAGACAACTATGGTAGGCTCCTGTCCTGTTCCCTCTCTTTAACCACTTCTGGTCTCTATTCTATTTGCCCTTCTGAATAGGAATTAAGCATCCTCCCTAGGGTCCTCCTTGTTACTTAGCTTATTTAGGTCTGTGGATTGTAGTATTGTTATCCTGTATTATGTGGCTAATATCTGCTTATAAGTGAGTATATTCCACGAGTGTCTTTCTGGGTCTGGGTTACTTCACTCAGGATGATATTTTCCAGATGTATCCATTTGAAGGCCTTGTTTTTAATATCCAAATAGTGTTCCATTGTGTAGATGTACCACAGTTTCTTTATCCATTCTTCAGTTGAGGGACATCTGGGTTGTTTCCGGTTTCTGGCTATTATGATTAAAACTACTATGAACATAGTTGAGCACATAGGGCCTGCAAAGACTGATGCACCAACCAATGGCTGTGATGAAGAGGACCCAGGTCCCCTGCTCAGTTCAGTTCAAGAGCCAATAGGCAGCTCAGTCTTCATGTGGGTTCCCTAGTAAGGGGAACAGGGGTGATCTCTGACATGAACTCTGTTGCCTGCTCTTCGATCACTTCTCCTGGGTGAGACAGCCTTGGCAGGCCACAGAGGAAGAGGATGCAGTCAGTATTGAAAAGACTTGATAGTCTGGGGTCAGTTGGTAAGGGAGGAAGTCTCCCCCTTCCTGAGGACTAGGGGACAGGGACAGGGAGAAGAAGGAGGGAAGGTGGGATAGGGAGGAGACAAAGGAAGAGGCTACGATTGGGATGTAAAATAAATAAATTAATATTAAAAAAAGAAAAAAAAGTTTCTTTTTGGAGGCTCTCCTTTAAGCATAGAAGAGGCAGGGGAATTAAACCAAAGAAAAAAGGCAGTGTTTCTTTACTAAAAAAAAAATATATTTTATTTCATTTTTAACTACGTACATCTCTTTGTGTGACTATGTGTGTGTGAGTGTAGTTGTACATGAAGACAGCTATAGAGCTGGACTTCCGGCCAGCTGTGAGCCACCCAATATGAGAGCCAAACTCTGGTTCTCTGCAAGAGCAGTTACTGTCCTAAGTTTCCTGCAGAGCAATCTCCAGCCCAAAGAAAGTTTTCGTAGTTATCCCCTTTCATACTTGGAAAATATTATGGTCTTTATGGAAGAAAAAGATCTGTTTGCACATTTACTGCGTAGTTATGAAACACTGTGTGGGCTACCAGACACACACAGGAAGATGGTGGTGGCGGCTTGTACCACTTACTCATCAGGTGACCTCAAGCCAACTATTTTCATTTTCATGTATTTTTAAAATTTTATCTTAGGTGTATGAGAGTTTGACTCTACCACATGAGTGCCTGTAAGGCCAGAAGAGGGTGTCTGTCCCTTTGTAACTGGCGTTACAGCGCCTGGCGGGTGCTTGGAGTCCAACCTGGGTTCTCATTCCTGAGCGTTCAGGAAGTACTCTCCACCGCTGACCCATCACCCCCTCCCACATCATCTTGATTTTTCAAAGTCCGAGTGCCTCAATTTGAAATGAAGATAAGAAAATTTTTAAAAGAAAAAAAAAACCAAACTGTGTCACTAATTAATGTCCCTGGGTTAGTCATTCTCGTTGTCCCTTTTTAAGGTTCAATGACCTGAATCTCTTGGCCTAAATCAAAACTATTCTCTTGTGAAGAAACTTGTCTTTCTACACACAAGGGATGAAGATAATGTGACCCAGGGCAAACTTCTCTGTTATTAAAGTTACCATTTTTACATGAACTATGCAGACATTCAGGCAGAGAGATGAGATTGCAGATGAATTTGATGGAAACAGACAGGACTTGGGAAGAAGCCGCTGCCCTGAGCTGCTTGGGGAGTTGAGACAAGGGCAGGTTGGGTCACTTCAGGGCTTTTTTTTCAATCTGATTCCCCGGTTCTCAGTGAAATTCAAATACTCCTCATTTATTTGAAGTGTTTTTGCTGCACCGAGACATAGTATCTTGCTCTCAAACTGCTCTCCACTCTAGCTTGGACTTGGGAAGGCAGCATGGCTTACACTCCAGGCAGTCTGTCCAGCAATCACTCCTCACTGAGTCGACGGCCAGACACTGTGCGGAGTCGTCTTATGACTTCTGAAATCTCCTATGCCACATACCCGATGCTCTACCACCTAACAGAAACCTTCACATGCAGACTCTACTCCCATTTATCCTGTTATCCTGGGACAGGCTCTCACTGTATAGCCCAGAGCATCCTCAAACTCAGCAATCCCCCTGCCTCAGCCCCTCAAGTATAAGGATCATAGGTGGACACCACACACTAGGCTGCTCCCTGACCTTTGCATTTTCAGAAGATTCTCTTTCTCATGGCTTCTGTGTCACAATCCACAGCGTATGGGACCTCAAGCCTCCATTTCTCAATTGCTTTCTGTGGTTTTATTTTTTTAAAAAAAGCAGCTAATAGTACAGATATAATGATTTTATACATCTGGTTGGCTTTGATGAATAGTTCTTATAAGCTTGAAGAATTTTTGTTACACGTTTTGTCTGCATTTTTTCTAGTGATGCTTGTCCAAAGTCAGCAACCTTACTGATGTTCTCAAGATACTCTTATTGCATTGATAAATTATAATTATATACTACATATAATTATATTATACACATAATCATATATTTTATATATATATATAACATATATTATGTATGTCATATCCTTAATTGTATTGTACATGTCTTAGTCAGCTTCTCTAATTCTCCTTAGGGTTACTCTAACTTTCTTTTTTTAAAAAGATAAAGATGCATGCGCCTTCTAGGTTACCAAGGTAAACCTATCAGTGACCACACAGTATGTGTAACAGAGGAGCTTTTAGAATGTCTTCTTGCGCCAGTGAACTGAGCCCACTACCCCTAAAGAAACATCAGTCTAACGTTTGTCTCTATACATTTGCTTCATTTAGGATCTTTTATACACATGGATTCACCTCTCTTTTGTGGCTGGCTTCTTTTCATTTGAATAATAGTTTCAAGGTTCACTCATTATTCAGCATGCACCTCTACTTTTCATGGACATGTAACATTCCCTTGTATGAATATGCAACGCTTGCTCTCCCATCCATCAGTTAAACATTTACATTGTCACCTCCCTTATGACTATTATAAATGTTTACGTAGTGACTTTTATATGGACATGTGTTGTCAGTTGCCTTGAACAAATAAATGGGATATTTATCTGGATCTTAAGTTCAATCTTTTGAGAAATTGCTAGAATACTTTTCCCAAATAGCCATGTGTTTTTTATTCCAAGGGCAGCATATGTGGTTCCGATCTGTCTTACACCACCACCAGCTGCTCTTATGTGACTTTTATTTATTTAGTATTTTTTATGTGTGTAAATGTCTCGATTGCATGTATGTGTTGTATGTATGTATGTGCTTGCTTTGTACCTCTGGAGATCAGAAGAGGGCATCAGAACTCCTGAACCTGGAGTTACAGATGGTTGTGAGCTGGGACTTGGGCGGGTGCTGGGAATTGAATCCAGTTCCACTGTAGGAGGAGCAAGTACTCTTAACCAATGAGCCATCTATCTCTGCACACACACCCCACACACTTTCTGGTTCTAGACATGTTAATGTGGCTGAACTGTTGTAATTCTAATTTTCATTTTCCTAGTGAATAATGATCCTGGGAGCTCTTTCTAGTGTTTTTGACCACTTGCTTATGTTTGGAAGAAAGTGTTTCATTATCTGCAAATTGTAAAATATAAATTCCTTTTCTCTTCATAATTGTCTGAGTTTGCTGTGTGTCGCAGGTACATGGCATGTATCAGATGTGAGATTTCCATGTCCTGCCTTTCTGTAGAGTGCCTGTTGCTTGCTTAGAAATGTCTTTTGATAAACAAAGATTTTTTTAAATTAAAATTTTGATGGGCTTTGATTTGTCTTTTGCTTTTCATGTTTTTGGTATATCTGGGAATTCATTGCCGAAATTGTTTAGATACACTCAAGCATTTTCTTTTAAGAGCTTTATAATCCTAGCTACTACATTCAGGTCATTGATCCACACTGAGTTATAATCCTTTTTGGTTTTGTTTGGTTTGTTGTTGTTGTTGTTTTTGCATGTGGTCATTCTCATGTCCCAGGTGCATTTGGTGAGGTGACTATTCTTTCTGTCTTGAGAGATCTCAGTTGCCATGTTGGATACTCCCTGGCATTAGATGCTGGGTTTACTTGTAGTCTCTGGTTCTAGTCTAAGAGCTGCTGTTACTGTCCATTATTATGTTTAGTAATTGAGTCTTGAGTTACTTCTGTACAACCAGTCACGTGGTTGGTTGTTTAGCCAGCATCGCTGCTTTCCCTGGAGTGACCCACTGGGTTGTAATGTTATGGTGATTCGGTTTCCATGCAATGGGAACGTGACAGTTCTGTGCCATCTCCTGGGATGCCCGTTCCACATGTAGTCTGTCCTTAGCTATGGTAATGTTCTGCAGGGCAGAACCATCTAATAGCCATGGCCTTAGAATATCTACATTTTGAAACACACTAAGAATCTCACTGAATGAAAATTAAGTATCCTCCCTATTTAGCTTGTTTAGATCTGTGGATTGTATATGGTTATCCTGTATAATATGGCTAATATCCACTTATAAATGAATATGTATCATGCATATCTCTCCGCTTCTGGGATACCTCACTCAGGATGATTTTTTTCTAGTTCTATCCGTTTACCTGCAAATTTTATGATTTTGTTGTGCAAATGTACCACAATTTCTGTATCCATTCTTTGGTAGAGGGAGATCTAGGTTGTTTCCAGTTTCTGGCTATTTTGAATAAAGCTGCTATGAACATAGTTGAACAAATGTCCTTGTTATATAGTGAAGCATCTTTCCGGTATATACCCAGGAGTGGCATAGCTGAGTCTTAAGGTAGCACTATTCCCAATTGTCTGAGAAAGCACCAGATTGATTTCCAAAGTTGTACAAGTTTGCACTACCACCAGCAATGGAGGAATATTTCCCTTTCTCCACATTTTCTCCAACATGTACCGTCACTTGAGTTTTTGGTCTTAGCCATTCTGATGGGTATAAGATGGAATCTCAGAGTGGTTTTGATTTGCATTTCGTGATGACTAAGGATGTTGAGAATTTCTTTAAATGTTTCTCTGCTATTCGGTATTCCTCTCTTGAGAATTCTCTGTTTAGTTTTGTACCCTATTTTTAAATTGGATTATTTGATTTGTTGGAGTTTGATTTCTTGAGTTCTTTATATATTTTAGATATTAGCCCTCAAATAGCATAGATACCAGAAGCAGTTAAGGAGAGGGAATAGGACAGGAGCTTACCATAGATGTCCTCTGAAAGACTCCACCCAGCAGGGTATTGAAGCAGATGCTAAGACTCATAGCCATACTTTAGGCAGAGTGCAGGGAGTCCTGGGTAAGAGTCAGGGGATAGAAGGATCCAGAGGGAACAGGAGTTCCACTAGAAGACCAACAGAGGCAACAAATCTGGGCCCAGGAAGCCTATAGAGACTGATGCACCAACCAAGGACCACACATGGAGAGGACATATACACCCTGCTCAGATGTAGCCGATAGACAGCTCAGGCTCCATGTGGGTTTCCTAGTAAGGAGAGCAGGGGCTGTTTCTGACATGGACTCTGCTGATTGCTCATTGATCACTTCCCCCTGGTGGTAAAGGGGGGTTGGCTGGGTGGGGGGCTTGCCAGGCCACAGAGGAAGACAATGCAGGCAGTCCCAATGAGACTTGATAGGCTGAGATCTGATGGTAGGAGCAGAGAGCCAGGCCACAGAGGAAGACAGGCAGCCCAGTGAGACTTGATAGGCTGGGATCTGATGGTAGGAGCAGAGGGCTCCTCCTTTCTGAGGAATAGGGAAGAGGGGTGAGGGGAAGATGGAGGGAGGATGGGGCTAGGAAGAGACAAGGGAGGAGGCTATGATCAAAATATAAAATGAATAAATTATAAAAAATAAATTTAAATAAAAAAGAGCCTCTCTGGAATCAATGACATGGTCCTAACTTAACAGGTGTTCACAGACACAAGAAAACCATGTGTCATTCTCCATTTGCACACAGCGAAGCTCCATATGTTATCAAGCCACGGGGCTGTATTCTTCAAACTGATGCTTATTTTCCACCCACCACCCAGTTTCGAAAAAGTGATATGTGAAAATCTAACGATGTATCATCTCAGGATCTTGCATTTCCTCACATAACACGTTTACAAAAAAGTTAAGATCTAGTTATATTGTGTTATGCTCTGCTTTATGAACTTCCATTACTACTCCATGTATCTCAGTGTCTGTGTGTGCATGTACACATGTAGGCCAGAGGCATGGGTGTCCTTCAATAGTTGGTTCATAATTGTCTTGAGACAGAATCTCTCACTGAGCAGAGAGCTTATGGATTGGCTGGATCTGAAGGGCAGCAAGCTCCAGGAATCCTCCTGCCTCTGCCTCCTTAGGAGTGGATTATGTGTACATGCTGCTGTGCCTGGTTTTCTTATTCACAAACCTGAGTACTAGGGATGTGAACCCAGATCCTCTTGCTTATATGACAGCTGCTGTACCAAACTGAGCTATATCCCAGTCTCCACATTTTGGGATTTGTCAGGGGTTGGTATGTTTGTTTTATTTTGTTGTTGGGTTTTATTTTGGACAGATTTTTTTTTTTTAGCCCAGGTTGGCCTGTAAGTTATATGGCTAAGGATGATCCTCCTGCCAGCTCCCAAGTGCGATAATTGCAGGCTTGGGTGTAGCCCTGCCCTTGGCTTCATATATCTTCATACTAATAATGTTTTTTAACTGCTTGCCTGTTGGTAGACATTTGGGTCATTCCCATTTCGCTTATGTATTCTAACACATTCTTGCTCATGTCTCTTGAGGCCCATGCACAAGAATCTCTATAAATAGATATGAGTGGAAATATTAAGTTAATTGCATTTGTGGTCAGAGAATGTGGATTTTATTACCCCAATTCTTTGAAAGTTTTTCAGAATTGCTTTATGCCCTAGTACATGATCAATTTCTGAAAATAAACCATGTGAGCTTGGAGGAATGTACATTCTCTCGTGGTTAGATGCTAAGGGCTATTTATGTGCATTCGTTCAAGCTCATAATTTCATGTTCTTTGAATCTAAGTAGTACTCTTAATTCCTCTCTGGTTTATCAGTGGTTGAGAGACTCAGAGTCTTTTTTCTCAGTTGTCTTATTCGGAATGTCCCTGTGTCTTGGCTGTGTTTCTCCCAAGCAGGACAGGGTTTGATCATGTTCCAATTTAGCATCTTAAGGCTTGTGCTATAGAAGGTGTGTTTAATCCATTCAGTTGTGTGCGGCTCTGTACCTTTGGTCCAGTTTCTATGTTCTTGCTCCCTTATTTCCACTTATCCCAGATTTCTGGATTTCAGTCTTCTTTCTTCTAATTTGTCTTATTATATTAAACTTATTCCTTGTTCCAGATTTGATTAGTTCTGTGAAATGCCCACACATAACTAATGCACAGCACAAAACAAAATGTATAAGTTAATGCCTTAATCTCAATGTAAAATATCCTACAAAGATGAGAAAGGAAATCCCGAAACCTGTCACTGTTCCTATTAGCTGAGTCTCTTCCTGCCCCTCAGAGCAATCTCTAGTCTCCCTTCTTGCACATTGCCTCCACTTGCAGCATCGCACAGTGCAAAATCTTTCGTATCTGTTTCTTTTATTCAAAATTAAGCTTATAAAACCCATGCTGTTGTTTGTTCCTTTTTTTCCCCACCTGTATAACATTTCTTTGAAGAGTGGCTCACCCATCCACTCTGCACTGGATGGACAATTAGTGGGGTTCCAATCTGGCTAATTTGAGCTATTGCAAGCAGTGAGCATTCCCGAAGACAGTGTTTGCATTCTGGCTTGCCCATGCGTGAGAGAAGAGCGGCTAAGTTGCTGAAATAAAAATATATTTTGATTGGTAGCAGATATGACCAAATTATTTCGGGGATCACGTTAATCCAAGAGGATTTTTGTTTTGGATAGCTAGTCATCTTTGTGGGGGATCACATTATTGTGTTGAGGCCTTTTGGTTTTTGTGGAGTTTTTTTGTGTGTTTGTTTGTTTTGCATTTCTTTGATGATTGATAGATTGAATATCCTACCTGTGTTTGGTCGAATAGATACATGTTTTAAGAGAAATGTGCTCAAGTCTTTTTGTTCTCTTTTTTCTATTGACTTATCTGTTTATTTATCATTTAACAGTATTATTTTATGTTGGTTGCATGTCTTTAAAAAAGATAAATAAGATATATTGTTGTTTACCATAAAGAGGATAGCATTAGAATATTGATTTTGTCACTGTATTAAGTTTCTGATATCTATTTTATACAGTACTGTTGCTTATCAAATACCATGATACAACACTCTCTTATTATATCTTAATTCTGTAGGTCATTATCTCTGAGAGGCTCATTAGGCTGAAATCAAGCTTTCAGGAAATATCTGGAAGAACCTCTCTGATAAGATTCGGATAAACACCTCTCAGAGTCCCATGGACTTGGTCCCCATGGTGGCACTTCGAGGAGAAGTTGAACCTCTAGTGGTGGAAGCTCTCGACTTGGAAAGAGGTGTTAGGGCCTTAGGCTTCTCCCCATCCCCTTTTGCTCCCCAGTCTGGAGAAGAGCCCTTTGTTCCGCCATGCACTCCCTGATGTTGCTTCTTGACAGTCCCTCCCTCCAAAGCCACAAAAGGAAATGCCTCTGCCTGGACGTGGACCAGAGCCTCTGAAACCGTGAGCTGGAATGAAACCTCTGTAACTGAATTGTCTCAGGTGTTTTGTTACAGCCACGAGAAGGTTACAAGCACACTGCCCCCACTGTTTAGCTTGTTGTCCTGGTTAAGCTCTTTGCTGTGGTTTAGCTGGCGCTGGTTCCCTTGCCTGTTCCATACCATTCTTCAGGTATCTCACTTGAAACTCTTAACAAGGTCCAGGGCAACGCAGGTGAATTAACCTTTCTTAGTTCCTCAACTTTTCTGACTTCTGCTACTAGCTGGGCATATTTGTGTACTGATAAGCACTTGTGATTAGGTGGCATCTATCTGGTACTCTCTAAACATGTCCTACACTGTAGTGCATGGCAGAATTGATAGTCACATGTTCTAGGAATTAGGGCCTCAAACCACCAAGACATTGTTTGAGGATGTGGACTCTTATTTTTAAACAACTGAGCCTATCATGGATTTACCCTTCTCATAGGACTCTTCCACCTTTTGTATGAAGATCTTTGTGTGACATGGTCATGGATATATCTCCTACCTGATTGTCTAGAAGCTCAGTTAAATTTTGGGGTTGAGTTGTTTACATGTATATCTAAAACTCATGTAAAATTGTGTGATTTTCTTTTTCTAGTCTCTCTGCAGTTGAATGCATGTTCTATTAGTCATATTTCTTAGCTTTCTTAATACATTTTTATCTCCATATTCCTCCATGTTGAGTCTCTTTTCATCCTTCCTTGTTTTAATATAATTTATTTCCCAGATGATCCAGCTTTGGATTTAAAACAACTCAGCAATGATACTTTTAATTTTTAGAAATCTTTTCCCCCTTGAAACCTGAAAGTTCCTTTTTATTTGCCTATAAACAGGAAGTGCTTTCCCACTGGCCTCTGGCTGTACCCTTCTCTTTGGAATGGCTTCCTCGCATATCTGAGAGTTTGATCCTCTGTGTTTTTCAGCTTTGACATTTGAAGTTCTTGGAGCCCTAGGTTTGCTCTGTGTGATTTCCATTGCATGTCACTCAGTGTGCCTTGGCTTGAACTGAGTTTGATGACTTTGATCTCATATTGAAAATGTCTTGCTTAGTCTCAAAGTCTGGTAATAGTTTGGGACTTTATCAAAAGGCTTTCATCCAAAGAATTTACTTTTGCTTCTACTTGTAGCCATAGTTAACTAACCTAAATATCCTAAATTGGGGACTGTGTAGCTCTCAACTGGGGTTGGACAGCAGTGTTCCACTGTGTGGCTGTGGTCAAGCCATCTCATTTTCCTGGGTGTCCACTGCTCAGATTGCTGCTTTTTACTAATTGGTGACTCTTAGGTCATAGCCAGTACCTCAGAGATAGTTTTGAACTGTGATATTGTTGGAATGGAGTGTGCGTCTGTGTGTAAGTGAGTGCCTAAAAGCAGATGTTCAAATTGACCATGTGTTCAAATTGACCATGAGTTGTCTGTTATTTTCTTAATTATTGCTTTTATATATATAGTTTTTTTTTTTCTTCTAAAATGGTCATGGTTTACATATTATTTATGTAGTATCTGTCTTCTAAATGACTTCTCTTTTCCTGATTTTAGGTTTAATTTTTAAAATAATAAGCTCCTAATGCAATTTCTCATCAGTGACAACCATGGTTTTCACTTGTATTGAATTTTAAATTCATAAATGTTTTTAGACTTAGATGTTGAACTTTTTCTTTTCTCTTCTGGGCACATTCATTGCAGTGCTATTTTACTGTGGAACCCACAGTGATGGCTTCCTACCTACCTGACAATGACTCTGCCTGAGCTGTGACAAAGGTTTTCCTTTCTGCAGTTAATACACAGGATGCTGAAGCCACATGAATAAATGTTGACGGTAGATGTCAGGCTGCTCACCTCATCCCATGAGTCAGCTAGTGTGGCCGGGGCGTATTGGAACCTAGTAGAAAGCGCTGCAAAGGCTGATGAGGGCCCTCTGATCTGCAGTGGCTGATGGTGAAGAAGTAAGATACACAAGAGTTTACCTGTCTCAAGAGATGAAGCAACATTGATGAGAGAAATTGAAGAAATGGTATTATGAGTCAGAACTAAGAAAACTGGTAAGCCCAAGCTTGAAGGAAAATAAAGGGAAAGTGAGAAGCAAGATCTACACCAACAATCCAAGTATACCTTGCCTCTACCTCCTTCTCTGTCTAGTTACTATGAGGAACTTTTATTACTTGGACCAAAAAAAAAAAAAAAACTTGGGAAAACAAAAATTCTTTGTTCTATGACTACATATTCAAAGTTTGAGGCAGCAAGATTTCTAGAAAACTTCTTGTTCATTACAGTCTTGCTGTGTGCAAACTGGAGAGGGGCAGATCGTTTTCATTTCTTCCAGTGACCACACGTCTTTCCCTCCAACTCATCTCAAACCCCGACTTCTTCTGATAAAACCATTCACAGGGTTTTAAGAGCTAGACACCAGAATGACTGCATAAGCCCTGCTTCCTGGTGTCCACAACCTTTTCCAGTCCTATCTCTTTGGACCAGAGAGGATCTATAACTTGCTTGCAACCATTTTCCTTGAAATTTTTCCTAGGATAATGATGTCACTCCCATAGTTAGGCCGCATTCCATGGCAAAATGACAGGACACCATCTCTACATTTCGTGACTTTATGAACAACTTTCTTCTTAGCATGATGAAACCAAAACATCTCCTTTAGATTCATGAAGTAGTCTCCCAGTTGGAGAAGCAGAGCTAAGGAAACTGCAAGTCAGCTTCTAAGACCTTAGGCCCCCTTCAGTCAACATCTAGGAAGATGCTGTGTCCATCAGTCACATAGCCATGGTGATTGAATTCCTACCACATCTGCAATAAGCTTTGAAAGCATTTTTTCTCACCAAGAGCTACCAAATGAAAACACAGCCATGGAACCTTAGACTATAACCGGTGACTCAAAACAAGGTCCCCAGTTAGGCTGGTTTCCTAAAGCATGCATTATCACAAACCACTACACATGTAGTAATTTGGTAGCAGCAATAGGAAGCCAACACATTGCTAAGGCTGGGTTTGTGATGAGCAAAGCCAGGCTGTGAGCTCTGCCCACCTTCTCCCTTTCAGTGTCATCTGGTGCAAGCAGAGTGATGTCACAGGCGTGTCTCTCCTTGATATGTGGAGCATATCAAGTTCTTTATGATCTATCCCTGTCTAGGCATCTGTAGCCCTCTAGTGTGCCACCAGGAAATTTTATCATGCTGTGATTAAGAGTGTTTATCTAGCAAGGTAAACCGTCCACAGAATTTGTTGAATTATACTGCAGCACAACTTTCACCAGCTGAGGGTATGTTTATCTCATTATCTTCCTTGATATTCAGAGTAGTCCTGCGAGATGATAACACAGGTTTTCTCAGCTGAAGCTGAGAGCTTAAATCCTTGCCAAGGTTCCCAGCTAATAACCAGAAGACCTAGCATCACATGCGAGCCCTGTAAAGTCAAGGCTGGTTTTGTCCTCCACACGAAAATCACGCTTTTAGAGACCTGGGGGCCCGAAATAACATGCAGCTGTGTCTATATGTTTTGAGTGTTTTTTTTTTTTTTTAATAAAGTAGAATAAGATCAGGAAATGGAATCTGCATCCCTCTGAGGTTAGGGAAGTCATCTGGAGTGTGGTCAAGCTTATGGAAAGAGAGGTGAAGCTGGAGTCACGCTCACAACTAAGGGACAGTGATACATGCATCACAACTGAAAACAACGTGGATTCATTACCATGAGCTGAAGTTCAGGTTGTATGCAGGTTTTAGTTTGTTCCTCCATTCCGTTTTGTTTTAGGTTTTATTTCTTTTTAATTTTCCACACTGATGGTCTTTTGGCGTGCCCATATACTGTATGAAGTCTGATTGTTAACTGTCCTTCCTCTCCTTTTACATCCACATTTTTTTGTCTTTTGCTGTTGTTTCATATGACTTTGGGACAGTTTTGGTAAATACTTGTAGGTTGTTTTAAAGAATGATGCCTGCTTTCCTTACACTTCGGCACGAGTGTGTGCTTTGTGTAGGTACGGCAGAGGAGAGGTGTCCTCGTCATCACAACACCTGTGCATGACGTGGTGGAGGGTGAACACTGATTGCCTGGACAGCTGTGCTCTAATCCAGCATCCATTTTGGTCTTTCCATATGCTGTTCCTGAAGCAGGCCACCTGCAGGAGCCAGGAACTGCGTGAGTTATTTACAGTTCTTCCTGCCTGTTCTCATTTGTGGGCTGATTTGTGGCTTTATCTATTTCCTACCTTCGGGTCAGCATGGGTCAGTGGGCTTTATATTATAATTGGAGTTACAAAAATGCTGCCTTATTTATTTAGTTGTTGAAATCTGATCAGCTTGGTCCAGTGGGAGCCCGTTCCCACGTCCCTCCAATAGGCCCTTGCTGTTTTGTTTTCTGAACATTTCCTTGATTTCTGGTTCTATGAGACGTTTCCAGCTCATTTTTATTTATTTCTTGAGGCAGCACTAGACCCAGCCATCTTCCCAAGAAAGTCAGTGAGACGGGGTTCTGGGTGAATTTATGGGAGCTTTGAGATTCAGTGGACAGAGCTAGCAAAAGCGTCCATTGTACTAACCCAGTTCCACACACACACCAGTAAAAATTTCTACAACTGTACATTTTCATGTGTGTTAAGCTGATCTGAGTCCATGTCGACAGCCCCGATTCTCATACAGTGCAGTGACTCCTTTAGCCTTCTCCCTTGCCTTCCTGTAGTATGTATTTCCAGTAGCAGGGACATGGCCCTTACCATCCGCCATCCACTCAGGTTTTTGTCCAACTGGACAAATATATAAAGCAGACTCAGAGCGGTTAACCTGCCCCCGTGGGAAACTATGTTAGCAGTAAGCGTACATGGTGTCTGCAGAATTCCTCTTGTCCTTAGTTGGCCGGTTTCATCAAAACACTGTTTTCATGCAGCTCCGCTTCTCTTTTCTCCCCATTCCTTCGATGCTGTGGCATAATATATTTGCAGTCCAGCTAGATTCCTCTGCCCTGTGCCAGCACTCTTCGCTCAGATCCGCTGGCTCCCCGTTGTTTCACCTCATTTTACTTTGCACGCATCGGCTCTCCCTTTTGGAGCCATGATGTTTGTGTATTTTAACAAAGGCAGTTGGGGTCATGCCTTCACCACCTCATTGTCCTGGAAAATGGCCTAACACACTGAAAACTCCTCTCTGGCACCTCTGAGCTCTCATCTTCTCCGCTTTCTCAGTTCCCAACCAGTTATTCATACCAGGTCTTCCTAAGTTAGTCTTTTCCAGAATGTCACAAGGACAGAACCATTGCAGTACACAGGTTTTTGGTGGTGGTGTTGGTGTTGGGTTTTTGTTTGTTTTAGTTTGGATGGTGTCTCAGCACACAGCATCGAGGTATACAGTTTGTTTGTTTTTTAAAGTCGACCTGGCTTTTGCTTGCTTTGTTTTGCTTGTTCTTGCTTTGTTCTGTTTCTGTGCTGTTCTGGGAGTGTAACATGTGAAAATCCTAAAGGTGTGGTCATGTAGGAAAAGAAACATAAAATTACAGCCAACATGCATTCACGCTGTGAATCCAAAGTTGGTTTGCTCTTAGGAAACCAACCGTGACCATAGTATAGGAGGAAGATGTGAATGTAGAACAGTGACTCTACAAACACTTGTGAAGGAGGGGAAAAGACTTAAAACCTAGTTTATATTTCTAGAGTCTTTACTGCTTTCAAGTGCTTATTTATGTTACTATATGTTGGTATTCTCTTATTATTTAAGTTTTCCAATGATGACTTTGAGGTAGTTTTTCCAAGGAACACCAATTTAGATTTTTAATGTTTAGGCCCATATTCTTTGCACACAACTCTTCCTCTTAGGTATGGTGAATCTTTTTCAGTAGGCCACCATTGAGAAAGGTCTGTGTTGATGTCCATGCCTATATAATTCATCTATAGGAATCCCACCTGGGAATCTCAAAGAACCGAGGCTGTAGCAGGAATGCTGCAAGAAGGGGGGAGACACCAGGACTCAGTCTGCTCAGAAGACACCTTTGAGGACTGCACGAATTTCTGCTGGACCCCCACAGCTGTCTGGGCCACACAGACAGAGCTCTGCCTTGTAAGCCCAGAACAGGCTTGAGAATGACCCAAGTCTAAATGTTCTATCTGTTGTGCACTAGGAAGAGAAAACACCGCCATTAAATTCACCAATAGACAAGGCTGTGGGGCATTTTCTTGATTACTAGCTCATGTGGGAGGACCCAGCTCACCTTAAGTCATGTGACCCCTGATCAAGTAGCTCTGGGTTGTATTAAGAAAGCAAGTCATGGGAAACAAGCCAGTAAGCAGCGCTCCTTCATGGCCTCTGCTTCAGTGCCTGCCTCCAGGTTCCTGCCCTGACTTCCCTCGGTGGTAGACTGTTACCTGGGAGTGTAAGATGAAATAAATCCTTTCCTTCTCAGCTTGGTTTTAGTGAGCGTTTTATCATGACAACAGAATATCTAAGTAGGATAGAGAGCCCACGAAGGTGGCAGAAGCCCACTGGGACCCTGGGGAAACCAGTAGCGCTTGTCCCTTACAAGAGGTGCTGTCAGGACTGCAGAGAGGCTGATGGTGTCAGATGGGATTTTTCTCCACTTGCTGATTTTATGCACCGTACCTCACTGGAGATGCAACTCCACCATGTGCCTTGTAAAAAGAAGTGCTCCATGTGTGGCAATGGGCTCTGCAAGCAAAGGGGCAGAGCCGTGCATGAATACCTGCCCAGGGACAGCTGGGACCTTGGCTAGTACCAAACCACGTGCATATGCATATGTTATGCTTTGTCCCCAGGCTCTGCTCTCTGTGAGAAAGATTACTGTATGAATCATGCAAAACGATGGATCAGCAATGGCAAAACATAGAGTCATGCCAATCTGCTCTGATAAAATGTCTGTGGATATGGTCTGCCTCCCTCTCTGTCTCACAAAGGGTGACCTAAGCATTGACACTGGGGTATTGCAACTGTTCATCTGACTCGGCCTCTGTTCAGTGTGTCCACGGTGTATATGCTACCCACCTGGTAGTCACTCGTCACCAGCTTTGGTTTCAGATGAACCAGTCTACCCAGCAGGATCTCCAGCTAACACTGGACCATGTGTCAATTCTCCCCTTTTGCTCATCTCCAAAGCCCTCCTCCTGTGGCTTATCTCAGCTGCTGCTGAGGCTTGCTTTTTTGATGCTGCTGTAGAGAACAAGGTCTGGGTTTTCCAAATTAATGTTTCTCTAGGTGGAGCTCCCAGACTCTCCCAGCATTTCCGGAACCTTCTATTACTTCCTCAGAGACCATCCATATGAGCTATATTCCTTCTACTAAACACCAGTCCTTAGGCACCTCTCATGCCTCTTTGCTACAGCGGCTCAGTAGTGTCTTCCCAGTGTTCCTTTCGTGGTCTTCCAACATCTGAACGATGAAGCCCAAGGTTGGATCTTGCCTGTTTGGATTCCAGTGTGCTGTCTATCTTCCAGACTGTATGCTGACTGATGAAAATGTTACAAGTCTCCTGCCTTTGATCGTGGGGTACAGTCTTCCTACTGATGATACCTCTTCATCCCTCATAAGACTTCAACGGTGGAAAAAGAGACCTTCTGTGGGTATCATTATTTCATATAAAACAACTGATCTTTGTGGCGTGAGCACACGTGCCACTTTCAAAGGCCAGCAGGATATGGAAGAAGATGTTCAGCTCCAATTAATAGGAAGTGTCAGCCACTTCCACAGATGAAACCATGCATGTGATAACTGCACATTTTAACAGAATACTCAAAGTTCCCCCAAATATAAAAACCAAACATAGATGAACACACATACATGCATCACTAAATCCTGGTTCCATTCGCTCTTCCATCTCACGATTGTAT
Organism: Psammomys obesus; assembly: GCF_907164565.1. Classification (NCBI taxonomy): domain Eukaryota; kingdom Metazoa; phylum Chordata; class Mammalia; order Rodentia; family Muridae; genus Psammomys; species Psammomys obesus. The sequence goes on from NW_026596152.1 coordinate 5,074,132, forward strand.
ACATTTGCCTTTTCTCAAATGTAAAGCTGACAGATAAATAAAAGCAAACAGAAAACAGGAGCAACAGCCAAGCAAGAGTGTTTGAATCTCTAGTCAGTCTGTTTTTTTTGTTGTTGTTGTTGTTGTGTTTGTTTTTGTTTTTGCAGGGCTTGGGCAGCAGAATCCCCTGAGCATCACTACTTGTGAAGTTTACAAAGTAGGCTCAGGGGACACTCTGGGTGGCTCACCCCCTTTACCTGGCTGCCTTGGCAGGTGCATGAATGTGTTTCCCATTTCCCAGAAGCCTACCTGCTCCAAGCCACCTGATAGGCTTCCCCAGGTATGGAGCTGCCTCTCAGCCTGGGGCGGAGTTCAGCCTCCAGTTAGGACTCTTGAGCTTTTCTTCCCTTCTTTGACTTTCCCTTCCCCTGGAGAAGAAAGTTATTTTCAAACCTCCATCTGTTTTGTGTTTAACGTGCAGAAAGGTTGCACATTTTCAGGGACCTTGTTCATGAGCAGTAGATTGTACAACAGTTTATTACACAAGTGGAGGTTTTTTATGGCTGGCCTTTGTTGAGCTGCCAACTGGGAGAGAGAACATAACGTGCTCAGCCGTCCCTATCAGGACAAATGAGAGAGCATTACATACCAGTCAAGTCGCTGCACATCGGAAAGCTGGTAACCAAGCCCAGAACCCCTGGAGCACAGCTGGTGAGGAGCGCTTTGCTCATTAATAGTATTTTCATGTCCATAATTTTTCTTCAAGTCACTTATGTCACAGGAGGGGTTCTGAAGTGCCGCATAAGATGTGTGTTAATGGCAGAGCGAAGGTTCCATCGAGAAACTGTTTATTTAAATCTGATCCTTATCAATACAAGTCCTCAACTAAAGCAGGGGGCAAGGGGGTGTGTTTATGTATGCATGTGAGTGGTGCGTGTGCGTGTGTGTGTGTGTGTGTGTGTGATATGTATGCATATATGTATGTGGTGAGTGTGTCTGTAGGTACCCACTTTTAATCACATCAAAATGTTGAGGCATCAGTCATGTCAACAGGCTACAGATTTACTAGGCCTCTGCCCTCCCCCAAAGCTGTATTTGCGTGGTCCTCCGAGGGAATGCTTCTTAGCACCACTTTGCTCTCAGGTAGAAAGTGAGCTGCCCCCGCTGGGCCACTTTGTTTAAAAACAATTGCACTGTGACAGACTGGCGCCCATGCTAATGGGTCCTCTTGCATGCCACTTCTTCCTCGGAGCTCAGACTATGCCACAGTGGCCTCTGGTATGGACTCAGGAAGTGCTCCTGCCTAACGGTGCTCAGCAATGACTACATCCAGTGCTATCTGGGGTCCCCACCCTGGACTCACTGAAGAGCATCTCTTAGAGTGGGCAGAGGTGCCGGAAAGTTCTGCAGGCGATCTTGGTTCAGTCCGGCAGGCTTGCAGACACAGTGCCCCATTTCAGTGGTGGAGAACGGTGGACTTGGAACACTGACAATCCGCAAGAAGTGGCTCACTGGGTCAATTCTCCTTTCCGGTGGGGGTTCTCTCACCCATCTCCTGAAGCTATAACTTCGCGTCCCAACTTCTAGCCCTTCAACTAGGAAAGCAACATTACAGAAACCAACCCAGTTCTGTCTTGGCATGCACCCAGACAGACATACAGCAACTACTATCAGTAGCAGCAACTCCAGTATCCCCAGGAATACTAAGGTAACTGAGTAGACCACGGGAGAAAGTTAAAAGCAGCTAAGTGACCCACATCTTGCTCCAGCTGGCTCACAGAAAAGAGTGTCAGGAAGTGAGCTGTACCTGGAAGAATTCCGGCTGGTTCTCACTGGGAAGCTTCCATGTGGTTTAGAGTAGTGGTTCTCAGCCTTCCTAAGGCTGTGGCCCTGAAACATAGCTCCTCATTGTTGTGTTGACCCCATAATCTATAAAATCATTTTTGTTGCTACTTCATAACTGTGATTTTGCTACCGTTATGAATCATAATGTAAATATCTGTTTTCTGATGGTCTTTGGCGATCCCTGTTACAGGGTCAGTGGACCTTCCAAGGGCTCACAACCACAGGTTGAGGATGACTGGTTTAGACAAACCAGTGTGCCTGTCTCCTGACACACAGGAGTGGCTTCTACAGCTCTTCACAGAGTGTTCCAAAATGGACATTGAATCATATGACTCTCTTCCTTTGGATCAGCTCTACAGAGTGTTCTATACACTGTCATTGAAAGTCCCTCTCCCAGGCTGACCATCCCAAGCCTTCTAACCACAGCAAGGCTGGGGCTGATAAAAGACTTACTCCATCTGATAGACAGCTAGTACCCCACCCTCCCTGGGGACATCGGTCAGTAGCCATCAGCGTCTCAGCCTAATCACTCCAGCTTTAATGCCACTTAAATCAGAGTGTAAGCGCCGAAGGAATTTGAGGAATTCCATGATATAAATTGTATTTTTAGAGCTGTGAATGACGCGAGCCAGTTAAGACGGTGTGGGTGCTAAATATAGCTCTCCCCAGTTTTCCCATGATTTATCACAGGCGAGTTCACAGCAGGTTGAGATGGTGGCATGCCCCAGGGACATACGTGCTGGCGCGGTTTTATAAGCAACCATTCATAACGTGTTTGCCATAAAGCATAATTTCCATGATACCAACCTGATTCACACGCAGCTTCCTGCACAAAACTGCAGCTGACTGACTCCCTGGTGGAGGCTGGCTGTGTTTCATAAGGTCTGATCCCAAGTTAAAGTTCGGAGGGAAGGGAACAGGACATGACTAGTCCACCAAACAAAACGTAAGTACAGCCTCCCCCAAACACTCTCTATTGTAGGAGAATAAAGGTTTGCCTGCTTTTTTATTTAACAGTGTGGGTTGGGCCTCAGGGACTGGGCCTTACAGGTAATACTTCTTACTGTTTCTTCTCTGTATTTATTTCCCACTTTGTCTGCTAAGGCTCCTTTGTTCTCAATCACCAGCTGGGAAAGCATTTTTTTTCTACTCTACTCAAAATTATGATAAAATTTTGTAAAATAAAAAGCAATCCCATAGCATTATTGAAAGACTAGAAACAGTCACGTGGGTACTCAGAGGCCCCACAGTCAGCCGTGAAAAAAAAAAATCAACTTGTCTTATTTCTCTGTAACTCTCCTTAATTTCTATGTTGAATTCCAATTTGGCTTAGTTACAGAGATGTAATCTCAGCCAGATGGGGAGGGGGTGTCCTCGTCTAAACCCCAGGGGCAGGAATGACACAGGATGCTGTCACCTGCCACCTTGATGCCTCATCCGGGGTGACTGTGGAGCAAGTGGTTAGACATGGGCTCCTTCCGAGGGACTCTACCATTGGGGAAGTTTCCCTGCTTCTCCTTCTCGGATCTGAAGAGTCTGTCCTGGAGGAAAAGGCTCCCAGCTTCTCCTCTAATCTTTCACATCTTTGGTTTATGACCACACAACCTTGGATTTGGAACTCAAAAGCTAAAAATATGCCTCCTTTTGGTAGCTGCATTTTGCTGGTTTCCCTTTCCCTCAGGTTTACCAGAGGCCTAGCTGCCTAATGGAGAGAAACAAAGGAAATACCAGGGAAAACATATGGGTATATGTCTCACAAGAGAAGCCTCACCTTATGCATAGGTGAAGCACTGTGGAGCTGGCTGGAAGGTGGCCCCTACACTACAGGATGGGCACTGTCTTCCCACAAAAATCCAAAGCCAAACCCCACATTTCCCGGCTCTGTGTCCTTCTCAAGTTGCTTAACCTTTCTGTGTCTCGGGTTCTTCATCTGGAAAACAGGGTGGTAATAGTATGTGTGACACAATGTCATATGTGTATAGGGCCCTTGATGAACTAGATATATGTCTATTATCAGCACTGTGGAACACTTCTGACCCTCAAAGCCACCAGCTTCAAGCCACTGGTGTCCATGATTGTATTAGCATGACACAGAGAGGATCACAGGCAAAGAAGGCAAACATGTCACATCTAGCATTCCTAAGCAGAGAAAGCTACAGATCTGAAGTGTGAGAAAACGCTGAATTTCTTAGAGATGGTGGCTTCTGGTCCCACCTGACTCAGATTACATAAACAGTACTGAGAATCTTAAGAAGGACTCAGCCAGCCCCAATAAAGGCGGGTGTGAGATGGTAGCATAGAGAAGCAGACTCTCGAGGAGCCATAGCCAGAAGGGCAGGCAACAGGTGAAAGTTTCCAGCCCGCACATACTACGGGGAAAGGATGGAAGGCAAAGGTGAGCAGGGAGGTTAAGAAAGGCTGGCAACCAGAGCAGGAACAAGTCATTGGAGCAGACAACACACACCAAGCCTCTCCTGAGATGGGAAGCCAGTTTGAGCATTTTGTAGGGGAGGAGCCACCTCTATGAGCCAGGACAGAAAGGGGACACAGAGGGAGGGAGGGAGGGAGGGAGGTTAGCTCACTAGTCCCCATGCTACACAGGTCTCATTCTGTATCATGCAGGTGGGTGGAAGCCAGGTCGTAGGGCACTGAATCTGCCATTCCTTCTGTCCTAGAGCCAGTCGGGTCAACATCATCCTCCAGCCACAGTCAGATGGGATGAATGAGTCCACTGAGGCGGGGGAAGGGATGTCACATCCGAAGACAGGAAACCAGGACTCCAGAGAAGTCAGTGACCATGCAGACCCTCAACCCTGCAAGAGGCAGTGGGACGAGACAGGAACAATTTCAAGTAAGTCAAGTCACACTGAGGGTGTGGGAGCCAGAGACACATTGCTGTGAACTGCCTTTGACATTTTCCAGACATAGATGGGCTTGCCCACTCTTCCTGAGCCCCAATTCCCTTGTGAAAGATGGACATCATAAGAGCTTATTCCTCATCTGATTATTGGGAAAATTAAACTCAGTTGTGTGTTCACTAGTCATGGTCTGCCCACGGCTGTGCAATGCTCTGAGGTCTCCAGTGTTGCTGGTTTCCCTGTAGCAGTAGCGCTTACCTGGTAGGATCCTGGAGTGTTATTAGAGTGGAGCTACTGAGTGAGGGGTGAGCTGCTAGACCGTGGCCCCGTCTGCACTCAGAAGGGGGGCTGTGGTTTTTCTTTCTGATTTATGCTTTTTTGTTATAAACGACATGAGACGTCCGTGCTCCCAGATACTGGTGATGGTGTCCTCCGCCACTGGACCAGGGCCGAGGTGGAGCTCAGCAGTGGAGCGTGCTCCATGTTCTTGTGGCCTTGAGCCAGCTGGGCCCAGCAACACAGCAGTCGGAGTGCTGAGCTAGATCAAGGGTTGGCGCACCCCCTTTGTAAGGGGCTGGATGGTGGATGTGAGGCTCTGGGGTGGGTGGGTGGGGCGGGGCACAGCTGGCCTTGGTCACATATTCTTTTGGATTCCTTAGAATTTGAGTCAGTACAAGGTTCAGAGATTATCTGTCAGGGTGGAATAGTGACAGGGACAGAATGGCACAGCCTTTTCATCTGTGTGTCCTGAATATGTCAACGAAAGAACAGACTTAACAAAAAGTAAGAAGTTTTATCATTCTTTTCCTCCACTGAGCAGTGCCCAATGCTTAGACTGCAGGCGGACAGCAGTACTGTGTATACTAGCAACACACAGATGAGCTAGGATGAAAGTGTCACACAGCAGTCCATCCCATTGCTTTTTACTGTGTTAGTGTCAGTTTCATGAAATTCACTAAAACGGGACAGAGTTGGGCTGTCTGCTTCTATGTCAACTTTACACAAGCTAGATTCACTGGAGAGGAGGGAGCCTCCATTGAGAAAATGACTACAGAGGATTAGTCTATAACCAAGCTTGTGGGGTATTTTCTTAGTTAGTGACTGATACTGGAGGGGCCGTTCCATTGTGTTGGGGCCATCCCTGAACTAGTGATCCTGGGTTCTATAGGAAGGAGGCTGAGAAAGTCATGGGAAGTAAAACAGTAAGCAGCGCTCTTCAATGGCCTCTGCTGATGAAAGACAAAGAGAAGCTGTCCAAGAGTAGATGTGACAAGGCTGGTGTAGGGCTGGAGCCAGTGCTTCCGGAGAGGTAAATGGTGGCTTCTGGGCACCTGGCTCTTACTCTTTGGTTGTGTTTACCAGTCCTTAGGCAGCTATATTTGCATTATCTTGTGCTCTCTTTGCCAACATTGTATGATTTAGTTCCCTGTGGACCTAGGCCAGCCCCCACTCCTGTAAATAGTATACATAATGCTGTTCTTCTTAATAAACTTGCTCGGCATAAGAAAAAAAGATTTTATCTGACACAGAACAGTGACACGTGAGTTTGGGCTTTAGCTCACAGTCTTAGGGGCTCTGGGCTTCCATCTACCCAGGGGCTTCCTCTTTTAATGATCTGGAGACCCTCATTAGACAGAAGGAAAAGGGATGGGCTTGCGTTCAAGAACCCAGTAAGATGTGGGAACTACTCTCCATGCAGGGGCTGCTCAGCACCAGCCCAGCATCTGGTTTGGTTTGCTGGCCACGGTGTGCCCGCGACTGGATCTCTTGGGTCTGCTCTGAAGAGGAACCCAACTTTTCCGTGATAAATCTTTTACTTTCTCCATCATAGAAGTCTAGCTCCCCCTCCATAACATCGCCTATCTTCCATGTGATAATATTTTTCATATTTATAATAGTTGTCAGTTTAAGTGTTTTTGTTAAATTTTATGTATGACATTACACAGAGTTGCTTTGTGGACAGTTTTCTTGAAGGTGGTAGATTCATTTCTTAGGCTGTGATAATGGAGTCTCACAGACTGGGTGGCTTAAAACAATCAGCAAATTTATTTGCCCACAGTCTGGGGGCCAAAAGTCTGGAGTCAACATTGGCAATGCTGATTCTTTCCGGAGGGCAGGTCTGATTGCGACTCTCATGCTTCTGGAGATGACCAGCTGTCTTTGGGGTTCCTTGGCATGGGGCTCATAAGTTAAATCTCATCACCCCTTGTCATATGTGTCCATGTGGCTGTCTTCTCACTGAATTAAGCTTCATTTTGATAACTTTGCCTTGATTTGATGAAACCTCCAAAGAGCCACGTAATATCACATTTACAGACACTGGGTTGGAGTATCAACATTTCTCTTTGAGGAATGCATCTTGGCTTGCACCAGGTGAGCAGCAATGCACCTCAGCTGCAAGCGACAAAGAGCTGTGTTCCCTCCCATTTTGTAATGTCGACAACTTCGATAGGGCCCAATGGCTTAAGTTTTATCCTTCATTATAAGTTGCAAAGACTGCCATTATTGCTGCTACCTTAAAGATTGTAATATTTTCCTTTGTATGGTGCTTTTTTCAATGGACATGGAACAATGAGCTGGAAACACTGCACATTCTGTACCCTCTTCTATGTTCAATTTATAAATGCTGTATTCAAAATACCGGAACCGTGTGGCTTGTGCTTACTAACAAAATTAAAAATAAAAGCAAAAAGTCTCATAATATCCACATTACCCTGAGAGGGAAGCACAGCCTAGTGCCCTGGACAAGGAATGGACACTGTCCTGCATTCTCACCCCTTTCTGCAGGGGTCGGGATTGAAAATCAGTACCAGCTGGTTATAATTCTGTTCTATTTTGAAACATGACTAAGGCCTGGAAGCCACCTCAGGGCCTCCATTCCATTTCCCCTACTTGGGCTAAGTTGTAGAAATCCAATTTGCTCAAAATTGCAGGGGGGTGCTATCACCTCGACTCTAACACTAGAAAATCTGCTAATGCCCTAGAGTCTGAGCAAGTGGGCTCCCCATGCTCCAGGTCTTTTTTGGAGGGTGCTTCTCAGCGCTTTGCATCTTGCAACTCTTCAAGGCTATTCAGCATAGTCTGCCACGGTTGAGTCTCCCCTGCCCTGCTAAAAAATGTCTCCTTAATATTGCTTCCTTTGAAATCTTGACCTTGGATTCAATCTAAAGCACAGAAGCCAGTGGAGATGCTGAAAGGGGTGGGAAGTCCACCAACATGGATCCTCCAGAACCAGGAAGGACACAGCCAGTCTGACAGAGTGTTCCTTAAACTCCCCAGGTGGGACTTGTGACAGGATAAGTCACAGCTCAGGACTCTGTATTATTCACTAAAAAGCTGAAAGCTTCCTAATTTCTAGGAGATTTGGGGAACAATCCTACAGTAATGCTAACAGCTCAGTGAAGAGAAGTAGCTTCACTTTATCAGCAGAACTGTCACTATAAACCGCAGACAATGTCCTATATATATATATATATATATATATATATATATATATATATTGTATCAGTAATATATATCAGTAATCAGTAATATTCATGGTATATATATATATATATACCATGTATATATATATATCAGTAATATTCAGTAATATTCAGTAATATCAGTAATATTCATGGCCTCCTCCATGGTGTAGGTGAGCCTGGCTGATTGGGCAGTGGTCTGCTCTGAAGTCAGTTTCACTGGCTAAAGAGTTGGCACCCATTTGAGCTTGGCATCCAATCCTAACTTGGAGATCCAGGCAGCTATTTCATTGTTAGTCTTAGGTGAGGAGGGAAATATCATCTTTGAACAGGAACAGGAGTCTGGTTAAATCTAGCTTATGGACATAATAACTGCAGCGACTTGCAGAAGGAAGGCTTTATTTGGACTTACAGTTCCAGAGGGATAAGAACCCATCACAGCACAGGAGGTATGGCAGCAGGTGGGAATGGCAGCTTGAGCAGGGAGCCCAGAGCTCACATGGTCGGCTCCAAGCACAAAGCAGAGAGAAGTGGGTGAGCCTCCTTAACTCAAAAGGCTGGTTCCCCAGTGACGTACTCCAGCAAGGCCTACCATCTAATAGACCAAGCATTCGAATGTCAGCCGGGGGGGGGGGATGTCTATGAACATACATTTTGACTGAAGGAAACAAAGATTTGCATGGCCGTTGCCTTAAAAGGACAATAGAAATCTCGTTGTCTAATATTTCCAAAAAGGGGGTTAGCCCGCCAAGCTACTCAGACTGGTTATGGTCCAGTCTGTGAGGACTGTGAGCACATTTATAATCTCTCTGAATTCAGATGTCTCTGTGGTTCTCAGACTCCATATGACCAAGCTTTCATCCTCAGGGATGTCAGCTGTCCGTGCCCTGTGTTCAGCATCCTGCCACAGAAAGGCGATCATCATTTGTGGAGGTGGAAGGTACGGGTGGGATGGCTACAGGCGTTCTCTTATAGCTTATACTTGCTGTCTCTGTATTCTTTCTTCTGTTGACATAGTCCTATGAGCAAGAAATGTCACCCATTCCATATGGGCTGGCCCAACTTGAATATGAATCTTCATTTGTATGTTGGCATTAATTAAAAAAAAAAAACTCTTTTATTTATGTTTCTTGTATCTTTTTCTCCATACTCCACACCAATCCCTTCCAACACCAATCTCTCTCCAACACCAGGTAGGAGAGAGAAAGGGTTTTGGGGGGCCCAGTACTCTTTCTTGGCTGCTCCCTGCTGGTTAGGGTCGTTGGGTTCCTTGGAGTCAGTCCAATTCTCGTTTCAGGAGATCTCCATCTGCTGTGTCACAACAGCCACCAGGAGCAGCAAGGGGGAAGCAGGAGCAGCCTTGTTCTTTCTCTGGGCTCCTCAGATTTAAACTATCTGCAGCTGGCAAAGAGTTCCTCTCAGAGCCCGCTCAAAGCAAATAGTCTGCTGCTGTGGACAATCTGAGTTAGTTCCACATCCCACACCTGGGACCAAAACAAAAACATGTTTACATATACCACATTTGTACATTTGTTTGTTTATCTACTTACCATTGTGAGTTGCGCACAGTGTGTATATAGCTTTGTGTACCACTGTTAGGTCAAAAGTCAACTCTATGGAGTCTTGTCTCACTTTCCATTTTTAAGTGAACCAAAGAATCAAGAATCAAAGTCAGGCCACCAGGGTTGTGTCATGAACACCTTTATCCACTGAGCCATCTCACTGGCTCAACTATAGATTTTCAAAAGACAATTTCTGATTCTGTTTCCCAGCCTCTCTCTAGGGTTCATCTCTCTGGTTTAGACAGTATCTCAGCAGGCGACCACAGTGACTGATAACATCTACCTCACCTACATCTCTCCCCCCTCCCTGCCCATCACCTCAGCTCCCTTTTCTGATGCTCTGACAATCTGTGCAGTAGGTCTGACTGGTATTTTCTGCTTTGGAAACTGCAAGGCAGAGAGGTCAGGAAACTGGTCCAAGGTCACACAATCATCAAAGGGGCCAGAATTCCATCCAGAAAAAGAACAGGATCTCAGCCTCCACATTCGCCAGCTTCCATGCCAACGCTGAGCATCCTCTGAGCGCACTTAAACGAGAGCCACAGATAAGTGTGGCTTTGCACTCCATCATTGTTTTCCCATCAAAAATAGAACTTTTAAGTTTATTTAAACAGCAAGAGGCACAACACTGCTGTTACCATAGTGTTGAACTTTAAAAGATTTAGGCAAAGCATAAAAATATAAGCTCTGAGACATACTAAGCACCTGGTCCATCAATCCTAACCAAGAAATCTTAACCCTTTTCTTCTTTCCTTGTGCTGACTGAAAATTAGAGTGTTTATTGCTTTCTCTGTTTATGTTTGGGTTTTTTTCGGTTTTTGTTTGTTTGTCTGTTTGTTTTTGAGGGGTGGGTGAGTTTAGACAGGGTGTAGTCCTGGCTGTTCTGGAACTCACTCTGCAGACCAGGCTGGCCTTGAACTCAGAGATTTACCTGCCTCTGCCTCCCAAATTCTGGTATTAAAGCTGTGCACCTTTCACAACATGGCATTTTAGTGTGTGTGTGTGTGTGTGTGTGTGTGTGTGTGTGTGTGTGTTGCCTGTCTTCAGTGTATTACTCAGGAGTATTGAAATATAACCGTGGTGTTTTAAGTGTTCTTCCATCAAGTGTGGGGTTTTGTGGTGTACCTCTCAAAGTCCTGTTAGGCACTTACATGGTAACACTCACTACATCCATCCTCCCAGTGAGCTGACTTTTATCAGCATGCACTGTCTCGACTGCTATGGACGTGTTGGTTTATGATATGTAACATGGTTTTGTTATAGCTCCAAGTTGGGGGGTTTTAGTTTATCCACACCTGTTAAGTATCTCTTGCAGAGGATAGTCTTTGCCAGCTGGAATTAGCTGAAGTCTGAGGCCGGTGAAGGGTATAAATTCAACAGCCCAGAGGAAGAAGGTGTGGCTGCTTGGAAGAGCGTTGCTTGCTGCTCCTTCGCCCTGTGCTTCGATTGCTGTTTGCTGGTTTGCTGGTTTCCTGGACTTCTGGATTTCTGGATGGCTGATAATTGCCCCCAAAAGAATGCTACGACCCTACCTGGCAGGAAGTAGCAGAGAGAACTCGGCCCCCTGTCCCCACTAGCCTTCTTACTCTGCTACCCAGTGTTGGGGCATTGGACGAGAGATAGAAGCACTTAAAAACCCTAAATGAAGTAGGTTTGTTAACAAATCTTAAGCCTACACTCTAACCCAGACAGCCACTGCACTTTGCTCATTTGTTTGTTTCCTGGGCCAGAGTCTCCGTGCACATTGCAGGGTGACCTAGAACTCACGCTCTTTCCTCTTCAGCCTTTGCATGTAACCTACCGGCATCATTACTGTGTGGTAAAGTTTCTTGTAAACAGCACATCACATAAAAGTACACTCCTCAGGCAGAGCACACTGGTATTGCCAGCACTCAGGCTGAGACAGTGAGAGCTTGCCTTTGGGGGGGGGGGAGCACTAAGATGATTTGTGTGTGTACCTGTAAGCACTTTTACACCAGCTCTGTTAACTTTCATCTTTTCTGTTACTGTGATTAGATAATTTATAAGTTATGTATATTAATATAGTATAAGCCTTTCTATATTTGTGTTTAATTCCATTATTTTACTAATTTCCCATTTAGTGCCCAATTCCCTTCATTTTTCTGTCCTGTCATCTTTTCAAAAAAAATTCTTTATTTTAACTTATCTATGAAGCTTGTGTGTGCGTGTGTGGTTTTGACACACTCAGCTTTTCTCACTGTGTGGTTTATGGTAACATAAATGTTACTGCCCCACAGGTACCTCCATGTTGGAATAGTCTTGGCTAGTCCATCTACAGACCATGAATACCCTATTAAATAATTCATTTTTAAAATTTTTTGATCACCACTGTGTGTTTTAAAAAAAAGTTATGAGCAGAATAGTCTATTATCTATATCCAAACATTTCTATTTTTGTGCTGACTGGCTTCAGTCATCAATTTGATGCAAGCTAGACTCACTTATGGACTCTCCACAAAGAACTGTTTAGATCAAGCTGGCCAGAGTGATATTTTCACCTTGGCTGTCCTGAACTTGCTCTGTAGACCAGGCTGGCCTGGAACTCACAGAGATTTGTCTCTGCCTCCCAAGAGCTTGGATTAAATGTGTGTGCCATCACCACCCAGTCCTAGGATGGTATTTTTTTCAGTGACTCACTGAGAAGGGAAGAGCCTATGGTGACATTCTGTGGCTGGGCCTTGGGCTGATAAAGGAGGAAGCCAGCTAAGTACTGGCATGCCTGTATTCTTCATTCTCTGTTCCTCTTTTATTAAAAAAAATTATCTTATTTATTACAATTTAATCACTTTGTATCCCCGATGTAGCCCCCTCTCTTGTCTCCTCTCAGTCCCATCCTCCCTCCCCCTTTTCCCCCATGCCCCTCCCCTAGTCCACTGGTAGGGGAGGTCCTCCTCCCCTTCCATCTGACCCTAGCCTACCAGGTCTCATCAGGACTGGCTGCATTATCTTCTTCTGTGGTCTCTGTTCTGCTTCCTGTTGCTGTGACTTCTCCAAAATAATGGACTGTAGCCTGGAACTGTGAGCTAAAACAAACCCTTTCCTCCCAAAGTTGCTTTTCTCTTTTTTGTTTTGTTTTGTTTTGTTTTGTTTAATCATGTCAGCTGGAAGGAAAACTAAGTCAACGTTGTGGCTTTTCCATTCTTCTGAGGGCATGAATGCCACACCAGTGTCCCCAGGGTGGTCAAAATGCCCACTATTCTGAGTTTCAAAGGACGAACCTGCACTCCTTTGAACCACAGCATAGCAGCTGTGCCATTGTCTACTGGCTGCTTTCAAGATTTCCTCCTTGTTTTCAGTCTTTTTGGTTCTGAAACCCCAACATTGACTTTTCCTAAGTTAATCCTGTCTGCCTGACAATTTTTAAATTTCTTAGGTTTATACCTTTTTCAAAATTTGGGATGCTTTCAGCCACTAATTCTCTCCCCTCCCCCCCCTCCCGCCCCCCGGGTCAGGGTACAATCCTTTCTAGTGCTCTGGTGACATGAATATTAGATCTTTTTCTGGCTCTTGCTTAGGCAGGGTGGTTCATATGAATCTATCTTTTATTTTCTTTTCTTGTTCAGGTATCTGTAGATTTTATATAACCAGTAATACATTCAAGTGACCAAACAACTCTCAAAGCTCAGCAGTCAGTGCACAAGAGTGCCTACAGTGCAAGCACAAGGGCCTGAGCTTCGATCCTTGATGCCTACATTAAAGAACTGGGCATCGCCACCCGTGCCTGTAGCCTGTAGTGCCTGAGTATGTATGCAAGGGCAGGAGCAGACAGGAGGCTAACTAGGGCTTGCTAGCCAACTGGTCTAGCTAAAAACAAAAACAAAACAGCAAGCTCCAGGCTCAGTGAGAGCCCCTATCTCGAGGAAATAAGATGAAGAGCAATGGAGGGGTGGGGCAGGAAGTCATGATTTCAAGCTTCTGAAATCTACACATTTTTAACTCACACACACTCAAAACCCATCCCCATACATGTGGAGGAAAGCCCTAGTTGGAGGGCTGGTGGCATGGTTCAGTGGCAGAGGATGTTCTTCTCATGGGCAAGCCTGAGGTTAAACCCCTAACACTAGACCCCAAACGTAAAGCAATTCAAAAAATAATTGTACATGTCCCAGTTTTCTTTCCATTGCTTTGGTGGACATCATGACCATGTAGAGAGGAAAGGGTTTATTTTAGCTTACAGGTCATACACAGTCCATGACCTGGGGAAGCCAGGACAGGAGCTCAACGCAGGAACCAGGATGCAGGCAAGAACTGAAGCAGAGAGCATTGAGGAAGTGTCTTCTGGCTTGTCCTCTGCCTGCTTTCTTAAACATCCCAGGATTGCTTGCCCAGATGTGCCACCAGCCACAGTGGGTTGGGCATCCCACCTCCCACATCAATTACTAACCAGGAAAATGCCCCGAAGCTTTGCCCACAGGCCAACCTGATGGAAGCACTTCCTCAACTGAGGTTTCCTCCTCTTGCATCAGGTTGACAAAAAACTAACCAGCACAGTAAGAGAAGACATAACTTTTAAAGGAGGCATACATAATGTTTGTATATACACTTTACCAAAGGGAATCTGAAAGAAGAGGGAAGTACACAGTGTGGACAGCAACCGGCCCTATCAGCCAGTGGGGACACTGCAACCACAGTGCTCAGGGCTTTGTGGTCTCAAGTTGCTTCTCTGTTGCTCTGACAAAAACAAACAAACAAAACAACAAAACACTGACAAAAAGCAACCTGGAGAGGAAAAGGACTTATTTTATCTTACAAATCATATTCTATTGATGAAGCTGGAGGCAGAAATTGGTACAGAGGTGAAGGATGAATGCTGCTTACTGGCTTGGTCCCCAAAGCTTGCTCAGCCAGCTTTCCTATAACACTGAGGACCACCTGCCCACAGGCAGTACCACCAACACTGGAGACATTGTGTCAACCACTACTAACCAGATTACGCTACCCTGTTGAGTTGGCACAAAACAGAATAAACAACTAACCATCATACTTTCACAAGAACCATTGGCAGCAGGTACTGACATGTGAGCATGGACCTTCAGAAGCATCAGCCACTTCAAGGAGTGGGACCCTGATGCTGTCAGCATCATTCACTCCAAAATAAAGCCCAGCTGTTTGGATTGGGACTCAGAACCTAAGCTGTGTCTCTGAGTAGCAATGAAAGGCCCTTCGAACAAAAATCCATTTCCTTACACAACATTGACCTCTCCTGAAGCCAGTTCTCTAGAGATGTCTGTCCCACCCCAGCAAACAACCTGAGCTACACAGAGGAAAGATCAAAGACATGAAGTCACGAAGAGGCAGGTGATGGACAGGTGGACACTCTGCAGAGTGCTGCCACATTGACTGTGGGCAGAACAGCAAGAGTTAGCAAGGGTTAGCAAGAGAGTTCGTGGTGTCTGAAGACATTGTTGGCTAGATTCCATTTCCCACCTATCTACATCAAGAAGCTTAGACATTTTGTACGTGGCCTGAGAATGTTGCTTAGCAACAGAACACTTGCTCTAAAAAAAGTTTCCTCCCAGGCTACCCAGCTTCAGAGAATTCAGTCCTTATCCCTGTGCTGTTGAAGGATAGCATAAAGCATCGTGCAGGTCATGATAGGTCACTGTATCACAGGGGTAAGTTACTAACGCAGCGATCTAATGAAGAGGTTGGCCCCAACTCAGAAGTTGGGTATGCTGGAATGGAATCCTCACCCCTACATCGTTCCTGGACTATGAGACCTTGAAGAGTTGCCCCATTTCTCTTTTGTTTCCTTAACTGCAGGATGGCAATAGATTGCTGCCAACGGGTCTGATAATTAGGAAGCACTTGAAATGCCTCGCTGCTCCTGGGTACTTGATACAGTGCATTCTCCTTTCTCCTCCCCATGGCAGCCTCAAGAGGAGGCAAGCCAACAACACATAGGAGCAAGTTTGCCGAGTGGGAAGACAGAATCACCTGCCGACACAAGCACCTGGATTACACTCCTCAAGAACAGAGAAAACTGCCTCGCTTCCTTACATAGCGAAAGCCTTCCTACCGGGAAAAGTTCAATTCTTTCCTCTTCTGGTTGTTTAAAGTCGGCGTGAAATTGATTCCACGTGCTTGTTAAATCATAAGCCTGGTATGGTGCAACTGCTTCCTGATGTTGCTCTTGCCTTTGCTAAATCACGTCGACTGAACTCACCTTGAGCCCCCAGTAAGTTGGGTGGGAGATTGTGCCTGCCCACAGCTGCTGAAGGAGCTTCACCGCCAGCATCTATTTCCTTTTGATGCAGTTAAATATTTTGGTACATAGGGAATGACAGCTTAGCAAATAGAATAAGCAAATTTCAATTGTTACATTATTTTACTGTTTCTCTATAGGTAAGAAAATCTCTGTACGTTTGCCCCCCTCTAACTCTGGGGCCAGTCTTGTGATGTAAGGTAAGATAGCTAGTTTGTGTGGGGCTTCAGTTTTATCTCAGAATATTCACAGAGAGGTCAACAGGCTGAATAATGTCCTCTTCCCCACATCCACCTCACCGCCGCACCCCAAGAATGGTATCTCATCTTCCAAGAAAGAGCTCTGATGGAATAAATATGTAAGAACTTTGAAATGAATTGATGATCCTGGACTTTCTGGCTGGAGTCTAAATCGATTCTCGGGTCTGATTGTAAGAGACAGACAGGGAGAGCCCACAGCATTGGGAGAGGATGTTCATACAAAGGTGGAGAGAAAATGGCCACAAGCCAAGAAAAGCTGGCAGCCACTAAGTACCCACAGAGGTGTGTGTCCCTGGAATGTGGCACTGACACCTCCATTTCCTTTTTTTTTTTTTTTTCATTTTCCTAAATGGAAAGTGAAACGTTGGCATTATATTATTCTAAGAGGGACACAGCTGTGTTGATATGTTTTGATTAAGTTATATATTCCTTTAATAGGGATAGATGTGGTTCTCAAAATTTGTCAGTTTTATAATGCTTATTGATAGCAAAATGTTTTCACAGATCAAGAACTTGTTCCTTTCTAACATATTGCAACCCGCTGTATTATGTTTATGTCAACAAGATAATATAATAGTGTTATCTAGAGTAAGTGTGCATACCCACACAAATATTTACACATCCCAGAAAAAGAGAGAAACAAGAGAGACAGACAGACAGAGACACAGAGAGATAGAGACACTGAGAAAGAGTATCCAGGGTACTGGAAGAGTTGCTTTGCAGGAGACAAAGCCAGCAGACCCTGAGTGAAGACTCAGTGTTAAGAAGGGGAAGCTTGAGTTCATGACTACAGAGTTGTGTGGTGTGGCCACCCAGGTGTGGCCTTAGTCACCTGAGCCTGAGGAGGCCTGAGATCATGGCTTAGAGGAGGAAGTCTGGAGAGACAAGAGAGAGGGGTGGGAGCTGTGAAGGAATTGCTCTTGTAAGACCAGCTGGCATCCACAGAGATGGCATATGGTGGAGGTGTGGCCACTGACCAGAAGCAGCCAGGGAGCCATGAAGATAATGCCCCTCACCTTTGGATGCTGAGCTCCACAGAGAACAAAAAAAGGAGCAGCCACTGTTTGAAAGAGCATCATGGGACCTTGAGGGGAGAGCCAGTTCTCACAGCAGACAAAGATGGGTGTTCAGGTTTAATGAAGAGGTCAGGAGGAGGGATCTTGTTACAGGCAAAGTGTTATGAGCAACTGGAGGAGAGAGAGGGAAGTGGAGGGAGATGGGTTCTGGAGAGAGAAAGAAGCAGTGGACAGTAGAGGGGACCAGCAGGCATGGTTGAATTCTGGGGCCCAAGGGTCCTCTGGTGTGGCAAAGTACCACCTCAGTGCACCAGAATGGCACAAGCAGGGCTTTCAAGTCTTGTCTTCTCTCCCTTGTGTCCAAGGAAAGAGACCAGAGAAGGTGCGAGGATATGTGATGTTCTAATTAGGATGAAGCAAGAAGCAATGGAGCCCAGAGCAGGGCCATGCTGCTCTCCAGTAGGGCACACACAGTTGTGGCTTACACCCATCTGGAGCTCTGAACTGTGTTCTCACTGCCCTCCCCACTTCCAGGTGCCATCCTCCCTGTGCCCATGAGGCGAGGGGGGTCTTCCTAAGTTCGCCCTCTGCTCACTCATCATCACTCCTGCTCACATCCCACTCTGCAGAGTTCTACCGCTTTAGCTTGTGTAAACTTTGACCTCTCATGCATAAAGATGTAATTAACAGGGCTTCTGTCTTCCGGCTGATTCCCCCCAAGCAGGCATCAACTTGAGGATGAGCTTTCTCTTTGTCTAGCTGGATGTGATCCCAGCTTCTACCTGCCAGAGCACTGACCAGAACTGTGCTTTGCTTAAAGGTCCTGGCTTGGTCTCTCTTGCCTCTGCAGTGTGGACAGACGTGTCTTCTTTTTTCACTTGGGCATTTGACCCCAGGCCCTGAGGTTGGCACTGACAAGCTGGCTTTCTGGTCATTCTTCCCTTTGAATGTGACATTATTTTCCTATTGTTTCCTAACATCTAAATCTTGTTTTCTTCCCCTTTTGGGTTCTTCTATGCACTAATTTTTAACTATAATTTCTGCAGCAATTCTGTTAAAGGAAGGACAGTCATATTGGCTTGCGTGTCTAAGTTGCCCCACATACCATAGTTCCCAGATGTGTTTCCAGAGTGGCCTCCCTAACTCTGCCTTCTGTGTTTCTGCCTCCCTTCACAAGCCTCCCTGGGTTGACGTCTGACTTAACACACTCCAATTAACACAGCCAAAGGAAGATGCCTGGTAAGGCCCCCTAGTCATTGAGAAGGGGGAAGCGAAGCTGTGCTGTTCTCTTTTGAGATCTGAGGCCAAAGGGATGGCCGCTTTACCGCATCTGAGGTAGGAGCAAGCTGTGGGGGACTGTGACCCCCTCCCAGCCCCACTACTCCTCAAGCCACAGCGTAAAGAACCACAAAACACCAACCATAAACCCCCAGAGAACGCTGTCTTTTTAAATCTGCTTGCAACTGAAGTCAGCCACACCTCCTTCAGATGATCTTAAAATAATTCTTCACTATAAGAATCACAGCATCCCAGCCTTGAACAATAACACTGGGGAGTCATGGCCTAGAGTGATTGTTTATTTTTACAGGACCAGAATCAACTCTTTTTAATGAACACAAAGCTCTGGGTAGGCTTGGGGGTTTTATTCAGATGTTCCTCAAATCTCTCAAATAGTCTTGTAAAATCTGATCAAGAGAGGCCTGACCCCGATCCTTCCCAGTTGGGACCTTTCTTTCAAATTGCTATTCACCAACTCTGACTACAGACAGACAAATCAAGGGACAGGCCTTGCTGACTAGAGAGTATCATCTTTCATTTCTTTGTAACAAAGCAGACTGAGGTTTGCTGGAGCACAGCCTTCTGGTACTAGTGCTAGAAGCCACACACAACTCTCACAGGCAGAGGTCTGGCTGCTATGAATTCTAAGGGGTATAGACTGAGCAAATCCAATCTGAAAATCTAGAACACTCCAAAATCCAATCCTTTTTTCAAGCTGACAAGAAGAGAGAGAGAAAAAAGAGAGAGGAAAGAGAGAGAGGAAGGAAGGAGGGAGGGAAGGAAGGAAGGAAGGAAGGAAATAAATTACCTCCAGGCTATGTGCAAAAGATGAACAGGAAATACAAATGCCTCTTGTGTTTAGACTTGGGTGGCAGTCTTAAGCAATCTGAATCTAAGTTGTGTTTGTGTCTGTGTGTGTGCATGTGTATGTATGCGTGTGTTCAAATATTCCAAACTCTAAAACAAACAAACAAACAAACAACTAAAAAATAGTCTGAAACCTTAAAACACTTATTGTCCTTGCATGTTGGATAAGCTACTTTGGGCCTGTAAAATCACCTTCAGCAGACAGAGGAAGGCCGGTACATCCATGCTCTGTCTGCTAAAGTGTGGCAGATATTCAACCCTCCCCCACCACAGCAGCCAGAAACCCGGGGATGCAGGGATGCAGAAGGGCAGACATCTGAAACCCCAGAGCACCTCAGGATTGGAACTGTCTTCAACCCTGAGTGCCATTCTCCACAGCTGCCTCTGACCCTACTTTCCCTGTAGAAGCCTGGTATGCCAGCAGAGCAGTCAGCAACATCTGCCCAACATCTTGCCTTGGGCAGAGGAGTTGGACTAGGACAACAAAACCCTTCTAATGTCCAGGTGGGCCATACACAGATGAAGAGATCCTGCTGAGTTCAGCTTCTCCCTTGGTAAACCACATATGATAGAGCGAAGGAGAGTTAGTTCTCCCTGAGTGACTGACCAAGATAAATGAAGCAGGAGAGAAAAACTTATCTTGCCTGTTGAAGTGTGGAATGTTCTAGGCATATCAAAGTTTCGAGAGTTTTTTTCTCCATAATTTCCAGATATTTCTTGAATACACAGATCATTGATAAAGACCATCCCAGCAACCTACAAGGAGGGGCAACTGCCTGCCAATATGAAAGTTCTGTTTGCTGAGACAGTTAAGCCCAGTGGTTCATCCATGTGTTTCTATCAGATAAGGGCTGACTAAGGCAAGCAGATACATTCTGGTCACTTTTTCACCTCTGGAACATGGTGGAGTATTGCTATGGCTTAAATGGCCCCACCAAGACTCATGCCAAGTTCAATCCATACTGTGAGGAATCGAGAGTGTGAACTTGCCCCACTATGGTATTTTCAGGTAGAGCCTCTGGCAGCGTTAGATGTGATCATAAAGGTGGGGTCCCTGTGATGGATAGCATTTGTGGCTTTATCAAACAGAGAGTGATCTGAGCCTGGGAGCTCACTCTCTCCCTCTGTCCATGTGATGTCTTGCTTTTCCTGGAGGTGACAGAGAGTCCTAGTCAGTAAGAGAAACCTCACTAGATGCAGTCCTTCAACCATGGGCTTCCCATCCTAGAGAAGCAGGTTATACACTTTTCTTCCTCAGGACCCAGCCTAACTATTCAGTTACAGCAACAGGAAACAATGAAACAAGTTTCTACCAAGTAGCATGTGCTTAAAACTGTCTCCAAGTCAATGCTTCTGGGGTGAGCCTGGGACTCAGACAGGTCCCCCAGAAGGTGGAGTCCTGCCACCTGCCACATCAGCCCCACCCACTCACCCAGTGCTTTACTGTAGAGCAGTAAGACTGTTGCTACTCTCACCACAGGGTCTGTGAGAAAGCCCTCTTGGCGTAGGGGATGAGTTATTCATCCAAGTGAAGTCTAGCCCTAGCCAGAGCTGGTGGGTAGCTCAGACAGTCCCAAACACTTGTTTGTGTGCATCAGGATTAGACTCTGACAGAAAGGCTGGTTTGTGCAAAACAAACAAACAAACAAACAAACAAACAAACAAAAAACCCTCTTTGCATGGCCTGCACAACACAGCCACCCACGGTGAACACTTTGCTCAGCAGAACCAGAAAAGGCACACGCCACATACAGCTAGGAAGTCGGCCACAGGCTTCCTCTGCGCTAGCCTCACTTCCCCCTGCTCTGCTGGCCTCTGATGGTTAACTGGAGATGGCAACATCCAGAAAAGAAGCAGAATTCATCTGTCCTGAGCCCGTGGAATATTCAGACGCAGGCACAAAAGCTACCTCGGGGCAGACTCTGCCTACCTGAAGGTCAGAGAGACAGGGTTCAAACCCAGGTCCTGCTGATGGGTGGGAGAATATAACAGACACTGACGCCTCCTTGTCCCCAGTTCCCTCACCTCTAACATGGGCTTAGGGAAAAGGCACGGAGAGTGAGAATTATCTGCCAAATGAAAACAGGCTTCTCAGTTGGATTTGAATTTCAGTTCAATTTGAGGAACTTTTAAATGTGTTTCGTGAAACATGCATCCCATGTAGTCCTTCTTCCTGCCCGGTCTGGCAACCTGATGCTTTCAGTCTGTGGTTGTCACCGAGAGGACCAGGCCTCCCCTACTTGTGCACCAGCTTGGAAGGAGGAACTCTGCCTCACCAACCTCTAACTCTGCAGTTCCCTTATATGGTAAGTGAGCAGGATGTTGCATTAGGCGTAGTGATTAAATGCTATTTTGTGTGATTTTTAGTAGCTCAGTTAAGCAAGAAGGTGGCCGAGGAGGAGAAGGGAGCCCTGAGAAGCTGCTCCGGGCTGCTCTCTGCTGACAGCAGGAGTGAATGGCCAGCTTGAGCACCAGACAGACTCCAAGGCAAAGACTGAGCTGGCCCCAGGAGCAGTGGCGCAAAAGCCACGGGGTGACCTGGCTCCTAGTGCTGGCAGAGCGGTGGTGGTGACACACGTGTGTCAGGTACTAGTGACTAAGTGAAAATGTCACACCATTGCTCTGAGACACTTCCTCCGGACTAAGAAAGTCATTTATCCACCCTGAAAACAGGGGAAACATACAGAACCACATTTAGAAAATTAAACTTATAACTTCACATACCAGAAATAGCCACAATTTATTGCTATGTTCATATATCTCTGAACAATATACACGTATATCCTTCAATATCTGTCTACATGGACAATCAAATACATGGCAAGTTTATGTGCATTTTGTATCTCGGGGTTTTTCTTTTTTTGTATCTTGGGTTTTTAAAAACATTTTATGGTGTGCGTTAGCCCAATGTCCTTAAATATTTTGGGGGGATATGATTCTACTATCTTATCATTACCAACTTTTGATTGTCCTCTTAGTCTATTAAACGAAGTCTCAAATACTGGCGGTTGGTATCTTTCACTTTTCTGCTATTTTAAATAGAGCTGCTATAGTCACTAAGTCACAAAAACATAAATGTTTATATGTGTACATATATGTGCCCATACAGATCATACATATATCCACACATGTGTACGTCTCTGATATTTCCTTGGGGTTCTGCAGGGCACTGGGAGATTACAGATGACAGACAGGGAAAGGGAATTTTGACAGGATGTTTACTGAGCACTTCCTACATGCCTTGCCCTGTTCATTGTCTCTGCTCACTCACTCCATCTCCCTGGTCCTAAGGGCCATCAATATTGTTTTCCTAAGCTCAGTAGTAACGTGATAACGTCTCATAGCTAGGAAAAGAAAGAGTGACTTTGTCACAGCCCAGCTGGTTTCAGCCACTCCAGCTATGAGCCCTTCACTGTAGCATGACAGGGTTTCTTCTTGCTCACTGGGACGAGCAGAAGTTTTTCTGTTTCCACAGTGTAGAGATTGCTTTGTGTTTATTTTGTGAACTTTGGAAGTTAAATATCCCACATTGATTACATGTTTGCATTTTTCTTTCCTGTGAACTAGCAATTATTCTGTCCCAGCATCTACTTTCACTCTTTGATATTGTGTGTGTAAATACCGTGTGTATCTATGTACACAAACACACTTTCTATTCTGAGGCTATTAGCCTCCAACTATCATAAATATTCTATCACGCCAGACTGGATTGATATGAAGTTCTATAGTTGTTTAATTGTTTAATTTATCCAAACTTTCATTGTTTCTTAAAGATTTCTACTTAAAAAATCAATTCTGTCTCCAGCACTCATTTTCTTCTAGCTCTGTCCTAATTTTTTTTTTAAATGTTTAATCAATTTGGAGTTGATTGGTTGTATTAGTTATCTGTGTTATCTCCCCACTGTGACAGGAACATCTCAATAGATCAGTGTTTCAGTCCACAGTGATAGGGACAGCGATAGCTGGTTGCTGTGGCAACAGGAGCCTGGGGCTCAGTTTGTGCACATGATAGAGCATCAGGAAGCAGAGAACTGACATGACACTCAAAGCTGGCCTCTCCTGAGTCCCATGTCTCAGAAGCTCCACTCTCCCAAACAGTGCTGGGTACCAGGTTCAAACATGTGAAGCTGCCTGGCGGGGGGGCAGTCCACATCCAAACCACAGAAGTATAGTTTTGTCATTAGCGACAGAGTCGACTTCTAAAATGCCGGAAGCATTTGGGGACCCTGAATCCTGGTCTGATTTCTACAGAAGTTTAATGCTCGTTCTTCAGAGGAGGGGATGTTAGAGTAGCCTTGATCAGGGCTCTGTGGAAGCCTATTTCTCTGGCCTGGTGTAGAAGAACATTTCAAGTCACCCAGAATGTAAAAGGTTAGTCCAGTTGGGCCTGTCAATCACCTGGCTAAGCATCCACTCCCCAGTAAGGTGAATCTATCTTAACCCATGCCAGAACAAGAGAGCGTGAATAATCATGCCTTTAATAAGGCATGATGTACTTCCCAGAATCCTCCCTGTCATTTGTGCAGTAGCTATGAGCTATCATGAATCTCTTTAGCTCTGGGTGCCTGAGTCCTGACTCAGAAGGGCGTAGCTTTCCTTTTTTGTTCTCTTGTGTCTGTACTAGCCACTAGCACACTTTTTCTGGTATCCAGGGCTTCCTCACACTTTCTCTGAAGCCCCCACCTTTTGCCACATATAGCCCAAATGTCATTGGCTCTCTTTCCTGCCTGTGGATCTGTACTAAACTTTCTAAAACTCAAAAAAAAAAAAAATCCTTATACCCAAGATTCTGAGCAGTAATTACTAGGAATGTCTCATTTCTCTGATTCTTTTAGTTCTCACATTTTCTTTTATCAGCTATTTGAAAGGTGACTTTTGAGAGATGTCTTTAGCCTCCTTCCTTCCCTGTCTTCTTCATGAACCTCTGCATCTCTGTAGCAGTCTTCAGTGCAGTCCTCTATCCCCTTTCGTTCTGGGTGATCCGAATCACGCTTTCACCTTATAGAAATATCTCCAGGAAAGCAACTGGAAGTCATTGAAATGTACCTGCAATTGGGGGGAAAAATCAATGCAAAGGATAAAGAACAAGTCCCCATGGATAGCCTAGAAAACAGGCCTTCAGAATGAGCTGGGATACAAAGTGAATAAACTGTGGTTAATAAAAAAATAAATTAAAAAAAGTAAAAAAAAAAAATCAATGCATTTGTAACACAATGTCTTTTTCTTAAGAAAGAGCATATTTCACTCATGTTTTGGTAGTAGAGCTTGGTAATATTTTGAAGTGTGTTTTACATGACCACTAACTGCCACTGTGTTTCCCGGTAGTTAATCAAACCAAATGTTTTTGAAAAGTTGCTATGGTGCTTACCAAGGCCGCTGCTGTGCTGGTGCCGGCCTCGTTCCTTTTGCTTTTTGCTGACGTTCTGTGTTTCCTGTCAGTTCAAAGTGAAGTTTACCACATTATTTTGAGTTTTAAGGGAAGAACGCACACATCTTCTGAAAACTTCTGATGATGGCTCTGCCTCTGTCACTGACCCTACTGCAGTGGACCCGAGTGTCCAAGGTGTTGCAGAGGTGTGGAGAGGGGCAGGTGTGCCCTGACTGGGAGCAATCATCCCCCGCACGCCACTGCTGCTTATTCCTGGTTCAAAATCCTCCTTTTCCTCTCACGTCAAACTGCCCTTGTTGGTTTCAATGTGCTTGTGTTCACATTTGATTAATCTAGATTTTTATACTTTTTTTTTTTGCCATCCTTCTTCTAACCTGTGTGTGCAGGGTGTGGTATTTTGTTAACACTGATGCATACTTTAATGCGTTAGGGAAAGAGGAGACTGGGCCAGAGTGCATGGCTTCTGACACAGTACCAGCCTCAGCTCTTAGTGTCCTCCTGGCTGAGCAGTGGGAGATGGATGTACTCTCCTCCCTGTGCTATTGCTGTCAACTCTGAAATCAGGGTCAGGATCATTTCATAAAATCAACTAGGAAGTTCGGGATCTTCCTCCATCCTCTCAGTTTATAGAGCAAAAGAATTATCTGTTCTTCAGACTTGGAGAAAACAATGCTGTTCATAAACCCAGAGCTGTTCCTGGAGCGAGCCTTTGACAGCACTCTCGGGTTTTCACTAATTCTTATTTTTATTTTTTTCCCGTTCAGCTTTCCTCTTTTGCTCCATGCTCAGTCCACTTTGATCATTTACATCTTCCTGGAAAAGTATCCAATTCGCTGAGCTTTTCAGATGGGTTAGCAGAGCTTAGGACAGCAGACACGTATGGTGCCTTCAGACACTCCCCAAGGCATCCCCCACCACAGATTTCCCTGCTTTCCCTTTGTGGTTAGATTTGTAGACCTCTCTTAGGTTGTTGGTCTAGATATGAGAGTGATGAACTCTGGCGACCAGAATTAAGAATAAATTGTAAGGCCCCTTTCCTTCTTAATGGATGGCCATGTCTATTTTTCTTTAGTTGTCTTCCCTAAGACTGGTTGGTTTTCCCTTCCACAGGTTACTGATGCTTATTATGTGTCCGTTTGTTTTTTTTTTTTTTTTTTTTTTTTGTCAATAATGAAATGTTTAAAACCTGTGCATTTTTCCTGCATGTAACCATGGTAGCATCCCACAGTTTTCCATGTCAGCTTTCTCACTGTTTTGAGAATAATTTTGAATTACATTTCCCTCCTCATAGGTACAAAAGGTACTTATGTGGGATTTTGTTTTAATTTTATGAGATTAGGTTTGTTTTATTTGACTTGGCATTAGTAATTTATATATTTTTTAATGAAAGTATGTTTAAGTGTTGCTATCATGAAACTTCCATTTTTGAGAATATACTAAGATTTATTTTGTAAATAAATATGTGATTAGTTTATATTAATGTATTATGGGCATTTTAAAAGAAATGCTTTCCATTTTCTGAGAGCTCAAGTGCAGTGTGCGTCTGCCCTTTTATTGTTATTACCTTTCTTGAATTTATTATGAAGTATATGTCAATGCCTGCGTTTCTGGAGAGCCGAAAGGGACACAGGAGAGTGCATTAACAGTTTCTGTTCACTTTCCTTCCATGTGTTTGATTTATTTTGTATGTTGATGTGCTTTTCCTCTGTTACGCCTCTGGCTTGTATTTCCATGGGGCAGTCGGCATGCCTTTTCAAACACAATGTAACTTGTTTCTCCATGTAACATTTTGTGCCTACTTTTGTCTTCAGCGAAAGCCTTTTGCTCTCTCCTTTCTGGGAATGCTGATGAGTAAGACCATAACAACTTTACTGCTAAGTTCTCTCCCGATTTTAGTTGTATTTTTTCTCTAAAGGAAGAGAATAGTGTGCCCTGCTTCTTACACAGATGCTCCTGGACCTCTGATGGGGTCATGCCCTGATAAGCTGATTACAAAATGAAAATATCCTCCGTAAAAAACACACGCAATCCACGAAGTCCAGTGAACACTACAGCTTAGAGCACAGCAAGAAGGGGCGTGTCAAAGAGTTCCCTTCTACACAGGGCAGAAGGACAGGCTACAGGCTTAGAGCTATTAGCAGTGTCACCAAGTAGGAATGGACCCCAAGGAAACATCAAATTTTGAGACATGGTTTCTGTTGAAAGTGTATAACTTATACATCACTGTGTGTAGCAAAAAAAAAAAAAAAAAAAAAAAAAGGAATTCTTTTGCTCCTGTGCTCAACCTTTTGCAAGACCAGCACTGCCCACAGTTATTGCAAAGATTAACTCAGACAGTACAATTAGAATAATCAGTGTAGTATCTAACCAACGGACAGAGTACATACTAACCAGCAACGCTGATAAACAGCACGCATTCAATTCTTAAAAATTTTAAAGCTTATGGACAATGTCCACCGATTGTTGCATGTTTAAGTATTATTAGCATCCTATTCGTACTCTGAGCTGTCCACATTTATTTGTTCATTTACTTGTGCATCTATACATGAGCCCCCCCCCCCCCCCCCCCCGCCACAGGTACACGTGCAAGAGTCAGTGTTCTCTCTCAACTGTGCGGGTCCCAAGGATTGAACTCAGGTCATTGGTGTTAGCAGCCAGTTCTTTTAACCCTAAGCCAGTTTGCAGGCCCCTCTATAAGTTCCATTTTCCATAAGCTCTTCCTCTATATTTTTCTTGATTGTTCACGGCCATTTCTCGTGTTTCGGGCACAGTGGTAAATGCTAATACTATGGATGCTTCAGAGAGAGGATTTGTTCTGACCTGGAGAGCTTGTAGCCTAGAACAAAAGGGTAGCACACGTGACCATCACCCAAAAGTATGAATTACAAGCGCAGTAAGACTTTTGATGTGTCATAAGAATGAAATTGCAGCTCTCACCTTGGAGTCACAGAAACATTTGTAAGCCACCTTCTAGGGCTTTCGGTTTATAAGACGGCTTACAGTTGCCTAGGCGGTGTCCGAGGACAGCACACAGTCAAAGGAGGCCTGTGAGTTCCTTTCTGTAAATATTCCTTGTGTAAAATGTCACAGAGAACTCATACAGGAATCCGAAGGTAAAGACAAGTTGCCCACTAGCAGTAGCCAACAGGTTCATGGAGAAAAGCAACAAGGCGTTCCACTTCTTGGTCAAAATACCTGAGACTCCAC
The DNA here is from genome assembly GCF_907164565.1 of Psammomys obesus. Lineage (NCBI taxonomy): Eukaryota > Metazoa > Chordata > Mammalia > Rodentia > Muridae > Psammomys > Psammomys obesus. Next base: position 5,102,082 of record NW_026596152.1, read on the forward strand.
TGGTTAGGACGGAGGCAACCCACCTCGCCATTACATGTTCAATAAATTAGTGTTGCGTGTCTTGTCTCATATGTAGCACCCTCTTATCTGTGACGGTGTCACAGACCCTGGGGGCCTGGACCCACAGGCAGCACTGAGTCTATGCGCACTGGGTTCTCTGACCATACATGGCACTGGATCTTATCTGGGCATCTGGGCAGACAGAGCTACTACGTGACTAACGGACGGCCAAAGGGAAGCTCCTCTCCTTCCCCAACATGTTATTTCTTAAAGCTGTGGCCAAGTGTCTTCGTGGGCAAAGTTTCCCCAGACAGAGAGTGGGTGGGTTATCCTGAAGCCTGGGAATTCACATTTTTAGAAAATTATGTAGGTGAAATCAGTAATCTGGAGGACTCTAGCCCCAGCTTTTAGGTAGGAAGTTGGAGTGGGCCACGGCCTCACTCACTTCGGCCTGTTAGGCAGGATTCTCTCTTCTGCCTGATCCTGCCTACCTCTGGGAGCACACTAGTCCTTTGCACCCTCAACCCTTTGCTCTTGATGTAGAGGAAAGCTCTGTGTGTCTGTATGTGTGTGTGTGTGTGTGTGTGTGTGTGTATGTATGTCTGTGTGTACGTGTGTGTGAGAGAGTCTGCATCTATATGTGTGCGTGTGTGTGATTGTGTGTGTCAGTGTGTGTGTCTATGTTTTAATAATTAGTGTTTGCTTAGTGAAAACAATGAGCTCAGCACTTCTTAATCAGGGCATCAGGAACCGTGAAAATGCCACTCGTGTCCAGTGCTTTTCAACTCTTCTACCGGTATGAGGCAGTCCATACACATTTATGTTCTCGTAACAGAGGTCAAAGGTCACTGTGTAGTTTAATTTTATCTGTTGCTATGGTGATTTGACTTCTGTCTCTCTCCCAGACTAGACTGCATATTTCACAAGGCCAAAGACCACATCTATTTTTGTTCCTTTCCACATTACGTTGTCTGGCAATAACATTCGAGGAACAAATGAACTAATTCATTCATTCATTAACCTATCCATTAAAGACCATTTTATCTTGTCTTTTCAACTGAGGGCTTCTGCAGACAGCTTCCTTTCCAAGTTCCTTTCCAGACATATGAATGTAGAGATGTTTAAACTACCCGTGTCATAACACTGAGCTAGAATGATGGTGTGTCCACCCGATGGCCATTATCAGCTGTCCTTTGCAGAAGACGGCTCCTTAGAAGAGCCAGGCACTCATTTGTTCTAAGAAATAATCAGACTCCCTTTTGAACGGAAAAAAGCAATCACATTTCAAAAGAAATATGATGTCCTTTGTGGCTATGATGTCATTGCTCAGAAAGGAAAAGTGAGCATCAGTGTCCTAAACCAAAGCCCGTCCTCCCCCTTGACAAATGCTGCCATGGTCAAGGAGATTCCGAGAATTGAACAGATCAGCAGAAAGTGTGTCTTTAAACTGTCTTCTGAACTGCTGTAGTTTAAAGCTTGGTTTCCTAGACAGAGGTGTCCCACAGCCCAAAGAAAGGAAAGCAAGTGTCTCCCCAAAGCAGTGTCTTTTCGCCCTGTGGCATCTTCAGTTCATTTTGCTTGCTTTCATTAAGTCATCGGTTTGCATCATTGTGCCCAGCTGCATGTCTTATAAAGAAAAGAAAATCTTCTCAAATTCTAGGAATTTCCTTCCTTTTAAGCAACAATTGTGTTTGCTTAGAAAACTTTGGTGGACGCCCATATTCCTGAAAGCCAGTCCGCCCTCAGCCTGAGAAGCCTGCGCACTCACCGTCCTGGAGGTTCTGAGGTCCCAAAGCCCCATTCTGTTGTCTTCTGCTTCCAGTATCATAACACAGTAAGGACTTCATCATTTCCCAGACAGCAGATTTTCATCTGTCCTAAAGAATGTGGGCTCTCTGAAATAAACCCAAATTCCACAGAAGTAGTTAGAGGCACTCCAAGAGGGTGAGGCCAAAGTCACAGCGCTGGGTCACACGGGCAGTGGCTAAACATCTTCCACATGCTTGATGCTTCTGTTTCCCCTTGTGCACGTCTTTGCCCAAGTGTGTGGGTCAGAGCATCCCTCGGGGGTCTGCTTGGACACTGACAGTGGCTACAAGTCCTGTTCTACAATGTGGATGGGAAGAAAAATTGCACAAATGTGTTTTTAAAAGAAAGTTAGTGGCCTGTGATGCAGGGTAGACGCGTGGCAGCGGCCATCTGTCGGGGTGAAATACACAGTAAGCTCTCCTTGAAAGTAACAAAGCACATACACGTACAGACATGCATGCATGCATGCACATGCATACACACGCATACGTGCACACTCGTGCCTACACGCACACACATGTATACACACAGCACACCATAGTCATTCTTATTGGAGGAGGGAAATTGCACTCGTAACAAAACTCCACTACAGAAGAAATGTATGTTATAGAATATCCTCTATACATTTTTAAGGGAATTTGTGATCCAAGAGAAAACAAGAAAATAAAAAATAAAAAAAGCTCAGTTAAAGATAAGGAGCGATCCAAATAAAGCAGTCTAAAATATATGTTCTGATGAGGCAGGGGAAGAAAGAGCTGCAAATAAACAGAGGGAGACCCTGCCTCCAAAGGCTCCCTTTGCAGAGCAAACGCTGCAAACAAATACCATCCCAAGTCCGAGAATTTATGAGTAATGTCTGCGAAACTCAAAACTTAAAGAAGAGATAAGGGGATCAGAGAACACATGGGGAGACAATCAAAGGAAATATGCATAAGCTGAGCGAGCACCAGGACACTGTGGAAGTGGGGAAATCTTTTAAAATCTAAGCCTATGCTGAGATTAATATGTATTCACATACATTATATATTAGTAATATATAATATTATAATGAAAATAGTATCTATTTCTGAGAAAAAGAACATGGTGGTCAAACTTAGAAAACCAAAACAAAAAAAAAAAAAAAAAAAAAAAGAAGAAGAAGAAGAAGAAAAATCAAAGAATTACATGGAAAATGTGACAATAGTTAAACATAAATTCCCAGTGTGAACCCCACAAAAGGATCCCAATGAGTGAAATAGAAAACACACACACACACACACACAGCCATATAACTTCATATGGAAGTTATATGTCTTTAGTTAAAACAGCAACAGTGTCCCAAAGAAACACAGATACAGCCTGACTGTGCTGGCCAGTTTTGAATGTCTACACGCCACAATATACAATCACATGGGAAGAATGAGAAGGCAGCCTGAGTTATGGAATTCCCTAGAGCAAGTTGGCTTATGGGTCTTGTCCTTGGGGGATCGTCTTGATGGTTGACTGATGCAGAAAGACCCCCTCCTAGCAGGGATGACATCACTTCCTGTGGTCCCTGGATGTACAAGGGAGTGAGGAGAGAGTGTGAAGAGCAGAGCTGAGCAACAACCAGGATGTGTTTATTCCTCTCAGCTCTTGACCACACTGTCATGTGAGTAGCTACTTTCGGTTCCTGTCTTGATTGCCCCCCAATGACGGAACATAACTCAGAACTGGGAGCCAAATGTGCTCTTCCCTCCCCCTGTTGATTGCGGTCAGGGGTGTTTAGCATAGTAAGGGAGAGAGAAGTAGGATGGGATCAGCCCACCACCTGGAGGGTGGTACCCTACAGCAGCGAGGGCTTTGGGCCTCTCCCCATCCCTTCCCATAAACAGATAGGAGCATGAAGGAAAGATCTACTCTATGAAGCTGTCTTTGAAAAATAAAATCAAGCTGGTTTAAAGGTTCTAGGAAGTAAGATCTTAGACTCCTCAGACCCAGAAATGAAACCAACTGATTTACCTCCAAGACAGACACCCTACAAACATACAAAAGCAAAATAAATATAACATCCACTAAACATTCTGGGTCAGAAAAAAAAAAAAAAAGTAATTTGGTCACTGAACTGAGGTTTCCAAGAGGGAAATGGAGAGGCCTCAATAAAAACATCGAAAGTGTTGGTTAAATTAGCCTAAACAACTTTGAAAATTATGACCAAAGGGAATATAACTATTTTATTGATGTTGGAAATAAAAAAAAAAAGAGGAAAACATCATAAAATGTACTGTTGCGGTGAAAACCTTGACCTGAAACTTCCTTGTAAAGCAAACTATCAAAACAAAAACAGAACCGTAGCCCATCCAGCTACAGATGAAACATTTAAGTGACTGAATCTTTAATGGAGGAGGAGGAGGGGGGAGAGGAGGACGAGGAGGATGAGGAGGACAAGAAGGAGGTGGTGGTGGTTGGTGCCCCACACCTGTAAACTTTCAGCTGGGAAGACCACAACTGAGGGGAAAGGTCAGCCTGGTTACACAGCAAGACCCTGACTCAGAAATTAGTTAAATAAAATAGTAAATACTAAAAAACGGCAACCAAGTAGTTAAATACTGTTGACCAGCAAACCCAGGACAAGCTGGAAAGATGGGAAAGATGCGGCGTGGCACGGCCTGCTGCACCTAGAGGGGCGGAGGCGCCCGGTGCCTCCTGAACGCCGGTTATGGGGGAGGCTGAGGTGGGTCAAGGCAGTCTCAGTAAAGCAGAATCCAGGCCGTTGCTATGGGCTGTCCTACAGTGCGCCTCGCCCAACAAAGTTGGATGGCTAGAGAGACACTAAGGTTACTCTCTCGTTCCCTCACTCGCACGACATCCGGAATTGCTGTCTGAGCACGATAAACAAAGGTTTGTCGGGTTCCTCCTTCCTGAAATCCCAGCACACGGGAGGCTGAGACAGGGCGGCTGCCGTGAGTTTGAGCCAGCCTGGACTGAGCTACAGACTGACACCCTGTCTCAAAGAATAAAAGCAGGGTTGGTGGGATGGCTCAGTAGGTAAAGGTACTGCCAAGCCTGGTGACCCACGCTTAATAGCCCCTGGGAGCCACAAGACGGAAGGAGAACACCGATGCCTGCAAATTGCCCTCTGACCTCCACCTGCTCGCATCACTTACACAACTTATACACATACTCACATGCACACACACAGACACTCACTCACACAAGCACATACACACACCACTCAAGCACACATGTATACATTCACACACACACACACACACACACACACATACACACACACACACACACACGATATTCAAAAGAGAAAGCAGCTGAAGAAGCGTGCCTGAGAAAGAGCATCTTCTCAGCATCCTTCCCCAGTGGCCTCCCTCCTTCGTGGTGTACCTCCTAGTGCATGGAAACACCTCACCTGTTGCTTCTCTATAGCACCTATCACCACAGATCACACACACGGGTGTCATCCTCAACTGCTCCTAACCGGAAGTTAACTTTTCTGTGGTGTTGCATGTGCTTGATTTCGAAGAAAACCTCACGCATACTGGAAAACAATGCGTATTTCCAGATCGCAAGCAGGATGTTCTTCCTGTGCGGGCTGGGCCTGCTCATCTGACTGTCCCCACAGGGCTGGTTTCCTGGCTGCCCTCTGTCTCATGCAGCCATACTCAGGGTGAGGCTTTGAACCCACCTGTTCTTCGTTGCTGTCTTCCCCTTCAGGTCTGTCAGTGCTCGCCTTGTACATGAGGTGCTTTGAGGTTGGGCACATGTGTTTAGAGGGGCTGCGTTCCCCTGGGTGGTCACTTTCCTCATTAGGTAATGACCTCTGTTTCTTGTGACAGTTTCCCTACTGAAAGTCTCTTTTGAGTCCGGTGAGTCTCCCCCAGTTTGCTTAACCCCTCTGCTTTTTTACTTTCAGCCTATACGTGTCCTGACAGCATAACTTTACCCAGCTTATAACAGGCTTTTGACTTTTCAAGTTATTTGCGCCGTGTCTTTTGGCTGCTGTTTAATCCACTTGCCTTTTATTTAAATCATTGCTATGAGGTAATGTCTTAGTAGCAGTGTTTGTCAGTTTTCTTTCAGGAGAGGAGCGAGCACTTTCTATGCTTTCGTGCCATTGGCTAACAAGTTGAAAACTCATTATATCAACTGTATCACCCTATGACACTTCTTTTAATGCAGATCTAGAGGTCGTGGCATCAGGTTTTTATCTCAGTTTATTTACTTTACACCCATTTCCCTTCTTCTTCCTTACCTCTTCCTTTCCCCCCAGAAAAGGGGAGTCTCATCCCCCCTCATCAACCCTCCCCAGCACATCAAGTCACATCAGGACTGAGCATATCCTCATCCCCTGAGGCCAGGCAAGGCAGTGCTGCCAGGGGAAGCGATTCAAAAACAGGCAATAGAGTCCATGTTAGAAAGAGTGGCCCCCTTCACTAGCCAGGCACCCCATGTGAAGACCAAGTCATCCATCAGCCACATATGTGCAGGGTCCAGACCATGAACCCTTCTGAGTTGATATCTCAGTCTCTGAAAGCCCCCATGGGACTGGGTTAGTTGTCTCTGTTGGTCTCCTGACATCCATGAGATGATGGGGACTGGGGGCCATAGACAGTATGTTTTCTGCTTGAACTTCAGAGTGTGGTTGCTGGTGGCAGGAAGACACACACTCTGAACTAAAATCTCGGGAGAAACATGGCTGGGGATCAATGTAATCCACTTCCTGCTTCCAGCGGCTTTCCCCACGTGAAGCTCCACAGAGCTTTACTGCCTCCAGCAGCTTTCCCCACGTGAAGCTCCACAGAGCTTTACTACCTCCAATGGCTTCCCCAAGTGAAGCTCTACAGAGCTTTACAGCAGCCTCAACCCAGTGCTGAGGGTTCTGGAAAAGTACTTCTGTCCGTGAATAGAACCAGAACATTTTCTGTACATGGACACAGGCTGGTGAGCTGTTGCTCTGCCAGCTTGCTGACATCATCACCCATTTCAATAAAACTAAATGGTGGTTATACATTTTTAACCATCAGCATTCTTTATACATTTAAGGGTGTTCCCTTTTATTCAGATTCTGAGAATAAGTTAGGATCTGTCCAATGTTTGTTATGGCCTTGCTTCGTATGTCATGTTCTCTTTAGCTTGTTCTCATGGTTGGTCCTGGTGATTTTAAACGACTAAATCATCTTGAGGTTTGGGGGATAAACAGCATGATTATGATGCTAGTCCTTTTGATACTCTGTTAAATCACCTTCGTGGTATTTTGGTAAGAACATCAGCATTTACATTCTCAAGGAAAACTGGTCCATAGTTCTTTGTTTTGGACTCGGGGTCACATTGACTTCATACAGTGAGGAAGACAGTCTTTGCTTTTATATTTTCAGGACAAGAATGTGTAGAACTGATGTTGTGTCTTTAAACGTTGATGGGATTCATCCATGAAACCATCTACTTCTGGACACTCTGCAGAGGGTATTTTTATTATTAAAAATTCTGTTTCACAATAGAGTTTAGAATTATTTCATATGGAGTAACTTGTTGGTGGCCTGTGTTTTTGAAGGAAATGGTAATGGTCACCTAGGGCGCTGATGTTTGTGTAGAGTCATTCTCGTGCCCTCCTGTCTGCAGTTCTTTGAGTGCCAGTTCCTGTCTCACTTCCACCATTGTCACTGTGTGCTCTCTCCCTGTCCCTGTCACTGTCCCCCTTCCTCTCCTCTCTCTCTCTCTCTCTCTCTCTCTCTCTCTCTCTCTACCTCTGTAAGTCTTGTGAGGTTTGTCAATTTTGTTGATGTTTTTCAAAGAAGCTATTTCTCCATTTTAAAAAGACAATCTCGTGGACATATGCTCTTTTTAAAAATTCTTTCTGTTGAGCTTGGGTTTAATTTGCTCCTCATTTTCTAGGTTCCAATTTGTTGGGTTATTTTTCTGAGATTAAAAAAAATTAAATTATGTGTTTATGTGTCTATCTGTGCCTATGGGTGCAAGTGTCCATAGAGGCCAAAAGAAGATGTTAGATCCTCTGTAGCTGGAGTAACAGGCAATTGAGATCAGCTCATTGTCAATATTTCCTGCAAGAGTGGGACATACTTTTAATTACTCCAGCCCCTGGTTTGTTTTTGTAAACCTTGATATTTATTACCTAAACTACTTAAACAATGCCTTGCTATTTACTTAGATTCCTGACTCTGTGCTTGGTACATTTTTAATGGTGTGTGTGTGTGTGTGTGTGTGTGTGTGAGCCCACATGTGTTCTTTTTAAGGGGGAGGGGCCACATGAGTACAGGTCAGAGGAACCTTTGGGTGTCAGTGTTTTATCCCTGGAGCCATCCCCCCTGCCTGTGTTCGAAGTGATTTCTGGGTGAAGCCTTGTCTTCATGAAGAGCAGTAAGTCTAGCCATCCCCCCTGCCTGTGTTCGAGGTGATTGCTGCGTGAAGCCTTGTCTTCATGAAGAGCAGTAAGTCTTCCTCTGCAGTGTTTCACCGCCCTCCTGCCCACACTCACCCAAGGCATCTTCGCTCCCAGTCAGTCCACTGCAGGCTTGTTATGTCCCTGAGGCTTCATCTTAAACCCCATCAGTTATTTACTAGTGTGATGGTTAGACTCCACACGCTCAGACAAGTTTTGGGACCTTTCTCGATACTGATTTCATTGGGATCCACTGTGAGTGCACTACAGAGCTTACCTTACTTCCTTTAAATGTCTTGAGACCTGTATAACCTCCACAGTGTATTCCTGCTTGGTCTGCACTTGGAAGAGCACAGGGTTCTGTGAGCTCAGGCAGATCTGGTGAGGATGGAGCGGTCTCATCCCCCTCTGTATGCCCACTGTTTATCCAGATGATCTATCAGCTCGGGGTGAAGAGATTTACGCCACAGCTGTACTTGTGGGTTTGTTCCAGCTCCTTTCAGATACCGGTCTTCTTCCCACACACTGGATTTCTCCTGGTCGGCATCCACAAGTGTAGGTCACCTTTGGCTATCCTGTATTTTCCTTCCCTGTCCCTCGTAATTTTCTCTGCTCTGGGTTGCTTTGTCTCATATTGATGTGTCATGCCTGCTTTCTCTGGAATGTGGTGAGGCACAGCTTTCTGCTACCCTTTCCCATGTTACCTTGAAATCATTAAATTTAAAATGACCTCACTGTAGATAGCTTAGGGTTTTTTCCCCTTTGCTTCTTCACTTGATCTACCTGTTGTATTCTTTTTTCAATGTGTATGTGGTAGGCATGTGTGAACGCATGAACACCTTGTGTGGGGTGTGTACATATTTGTATGAATGCCAAAGTTAACATTTTCCTCACCGCTGTCTACTTTGTCTTTTGAGTCAAGGTCTCTTGATGAACCCAGAGCTTGGTGATTCTGAGTCATCTAGCTATCTAGCACTCCCTGAGAATTCCATCTCTGACTTGAGAGTGCTACAGGATTCCAGCTGGCATACCTGGCTTTAATGTGGGTTCTGGGATCCGAACTCTAGCCCCCATGTTTGCACAACCAGCACTCTATCTACTGAGCTGTCTATCCAGCCCATCTACTCCATTCTTAGTTATGTTTATATCATTAGGTTTAATTCCATACGTGTTAGATTTGGGCCAGCCATTTCCCGTGTGCTTTGTGCCCTGCTTATCTGGTTTAGTTTGTTGTTGTGCTTCAGCTTTCTTTATTCTTCCTTCCAACAGGATATTTGAACTTATTTTTTTTTCTTCTTTTCATGGTCATATGTGTGTGTGTGTTTGTGTGTGTGTGTGAGAGAGAGAGGGAGAGAGACACACACACAGAGATAAGGAGAGAGAGACAGGGAAGAGGGGAAATGAAGAGGGGAGAGAGAAAGTCTGAGGTTGCTGTCAATAACCTTCCTCAGCTAAATCTTCCAGTGAATTCTTTGAGGAAGGGTCTCAGTCAAACCCAGAGCTTACCAATACAGCTAGTCTCTAGCTGCTTGCTCCAGGGCAAAGCTGTCTCAGCTTTCTGAGCCTGGAATTACAGGAGAGCTGCTAGGTACCCAACTTTATGTGAGTTAAAAGCACTAGTTCCTTTTGCAAACTATCTGAGTTCAATTCCCTGCAACTACATTGGGGTTTAAAACTGTAACTACAGTTCTGGGGAATTCAACATCCTTTTCTGGACTCTGTTGGCTCCTCTGTATGTGTGGTGCACACGCGCGCACACACACACACACACACACACACACACACACGCAAGCAAACTACTCATACACATAAAATAAAAATAAATATATTTTAAATGCCCACAATTCAACACTTACACTGCTCAGTGACCCCACTTGAGACAAGACTCTAGCACTTTCCATTCTATTGTTCTCAACACTAGGACCTTCATTTTCATATCTGTTACCTCAGCATCATGCACGGTGATTGCACTTGTGCATTCACCCAAGTTCTCCACCCTTGGAGGAGTGAGACAGCTCTCTTCTCAGACATCCACTTCTGCAGACTTGCCTACAGCTCCCTTGGACACCAAAAGCTACAAGAGAAGCTGAGAAATGAGTATTCCACCCTTCAGACTCTCAAAGTAGAAGATGGCAAGAAGGAGGGTGTAGGAATGGACACGAGTGAGCCAACAGCAGTTTTTACATGGTATTTTTATGTAGAAAATTAAAAGCATATTTTGTCAAGTGCATGGGTTGGTAGTAGTGACAACCAAAATATGCAAGAATTGTTCTGTGCAGGCCCTGTAAAAAGCACTTGTGACGTGTGACCATTAAAAGGAGTTAGGAGATGTCCTTACAAACTATTCAGGCTCTGATCCCTGCATTGTGGGGTGCCATGCCATAAACTGGACATCTTTACACGAAGCAAAGATGAGACGGTAGTGTCAAGTGCACATGTCTCCATCATAAACTCTCTCCCAGGCACTTTGCTGTGCAGGCCGGAGCAGATCGCTCTCAAGCTGTGCCTGATTACATGAAACCCAAGTCATCCATGCAAAGACTGGAAAAACAATATCATCAAAAAGCCAGATTTGTCAAACAACTGGAGAAAGCAAGCTGTTAAACCAAAAGCCAAGGTGGAGGTCGGGGGAGCTGAGATTTCTATTAGCCTTGATCATGACATAGTTATGACCTTTGACACATAAATGGCATCAAGGTAACCCAGTTTCCTAATTCTTAAGGCTGGGGGTACACAGAAGATGTGGAAGGAGCAATCATACCACAACTTGCTTGTGTCTCACGGTAACTGATACCTCTGAAAGTCAGTGATAGCAAAAGTAATAAATCACAATAAACCTCTCACCGAGAGTTGGCAATGTGGGCAGCCACTGGCCCTCTATCTGCTGCCATCATTCATGGGAGATGATACAGAGCCAATAAGTCTTCAGAATCCAATAAAGCTCTATCAACATTATCTTTGCACAGTTGGAGAAATAGCTTAGCCAAGCAGTTTATGGAGCCCATCCTAACTCAAAGGCTGGAGCCCTTGTTGATCTCATTTTACAAAACAGAAAGAACAGGCCTTGAATGAATCACAGTAGTCAGGAGGCTGTGAGCATAGGCAGTAAGTCTACCAGCTCAGAAATCACACACCAAACAAAGAACCCTCCTGGGACACCATGGCGACTCCCAGCCTTCACTTAAGTTAGGGCTTTCATGGCAGTCTCTGATGGATACAGAATTCCCGATCTAATAATTCTAGCCATAAGACATTCAGTGAGTGGCTTAACCTCTCTGTACCTTGGTTGGTTTACCATCAATAAAATGGAGAATGATGACTGCAATACAATAATATAAATGATTACAACAATACTCTAGCCTCCAGATAATTACTGTCTGAGAGTAAAATGGGGGACAGTGACCTCACCTGCCCCTTAGAGTATGGTAAAATTGAAGAACTTTGTTCAATGTCTGGGTTATAGAGAATTGCTGTCAAAGAGGGGAGTTTTCATTCTTGTGGTTAAATAAACCTTCAAGTACATTTACAAACTGTTCGGTAAGAGGTGACCTGGGAGTTTCTTTTTGTTACACTCATTTTAGTTTGAGAACTTCATAGGTGGGTACACCATCTCCACCCCACACTCTCCCTCTTCCAACTCCTCTGCCCCCTCCCCTTTCAATCTCCTGATCTCTTCTTGTTAATTGTTATTGTCATGTGTGTGTGTGCTCATGTAAATATATTCCTCTGAGTCCATTTACTGATGTTTGTACCCACATGTAATTAGTGAGGACTGGCCAAGTGAGGTTTGATACCCTATCAGGGGCTCATCCCTGGGGAAGACAGTTTATCCTGAGATTAGTAGCCATTAATCGCCTAGAACTCCTCTTCCATGGGTAGGACCTTGTGAGATTTTCCCCAGCCAGGCTAGCATGTCAACTCGTGCTGTCATGGCGTAAGTCTTGTTTAAGTGACTTGTTTAACATTTTCTGGATACAGCTCCCTAGCACGTGTAGAAGACATAATCTCTTAGCAGACGTCCTGGTCGTCTGGCTCTGATACCTTTCCACCCTCTCTCCCTTGATGTTCCCTGAACCTTGGGTGGTAGAGGTTGAGTTAAAATAGATGTATCAATTAGAACGGAGCAGCCCAGTCAGTTGTTCCCTGTGTTTTGACCAGTGGTAGCTTTTTGTTATGACATCTGTCTGTTGCAAAAAGAAGCTTTTATTTTTGGTTAAGGGTATAAGAGCTCCACTTATCTGTGGATATAAGGAAAGTATTTAGAATGCGGTTGGGAATTATACCAGCTTAGGAAAGTGGCAGAAGTAGGCTCCAAATTTGGTGAATAAAGTTCCTCTGTGTAGAAATGTATAGATATGACCAAAGTAGGAAGTTACCATGAAGCTTGGGGAGGCTTCTGACAGAATGAAGATATGCATCATTTTGCAGTAGACGTTGCCTGAGGCCCTGATCTGCTCAAGGGTAGAAGCATGGGACAGGAGCCCGGGCTAGCCTCATAGACACAGATCACTATACTCAGGTAGTACTGTGTCCTTCAGTTGGCAGTGGAGCTGAAGTTACCCTCAGATAGAGTTGGGAGGTTTTACTTTTTTTTTTTTAACTCTCATGTACTCCCATCTTTCTTGCTGGAAGCCCCCTGAGATCTTCAGTGGACAGTGTGTTTCCAGTCCCTAAGCATGGGTACTCAAATGGATACTGAAACAGTAGGAGAAAGGATGGTCATTCATCAAATGCTGTTGAGACAGCTGTCTAACCATTTGGAAAAACAAAGCTAGGGCCCTTTCTCAAAACAAAACAAACCACAGTGGCTTCAATATTTAAAGGCCAAAGGGGGCATGAAAATATCACAAGAAGCCAGGCATGGTAACCCAGACCCGTAATCCTACAAAGGTCAGGAGGTGGAGGCAGCAGAATCAAGAGTTTGAGGCTAGCCTAGGCTATATCATGAGTGCCAGGCCAGCCTGAACCACCCAGTGAGACTTTTTTAAAATATCAGAAAAGGAAAAAAAAAATCTCAATAGACTACAGGCATTAATAGACACAGAATGTATGACAGGAAAAAGTTTCCTAGCCATAGCACTAAGACCGGGGTGACTGCACACAAAAACTACAAACTTTTCTTCATATAAACATCGGGTGGAATACAGAAAAAAAGTATCCACACCCGCCTCTATTCCCAATATGGTAAAATGACCACAAACAAGACCTTTCACAAAGAAAAAAAGCAACTAAAACTATCAAATACTGAATCTTCCATCCATCAAACTGTTAAAACTGAGATCAGGGCTCAGACACTGAGCAGGTGCACACATTAATGCTGGCTTTTTAAACCTATGGGAAGGTTTTGGAACTCATGCAGCCATGAACATAACCTTTTAAGTAAACAGTACTTGGCAATTTCTAATAGTATATCCTGCCAACTTCTAATATTTTGTTCTTAGGAAACTATCAGTGGTGTGCCTGGAGATTTCAAGGGTTGCTATAGCTTGGGATATCAATATAGAAAGTTATGGCGGCTGCTGTCACCAGAGGTTTGTCACTAAGTGTGGATTTAGTCTACATAATAGAATACTATAAAAGACAAACAAACTCATAATATTGATTGTTGACCCTCTGATGCTCAGGCATCAGATGAAAATTACATATAAAAATTACATAACAAGAAGGAATATAGTGCAAAATGTATTTGTATCTAGGTTCTATGTCTTGGTATGTTTAGTATTTTCAACACAAATACTTGACAGGATGCCAACATACATTAAAAGTAATCCCCCAGGCCTGGCTCTTCAAGGCTGTCAAGGTCATAAAAAGCTTGGCGTGAGTGAGAAGCCGACACAGACCACAGGAGCCTAGGGAGACCTGAAGCCAAGCTCAATATGACATGGTGGGTTAGATCCTGGAACAGCAAAACATACTGGAAAGCCTGGTGGATCCAAATGGTGCTTGGAGTTTGACTAATAGCAGTATTTCCAAAGCTGGGTTCAGTTTTGACAAAGGTACTAGGGTGTGGACAATGAAGGAAACAGAGGGGCAAGCGGGGACACTAGAAACCCTTTGTGAATTTTATATGAATGCCAAGTTTTGCTAAAACATTTATTAAAAAGGCATTAAGACTTTTAAAAATGTGTCTATTTGAGGTGTGAGATTGAAGGACAAAAAGGCTTTCGGGGTTCATGTGTGGAATGTGTTGTCGGTGCCATCTAGATTCTATCACAAGGGAGGAACTGACTCAAGAATAAAATTGTATTATAGACGTGTCTTTCTAAATATGGAATAACAAAAAGCAAATTATGACACAGCATGATCTTATTTAAATGTGTTTTAAAGTGGAGTGTTCTGCTAGCTTTTATATTTTAGTTTTAAAAATAAGTATGAATTAGCCACAGAATAAAAAATACTTGAAGTTTGGAAAACCCCTAAGGTACATAAAGTGCAGGGTCTCTGTCCATAAGGCTCTGGAATTAGGAAGTGGAATTTGGAGTTTCCTTATCCAGTGCATTGACGACCATAATCTATTGGGACCTTCCGTGCCATGATGCTAGAGCAGCGATGCGTCTAGCTGCTTAACGTGATTTAGGATTTTGCCTTTAAATGCCAAAATACCAATGAACATCTAAAACCACAAACCGATGAATCTTTAAAGGGGGCGAGGCACAATTCAGTTGGCAGAATGCTTTCATAGCACAAATGTGGCTGCGGGTCCAATCCTCAGAACCAGCTAAACCGAGAGTGGTGGAATACACCTGTGACCCCAACAACACGGGGGCCAGAGGTAGAGGATCAGAAGTTCAAGGTCACCCTTGGCTATACAGTGAGTTGAAGGCTAGCCTGGGATACATGAGACCCTATCTTAAGACAAACAAATGGAGAGTTGGGTTGGCTGGAGAGATGATTCAGTACTTAGGAGCAGGGGTTGCCATAGTAGAGACCTGGAGTTTGGTTCCCAGCACTCACATGGTAGCTTACAACTACCTGTCTGTAAGCCTGTCTCCAGGGAACATGCTATCATCTTCTGGCCTCCATTAGCACACACCCAACTTGGCGCACACACACACACTGATGCACACACGTACACATAAACAAAATATTTTTTTAATTGAGGCCTGTATATAGAGAGTGCTCCTTGTTGACGTCAAATCAGACTTTTGCTTCTGTTGATAAAAATTAAACACTGTAAGTGTCTCTATGACTGTGATGCAACCCATTTTGTCTCCACTCAGCTCTACCCAAGACAGCGAAGATGAAAGTCTTGACAGAACTAGAAAGAAAAAGATAGAAGGAGAGAAAGACTCTAGTTTAATAACACGAAACTTTATTTCTGTTGGATCTGTTATTTATAATATGATTTTCAGAGAGGGGAACAGCCAGCTGAATGGGAGAAAAAATTTAAATCACTAAATTTAAACACTGCTATTGCAAAATTGAAAACAAAATGTAAACAACCACTTTGCCTATTTCATGTTTATCACAGGATCTTGGTGCTACCATATTTGGAATAAATACCCTAATATTTTAATGCAAATGTGGCAGGTTTTATTGTAATATTTCAGACATGTCTCTCCATAATGCGGGACTTTCATCTGCCTGTCTTATCCAGAAATGAATTTGCTGGATGGTTGCCAGGGTGTAATTTGGATTTATAAGAATGTAAATACCACATTATAATTGAGTTCCCAGTAGCTTTTGAGCTCATAGAGATTAGGCAAGGCCAATGCCAGGCGACTTTAGACACCCCAGAGACACAACTCCCCACTCCACATTCCCACAGGCTCCCTATTCCCATGGGCCACGTTTCAAGATCTGCTTCTGTGAGTCTCAGAGATTTTCTGTGAGGTTCAAGGTCCTTCCTCATAGTGTTGTACGCCCAGTGCATGTCACTGGGTCCCTGGTTAATTACGAAGTGAGCACAAAGCTGTAGAATAAGTGAGAGCACAGACTTTCACGGGAGCTTCAGAAAGGCAAATCTTCCAGCCTATGGACATGGCACAAATGCTCCAGCAGTGTAGGTGGTCCACAGAACATGAGTCATGAGAGCTGAGTGAGCATATTCAGCTGAGCAGGAAATGAGGGAGAAAGGGTAATGGGCAGCAGGGGCAACTGCTCTTGCCAAGGCCAGGCAGGAGACGGGAGAGGGGGTATGATGGGCAGAGAACCCACCAGAACATAGATCTGGAGTGAGAGGGCGAGAGTTAGACAATGAAAGACTTATAAAGGAGGGTGTTTTTTTACAAGAGTGTTAGGGGTGAAACTGTATCCCCTACATCTCACACACAAAACTTTAATACTCCCAAAGGTGGCTGTATTTAGAGATAGAAACTATAGAGAAATAATTATTAAAGTAAGGCCATAACGGTGAATCAAATCCCGTGTGACTGATTTGCTTACAAAATGACCTACCAGCTCAAGCTCCTGTTGCTATACCTTCCCCTTACTCCCCACCATGGTGGACTCCATTTTCCTAACCTGTGAGCTGAAATGAGCTCTCCATTCTGTCAGCGGCTTTCACCAGGCATCTTGTCACAGCAGTGACACAAGTAACTAATGCAGTTGTCAGGACCAGGTAGAAATAATAAGTCCACTAAGAAAACAGCCCACGAGCCACACATGGTGGAGCATACCCATAATACCACTACTTAGGAAGTTGAGATGAGAAGGTCATAAGTCCAAAGCCAACCTAGTCACACAGCAAAACCCCATTTCAGCAAAAGGAAATATGGGGGGGGGGACCTCTCCTGACATCTAATCTCCTATATTTGGCCTCATTGTAAGAAAGAGACTGGCCACATAGCAAAAGCAGTTCTGCCATTCCCGTTGACTCTTCTGTCCTCTGCCAACCACTGGTTCCGCATACACCCAGCTCCTCAGCCAGGTGAGATCTGCAGTGCCCTGGGATGTACAGGTCACACGCATGTAACGTGATTTCCTTCCTCACCCAGCAAGTCCTAGCCGCGCCAAAAGCTGGACACTGTACTGTAATACAAACTGTCATGCTCACTTCCCGTTCTCAGAATAATCCAGATGCTTAAGCTTTCACAGGGCCTAGGGCACTGTGCTTCCCAGAAGCACAAGGCAGAGGAAGACTGGGCATTTGCCAGAAACTTGGGGGCTGCGAGGAGATGTCCCTTCCCAGTGCTTTCCCATGTGAGCTGGTAAAGGAGCTTGAGTCTTTCAGAGACAGGAAAACAGAGTTCAAAAAATGTCAGTGTTGATAAGCATCCTGGTCCTAATGCCATGCTTCCATTCCATTCCATTCCAAGCAATGTTTGCTTGCTCGCCCAGCAAGAAGATATAACCCTCTCTATATTTTGAGGTGTTAAAATATTTTGTCTTAGTTTAAAGGGATTACATCTAGCACTTCCAAACTCCATAAACAGAGCACAGTGAGCCAACTTCATTCTTCATCATGGTGATATCACTGTCACCAATTCAGCTAAGACCTGGGAAGTCACATGGCAAAGACTCTGGCCTGAGCTTCATTTACATAGTTAGGATCAACATGGCCCTGGTTTGTCTTTTTTGTCTTCGTTTCTGACACTGAGCATTCAGGTAAGACTCATGCCTCGTGCAAAAGCTACAAGATGAGGTTCAGGACCTCAGGAGGCTCTGGATTCTGTGTAGAGCATGCAAAATTAAAGAAAATGGACTCTTTATCAGGGACTTTGAAATCTCGGGTATGCGTACAGAAAAAGCTATCCAGATCAGTGGAGGGACTTTGTTCATACATATTTTTCTCCTCCTGAATGTATAGTTGACTTAGCCTTACGCACACATGAGGAACTGGAAAAGTTAAAACAAAACTGCCCCCATCCTTATTATCACATGTACTTGAAGGTGTCCCTGATGGAAGATAATGCTGATGACCAACCTCTCCCAAAGAATATTTTCGATTCATGACAATCCCTGCATGATGGATGGGTTTAAGTAAGTCTGCTCCCTTACGAGGACAGGAAAAGCCAGGGGCCACAAAAGCTGTGTGTGTGCATACCTTGGAGAAATAAATGGCTGTGAGTGACCTGGGAGCAGAGTGGGCAGGAATCCCTATCATTGCCTGCTCTGTAAGTGTTTAGTTCTGCAATGGATGTAGCTGTCATCACTCTGGCAGCCCCGGGCTGCAGATACGGGTAACACAAAAGTAAGGAGATATTAAAATCCTGCTGGGATTTGAAACCTGGCGTAAGATTGCCTCGCTCTTTAGAAAGAAAAGACTTATAACATGAAGATGGTTGTTTGTGTTGATATTCAGCTTAGAACGGTCGTTTTGTCGGCTTACTGACTTCATCAAGAGCAAAAACCTCATATGTAGGAGATTACAGGAAGGCGGGAGCCTTTCGCCTTCGGGCAGAAGAGAAACAGAGAAGAGCCAGGCGTGATCTAGAAGTCGACAATCCTTAGACAGTTATAAAATCCTGTTTGGAAGCAATAAGGAAATCCATGCCAGTCATGCGGCATGGACATGGAAGGTGATGTTCAAAAGGGATCTGGACCTGAACCTCCAAGGGACGGGAGATAAAGTGTCTCCCCAAATCTTGGCCCTTTGATTCTAAAGCATTCTAAGTGGCTATTTCAAGCCCTCTTGTTTCATTCTTGCTCGGTATAACTTCAGTCCAAAGGAAAAACCAACTGGGTGTGACAGAATTTGACCCTGTTTACAAGAATGAAAACTGAGGAGCTGAAATTCCAGGGTTCGCATTCTGCACCCACAGATGCAGCATTGCCTGAGGTCCACCTACCTTTACCTCAGATCAGCTGATTCAGGAGCTGCTCGGCAACCTGATTAGGAGTGTTGAGTTTCCTGTCCCTTCTTATAAATTTGGTATGGAAGGCAGGAAGGCAGGCCACTGCCAGAAGCCTGTTAACAGCAGACAAATCCAGCAGCTTTCCAGGCAGTTCCGCACTCACTGGTCTCCGAGGGGCATTCTGAAAATGGAGGTTCTGATTCAGAAGGTCTGGAGTGCGGCCTGAGACCTCAAATCTTCAGGTGATGCTTATGCTGTTGTGCCAAGTCAACATCACCCCATTGACGTAGAAGAACCCCCATTGATGGTTTGCTAACACCATGTGAGAAAACCATCAACTGTAGAAACAATGACTTATCACGGGAAGACATGGGTTTAACCCCAGGTTGCCGGTGTTTAACGCATGAGCATCAGCTGGTTAGCAATCTCCTTGAATCATCCCCGTTACCTGTCACGGTTAGAAAATGCCATGTGGTAAAATGTTGGCTGTGCATGAGAGCCCACATTTTCTGATAAGCCATCCAGGCTGCAGCTTTCAAAGTTTAGCTCAAGCTTTGTTGAGAAAGCTTTCTTGGGAAAGAGAGCACACAGTGCTTTCATTCAGAGGCTTTTCTATTAAAGCCCCTGTTTTGCCATTTGTTTGCTGTGTGTCTTTGACCAACATGCTTCACCTTTCTGGCTGTCAGATGAGAAATGACTAGGATTGAATAGATTCCTCTGGGAACCCTTTTATCTCTGCTACAGAAAACAGTCTCACAGCAGCTGGGAAGATGAAGATGTCTCATCCAGAGATGGCATTGTTCATCAGTATTAACACCTGTGATGTCACATCAGTGAGAATGGAGAGGTGAGGGTGTGGTTGTTGGGGGCAGAGGTCAGACAGAGGAGGGTTTCACATGTGTGATGTCTCCTTGGGTTACATGAGTCACCTGGTAGCAGGAAGTGACTTCACATGCCCAAGCTTCAATTAGGACATCCAGCAAACCTAACCTACAGAGTGCAAATGAAAACATACAGCTCTCATTGAGGTCCTACCAGTAGACCAGCCATGAACTCTGTTTTGAAAGAGACAGGCACCTCTCCCTGAAGGTGAGCGTTTCAACACTGAAAGCAAGACAGACTCTGCTGAGGTCAGGTGGCCAGCCATTTTAACTTCACAAAGGCCACCTGGGATCAGTCAGCAAAGCACATAAGCAAGCTCAACACATACCAGTCCTGGTTATTAATAGTTCAACCAGTGTATTGGCCCAATATGCCTTCTCAATTCCTAGTACAACTCCCTTGAGGCATATGGTATCCTTTCCTAGAAAAGGGAGGGAGCTATGTATATGTGACATGGCAGGCATTAAACTGCCTCTCTGGGAGTCAGGCTTTGTAACAAGGGGTGGCAAAACTATCAGCGACAGACCTGCATCAGGGGCACAGCTGAGCTGTGGGCAGACAGCGGCAATGTTCAACCATCCTGTTGGATGCATCTCCAGCCTGGGAATGCGAGCAGCTGCCCTATCTAGCTCTGACGTCATGTGCCAGCATCTTCTCTTCCATCAAAACATTCCGGAGCTGGTCTTTGTCAGATCACATATATGCATGTCTCCTAAGATTACCAAAGGGCCAATCTCTCACCACTGTTTCTGGAATTGGGGGACCAGCCTGCTAGAATGCTACTCAGACATTCCTCTGCACAGGCAACTCCAGAGAACTAACTCAGAAACTAGATTCCCTTTCTGAATTCTGCCACCTCTAACCAGCTCTGCTTGGAGGTCTTCCCCTTTTCTTATCCTTTCTACTCTCTGCTCACTTGTGCTGTCAATAGCTATGAGCTCTGAGTACCAATAAATCCTTCATAGTGTTATTTAGTTTGATTGTGAATCCACCAGTCACCCCATCTCACACTCCCCACCTTCAATTAACTTAACTGCAGTGAAATGGTGCTCAGGGTATCCGTGCTTTTACATACCCCTTTCCTAACCTCCTCCCATATCTAGGGAAATCCGGACACTCTCATTTGTCCAGAACAGTCTTCTTGCCATTATCTAGTACTAGAAAAAAAGTCCTGATTTGGAAGAGAAACTTTAATTATACTATCCATAGCCAGCCTCAAACAAGATAGAATGTCAGTCTTGCCAGACAGTGAAATATTCATGAACCAGCCAACTATAGTTGGGGTTTCAGGAGGGAAATCCTCCTTAGTGACGCACATTGAAGTCTAACATTGCAGTAGAGAGTAAGTGCTCTTGAACCAGATTTCATCATCTAGAGAATAACATACCCAAACCAAACTTGTGATGCAGGAGCTAAATCATGACCTGTACGGAAAGGGAATAAAGGGAAAAGCATAGCAAGAGGCAATGATAGTTAATTTCAATTGTCAATCTGATGAGATCCAGAATCACTGAGACTTGCTGAGCTCCAGCGTCACCTGTGACCTGTGGGAGACTATCCTGATGTTACTTGAGATGGGAAAAGTATGATCACTGTCAGTGTTGCCATTCCCTAGACTGGGGTCATGGCTGTATATAAAGGAGAAAGTGAGATGGCCACAAGTACTCATTGCTCTTCTTAATGACTGTAGATTTAATGTGACCAGCTGCCTCCAACTCTTCCTGTGATTTGTTTTTTCAAACTGCAAGACAAAATGAATCCTTATTCCCTTAAGTTGCTTTCATCAAGTAATTATTACAGTAACAGAAGCAACTAAGATAAAGTCTTATCACCAAGAACATGAGTCTTTAAAATGAAAACCCACTACTCCACATCAGCAGGACATTTTGGAGTCCTATTAGGAAAGAAGTAGGCTTTGTGGAAAGACCCATGGCTTTGTTCTAAAACCAAATGGACACTGATTTCTTTTCTACTGTTGTCACCTTAAACAAATGACTCACATATCTGAACTTCAATTTCAGTCCTTATGAAAAAAAAAGATGTTCAGTTACCCATTGACTTTAAGTTTTTGTGACTTTTTAGTTTATTTCTTGGGATTACACATGCTAAGGTGGACATGTGGAGGTCAAAAGTCACCTCCTTTCACCATGTTGGTACCAGGAATCGAACTTAAGTCATCATGTCCAGCCTTAATCCACTGGGCCATCTCTTCAGGCTACCACTGGTTTTTTAAACCATGTTGTACAGAGCCCAAAGGCTTTTTCAGGGTGTTCTGTGGGCCCCAGGGATATCCACTTTTCTTTATTTCCTATAAAACAATCAGCTGATCTGTACCATTTAAAAATTTGAGCTTAAGACTTGGGCAGACTTAAATAAAAGACTTTGATGCTAAATTATAAGGTGAAGATTCATGTTTGTCTCTAAGCATCCACCAAGTTTGATATATATGATTCCAAGATCTTGGTGAAGGCCAGCAGACAAAAGTAGCAAGATATCTTTGATGTCTACAAAACACTGTCACAGATGGCTGTGAAAGACAGGCCAAGCTGGCTTCCAGGTGAACGCACTGGATCATTAGGGAGTTGCTGAAGTCAAAGGTGTGTTTGGGGGAAGCATCTGAAAAAGTGTGCATGTAAGATGTACCCAGATGTGGCTTCGAGGTGTCCTGGATGCAAAGTAATGTCCTAGGCCTCTGAAATGTCACCAGAGATGCTCTCCTTTATCCTAAAGATCCATAGACTCTATGTTCATCTGAGACTAATTCTAGATTGTTGGTAGAAAGTCTTGGAGTCTTAAAAGTATTCCCAATGTGTCTGAAATTGTAAAAATACTGTGCTCCAACCTTTAGGGGGTGGAATAGTATGTATTGAGTTAAAGAGATAAATACCTTTCACTACAGAAGGAAAAGTAAAGTTTTAAAAATATTGAACACACCTGAATGTAGACACAGGTGGACTGGAAGCCATGTTCCTTTGTATACTTCCAGAAGAGAGATCAATAAAGAGAAACAGATCATGGAAAGCCTGTTATAGGAACACTGGCTTCCATGGGATGGAGGGGAACCCAGATGAGGGAAAAGGTAGCACATGCCCTCTGTGCCCTGGCTACTTGTGTGACCAGGCATTCCCTCCGTCATCAAACTGTGAACTTGAGAAAGCATTTCTTTCACTCTATAAAAGGACCAGTTAAGAAGCAAGGGCTTACAGATTGAACAGTAAAAAATTATTTGTGCTTTCTTCTTTATCTTAGCAGTAAAAGGGGGAGATTTCCTACATTTTATATACTGTTATTCACATATCTGGAACACTTATAAATTTTGTTAGGTTTTGAGTTATTTGGGATCTAGTCATTTCTATCATCTTGTTTTAATCTTTGAAGAATGATTCATGTGGATTGCTGTTTTTTATTTCATCAAATTTTTAATCGTGCCACAATAATGTTTTTAAGAAGACCTGTGGGTTTCTACTGCCTGAAACATGAAGTCCTGGCCTTCACATTAAAGGCCTTCGTAATCTCACCCCAGCTTGCTTCTCAGTCTCCAAGTCTTTGTTGTCCAGAAGCCCCGGATTACCTATTAGCTGCCAAGTACAGGCTGTGCGTTCTTCCCGCTGCAGACTGCTGGTCTACCTTCTGACAGCGCCTTCCTCACAAAGCCTTCCCAAGGCAGGAGCTCTGGACAGGAGGAACCACTTTCTCCTGCTCCTGGCCTCTTCTCGGAACACTCAGCTACTTGGATCTTCTGCTCTTCAGTCCTTCGGCTACTAGAAACTTTGTCTCACAGGATCCTCTGCTCCCAGCATCCTCTGCCACAAGAATCATTCACTCCCAGCACCCTCTGCTCTTAATATCAGCCTATCACAGATCCCATTGTCCCTTGTGAGCTATGTATAAGGCACTTGTGGTGTAGGCTCTAAGAGGCATGAAGACAAAGACTACCACACTCCGTTTTAACATAGAAGCCTGGCAATGGTAGATATTCAACAAATCTTGGTAGAAAAAATTAATTAATGAATTCTCCGTTGCATCTAAGAAATGAGGAGGCTGAGTTGTCCTCCAGATAGTGGGTATTTCTTTGTTCTGTTTTAAATTTATAAGCTTACTTAACCGGTTGTAAAATAAAGAGTACTATAAATCTTTTAAGAGTAAATCTTTTTAGTTTAGCATGGCTGGTTAAGCACATGTTTTTAATCCCCTTCCCTTTCCAAAGGTCCATAGAACTGCCATTCTCTCACACACAAAAAACGAGCAGAAAATCTGCATTAGCTTTGCAAAGCAGGGAAGAGCACTGTGTCCATGACAGCAACCTGGAGGAATTCCTGCTAAACACACCGCAGATGCAACGAGCTAAAAGGAACTCTCTCTCAGTTACAGACTGGCCAGGCCACCTCCACCTGAGCAGTGAGGGGAAAGTCATCCTCAGGGAACAGGCGAACTGTCTATGAAACATGCTGCAGTATTACCAGGATAGAGGAAAAGTGGAGACGGTTGACAAAAATTGAAAGAGAGGGAGAGAGACTTTAAAAGAAAATTCAAATAAAAAAAAAATCTGGGCCAATTTGTCTGAAAAAAAAATTACAAGACAGTCTGGGGAACGCAGGCTGGATACTGAGTCATTTAAGTGCTTCGCACTGAGGATCTTCTGTTCTCATGAAATCTGTAACAATGGCGTATTAGTTAGCTTCCATTGCTGTGAGAAAATGCCTGACAGAATCAGCAGCTTAGAAGGAAGGTTTATCTGGGCTCACCGTTCCAAAAGCTTTATCCTGTTGCTCTTTGGCCCATTTGAGCACAGAGCATCATGGGGAATGGGAAGCAGATAAAACAGGTCTACTGACTTTGTGGCCAGGAGGCACAGGGAAATAGGAATGTGGGGTCTTAGTATTACTTCAAGGACATGCCTTTAATGACCTAAGTTGCTTTCACTTGGCCCCACCAGATGTCCAAAGATTCTGTCACATGCAGTAACACCACGGACCAGGGACCATGTCTGCAGCACAAGTTCTTTGAGACACATTTAAAATCCAAATGCATCATGGTTCTTCAAAGTAACCTTTGAGAAATCCTTTTCATCTCTTGGGAGACCTTGTTGAAATACAGAGAATCCCTACTTTTCGGAGATTTTGTGTTTTTAAATTCTCCTACTCACTACACTGATGTGTGGCTGGTAAAGCAATACTTCCTGTGGGTTCTTGGTCATGACTGAACACACACAAAGCAGCACAAAAAAACGAACAAACAAAAACAACAACAAAACCAGAGAATCACTCAGTGTGCAGGGTTGCAGCTGCTGTTGAAGAAGGGTACGTTTAGGGACAGCAAACAAGTCTTCCTTTCACCATTTCTTTAGAGATCGGGCATTTGCATTTTCATGCTTTTTGAACGACCCTGCCAATCGTGTGTGTACATGCTCTGCGTGTCTATGTGTATCCCTGCAGTGGCTGCTGCTACGATGCTTGTGTGGATATCAGAGAAAAACCTCTATTTGGCCCTTGTTTGAGGTAGCTGCTGTTTACTGTCTGCTGCTGTGTATGTCCCCCAAGCTAGAGGTCAGCAGGAGCCTCTAGAGGAGCTATTCTCAACCTGTGGGTCATGACCCCTCTGGGGGTCACACAGGCCATATCCTGCATCTCAGATGTTTACATTCTGGCTTATAACAGTAGCAAAATTACAGTTGTGATGTAGCAATGAACATAAGTCTATGGTTGGGGGTCATCACAACACGAGAAACTCTATTTAAGGGTCTCAGCTTCAGTGAGGTTGAGGACCATTGCTCTAGCGTGTAGAGCTTCTACCGTCTCTGTCTCCCGTCCTGCAATTCCACCTGCAGCACACCTTCAGATGGGTGCTTGGGATTCAGACTCGGGGCCTCAAACTTGTACATCAAGTACTTGAGCACTGAGTGGCCTCCTAGATCTTTGTCCTGCGTTTTGATGTGGACTTTGATCTTTATAATACTCCCTGAATATCCCAAAGACCCATCTCAGTGTTCCTTAGTACCAGGTGGGTGATGATCCATCTCACAGAGACGCTTCATCTGAGCATCAGCGACAGGACTGGTGCCTGGGAATGGAATTCTGCACTAACGAATCAGCAATATTAGATACAATATTTTAAGCGGAAACGTACGGGAGGCAGGGAGGTGCACTGTTCAGCTGAGCCAGCAGCAACTAGGAACTTCACCGCAGGACAGGCGGGTGCATGTTTGCTGATCACAGAAAACACTCGAGCACAACTCCTGAGGCACGGAGAAAATTCAAGTCTGAAATGTACTGTAAAATAACGTGGGGTGGGGAAGCTGGATAAATGACACAGCCAGGTCACAGTGACTCTGGTGAGTTGCTGCCTATTCACTGCACTGTCCCCTCAGCCTTTGTATACATTTGAGAATCCCCATAGCAGGAAGGCTGTGTGGTAAAAAGGGAGAGAGGGGAGAGAAAGGATAATATAGCAGAAACTCAAGCTTGGGTTTTCTACGGGCATTTTAAAAAACATTCAATGCATTATATAAAGGAACATAATTATTTAGAAGTTGGATGAATTAAATTTCATGCTAAGTATAAATTATCCAGTGCCAAGAAAAGTCCATATATACAAATCCACAAAAGCAGAAGACAGGGAGCGAGTGTGGGCTTTATAAATTGTAAGGTAATATAGAAACTTAGATGTTGTTTTTAGAAAGTGGAAGGAAAAAGTCAAGAGCTATCTAAATAAAAGACTACGCTCGGCCATTCAACTATAATAGAACTCAACTTGTAACCTTCATGAGTGTTTAATCTCTCAGTAAACCTGCCCCAGACCCTGGGATAGCCTCACCCTGAGAGTGTGTGACGGGTCAAATCCAAAGGCAAATGCCCTCTTTTAGCCTTACCTGTTTCTCCCACAGTGCCTCAACTTGCCCCCCAGGTGCCTGATACTAATGAGATTTTTGCCAATCTGAAGCCTCCCTCTCCTGGCCTGAAATGTAGTCCAAGCGCTCCCAAGGACCCTGGCACTCCTCAGGTTCCCAGTGTAACAGGCGGGCCTGGGAGGGTGAGGAGGTTCTAATATTCCAGAGGCTTGTGTCCCTGGATCCACCTATGTGGTCTGTTGAAACACAAGGAGCTAGAGTCTTTTCCAGGAACTTCACTATGGGAAGAAGCTGATGCCTGGCGCCAGCTAGAGGAGGAACTTACCACACTGCAAACAACTCCTCAGGTCACCTTAGAGGGAAGGCCAGGGCCAGGGCAGTGATGGCCTAATGACGAAGCAGATACGTTGATCAGGACAGCTGTCGTAAGCATGTGACTTGCTTCCTATTTCAATCAGTTCATTAGTTTTGTGTGGTTGTATGTGTCATGGGGAGCATGTGGAGGTCAGAGGACAACTTTCAAGAGTGAGTTCTCACCTCCTGCCTGGTTCAGGCGGGGTCTCATGTTTCTGCTTCTATGTAGCTTGCTCCAGGCGAACTGGATACAGGCTTCCGGCCAACGCTCCTGTTTCTTCCTTCTGTCTTCCTGTAAGAGTTCTGGGATCATCAGGCATGCATCACTGCATCCAGCTTTTTACACAGGTTCTTGGTATGTAATTCCGGTCATCAGGTTTGCATGGCAAGCACTTTACCTACTGAGCCATCTCCAAAGACCTTGCCTCGTATTTAAACTCTGTTCTTATGTCAGGATCCCAAAGGAGGAGTGGAAGGTGCCTCTGAATAGCTTTGCCCCTGCTGCTACTGTGGCTGTAACAAATACATCTCCCTTTTCTGCCTTTTGCTATGAATTTTGCTCTCTTGGTTGTCATATGGAAGATGGATTCTGGGGCTGGCTTGTTAGGGCTGCCGGGGGTGCAGATCTGACACTAACTACAATGATATCATGAGCACAGTGGGCGGGGGGGGGGGGCTGCAGGGCCCAGGGCTACAGCGGCTGCATATCGAAGCTTCACTCTTGCGTTTCATATTTGGGGTTTTGCAAAGGATTTCACAAGAGGAAAGAAATGTTCTGCTTCTTAGGGGGAACACAGAACAAGCTGAGCTTCTGAGACACGTTTTATGATGTGGGCATGGAAAAGCCCGATGTATGTATCTCCTGACAGCTTCTGGTGGAGCCTGGCTGACTCCTAGCTCCTTCCAGGTGAGTCACTCACTCTTAGTCAGCATCTGGTATGCTCTGTTCTAAGGAAAATGATGGCGATAACCAAAACAAACACTCATTGGTAGTCCAAATCAACATGGCCTGTAGTTCCTTTGAAAAAGATGGGTGATTGCTTGTTAACTTGGTAGGAATTTGCTTTTCGATATGGTCTGGGGGGTGTTTCCTCGAAGTTCCTGTGTTAGCAACTGTACTACTCAGGACAGCAGTACTGGGAGGTGAGCCTTGGAAAATGCCCTTTGTCACAGTCCCAGCGCCCATGAGTGGACCGGGGCCTCTCCTTTTTGAGATCTCAAAGGACTGGATCAAAGCAAAGACAACCTCAAGTTTTGCGTGTTCTGCAGTTTCGTTTCTGGTTTTGTGTGTTTTCTTGTTTCATTGAGGCAGATCTCACTCTGTAACTCGGGCTGGCCCCCAGCTCATAATCTTCCTGTCCCAGCCTCCCAGCTGCTGGGTCAGAAATTCATGCCACCTCATACTGCCAATTCGCTTCTACTTTCTGCCATGAATTGAAGCAGCCCGTGGCCTTCCTCAGAAGTAACTACCAGATATTAGTCATCCCCATCCACAAAATATGGCAATATAACCTTTTCATTTTATAAATTATGGGTCTCAGGTAGTATGTGATAGCAGTGGGAAACAGTAAAGCTCTTATTTGCTGCAGTGATCCCAGTGGCCGTAATAGCATTTGCACACGTAAGGGTTAATAAGTAAGTATTAGGTATTGTAATAGTGTGACCTTTAAACTGCAATAGTATTACATTTATCAGCACTCTCTGTAGATTATTACATCTTATTCTCGCTTCTTAACAATCCTAGTTTAAAAAAAAAATTTAATGAACGCCCAGAAATAAGGCAAGATGAGAATGGTGTCTTTCCACACAGCACATGGGTAAGGATGTCTACCCACCTTCACTTGGCTCTGGATGGCTGAGGCCACTACCATTGACTTAGGGGAAAGCTCTCTGAGTGACAGCCCTCCATGTACTTTCACTGCACTTCTATAACTTTAATTTGGAAGTTAGGCATCCCTCCAGGGGACAGGTCCTGAGAGTCAAGTCCTTGACCTCAGATATCTAGACATAAAGTGAAGTTTCAGACGAAAGGCTGTGGAAAGAG
Organism: Psammomys obesus; assembly: GCF_907164565.1. Classification (NCBI taxonomy): domain Eukaryota; kingdom Metazoa; phylum Chordata; class Mammalia; order Rodentia; family Muridae; genus Psammomys; species Psammomys obesus. Next base: position 5,131,124 of record NW_026596152.1, read on the forward strand.
CGCATCCCATATTTTGTCTCTTACACCTCTGACTAGTTCTGATCAATATTTGTTCAGCATTGAGACAAAATCCTTATATTTTTCTCCTTTGGGGAATTCTAAAAGGGTGCTATACGTCTTCAAAATCAGTTTTGGGAAGATATCTTATTGTTAAGTAAATAACATTGTGTTTTGGCGGGTGGAGAGGTGGCTCAGCAGTTAAGAGCACCAGCTGCTCTTCCAGGGGACGCCATTAGATTCACAGCACCCACACGGCGGCTCACAATTATCTGTAACTTCTGTCTCAGAGCTGACGCCTTCCTGCACACCGCCAAGCAGTCCACGGATACACGCAAGCAAAACTCTCATTCCCATAGAAATAAGTCAATACTTCTGTGGTTTTGGTTTTGTTTCGAGACAGGGCTTCTCTGTGCACCCTTAGATGTCCCAGAATTCACTTTGTAGAGCAGGCTATCCTCAAAATCACAGAGCTCCTACTGCATCTGCCTTGCCAGTGCTGGGATTACAGGAGTGCACCACTGCCACCTAGATAAGTAAATACTTTCTTAATAAAGCAAAATATTAGCACTCCTCAGGCCAGGGCAGGATAACTGAAAGTTCCAGAAAACTATCATGGAGCCAGGGGGAGGAGAGGAGGAAGAAGAGGAAAAAAGATAGGCCATCTGGAAATGAAAGCAAATACAGACTACTTATAATACATGATATAGAATTTATTAAAATATATAGTTCAGTATTGAGAAGATAAATAGAGAGAGTAATGGTACCAAAAGAAGTTTTTAATTCTTAGGAGCTGTATTAAGAGCAAGGGCGAAACGGTTTATTCTGATGTTTTATACAATCAGACCTATCCAAACTGTGGTGATGTCAACACCATAAACATGATGAGCATAAACATTAAGAAGACTGTTTACAGTTTTTTTTTCCATGCTGAGCCTTAAAAATCTTTGAGGTTGAGATAGTGAGATAGCTCAGACAGTAAAGTGTCATTGTATAAGCATGAGGTCCTTGGCTTGACCCCAGCCCACATAAACTTCTGGTTATGGTGATGTGCGGATGCTTTTGTCAATCTAAGCGTTGGGAAGGCAAGACAAGAGGATCCCTGAAGCTTGCATATTTGAGTTGGGTGTTAAATAGTCAAAGACCTATGAAATGATCAAATCATTTGACAGGACTTTGCCTTCCATGTCTTCTTTTTTGACATCTGTATGGACTGCAGTTCAACACATTTCAGGTTTTACTCCTGTGCATCCATGGCACTGGTCATTCTCAGTGCTTAGCAGCACGAAGGTCCAACAGGTACCACATTGGAAAGCAGGAATTCATGGGGTGGGGGTGGGAATGATAAATAAAATGTCAGAAAGATCCTGGGTGGATGGAAATGGGGGGGGGGTTCAAGCCAAGAACTTCCAGGTTAAAAAAAACAAACAAACAAAAAACCACCACCAACAACAAATCAAAGGGTGCCAAAAGTCCTGAAAGTAGGATTGCAAACACAGATGGACATAGGACTTTGACAGAATGACCCAAAGTAATCGGGGAGGACCGATTACTCAGAGAACAGCATCAAGGGACACAAAGTTCCTGAGACATGTGTTGCTGCCTCTTTCTGGTGCTCATTAGCACAAACCAAGATTGCTCTTCTTTATGAGAAGCGAGGAGAGTAGCTAAAGCTCCCGAGAGTGGATGCAGAGTGATCCTGTCGGTCCTTCTGGCTTTGGAATGGCAACACTCAAGAGAAAGCACAGAACAGGGGGAGCTTCAGGACGGCTTGCGGCAGCAGAGGGTACTGCCACCTCTCACCCACCATCAGGAGCAGGGTTCACCAAGTCCCTGTGCATTCAAGCTAATCTCATTGTTATTTTCTGCTCACGGTTCTCTGGACAGCTGACACCCTTGATGGTGATAGCACAAGTAGATTCCCAAATGGTGTTGCGAAGTCCACTCAGGGCCAAGCAAATGCACAAAAGCCGGCCTTATCTCTCTTGCTTCTCAGGGGAAGTGAGACAGAGGCGTGAGAGCTGCTGAACAGTCTCAACCAAGGACAGAGCGTCTGGCGGGACCAAATGGCAGCTGGCTGGCTGGCATTTCAAGTGGGCCCCATGCTCGATGGAGTGGGAAGGACCTGAAATGCAAGGGAGGAGATTGAAGGACAAATGCTCCTAACTCAATGCATACAGAAGACCCCTGGGATCCACACTGTGCACAGAAAGTAAACTGCCTACTGTGCGTGAATATTGCTGAAATGAGTGGAAAAGATAGATGGGTAGAGAAATCAAAAACACTTGTTGGCATGATTAATTGAGGGTTTGTTTGTTTGTTTGTCTGTTTCTGGTATATAAATTTCTTTTATTAATTTGCATTCTCTAGAAGATGTAAAACAGAGGGCAGGCAGGATGGCTGAGGGCACGGGTGGCCTGAGCTTAATCCTCAGGACGCAGAGAGCAGAGGGGAGAAGCAAACCCTGCAAGCTGTCCTCTGACCTGCACAGGCACATTGAAGCATGCATGCATGGCAACACACGAATGAGTAAGAGAAACAAAAGAATCTGTCCTTTTTAAAGTTTCACCCTATTCAGACTTTACGCTCCCATATTTCCTGGGTTGAAAAGATTGAATCCAGATATGATATGCGCAGGCCCCTGACTCATGTGGTTTCCTGAACCGAACCCCTATGAGAACACTGTTCAGTCTTTAAAGAGAAGGAAACCCTTTCATTTGCAGCATCGGGGATGAATGTGGAGAGGCCACTGTGAGGAACTGACACAGCAGAATAAATTCCACATGCACTCATGAATATGTGGAACCTACAGGTGTCAGACTCGTAGAAACAGAGAGGATGCTGGGAAAAGGGCTGGTGTCAAAAAATTGGGGGGAGGGGTGTCCATGAGAGAGAAGAAAAATGTGGGAGGAGTAAATTCAAGAGATTTCTTGTACACAATATACGTAAATGTACATTGTGCCTAACATCACCGAGCATAGATTTACAGCGTTCTCTCCATAAAAGCCAATGCGCCCTGTGAGAGGAAATAAGCCAATCTACATGTGCAAGTGTTTCAAAATACCACGTGTATAATTTTAAAAACTGTCAATTAAAAAACTCTCTGAGGGTGAGGGCTGCCCCTGACACCTCACTCAGAAAGTACTTTAAAAATTTATACTAAATGAAGAGCCAGTCAAATCATAGGCCACAGCCTAAACTGTAAGGCAAGAATAGGAGCTGCCTGCTTCAGGTTTTAAAAAGGAGACCCTGAAGGTATTTCCAGGTTCACCTTAGGAAGAAACAGTGGGCAGAGCAGGAAGCTATTTTCCAGTTCATCAGCTGGCTCTCGATTTTTTCAATTCAGGGGTGTGTGTGGGGTGTGTGTGCATGCGTGCGTGAGTGTTTGCAACTGCCTACTCTCAGATCACCATTCTTTTTGTTTGTCTGTTTTTGAGAGAGAGTTTCCCTGTGCAGCCCTGGCTGTCCTGGAACTCTCTTTGTAGACCAGGCTGGCCTCGAACTCAGATCTGCCCGCCTCTGCCTCCTGAGTGCTGGGATTAAAGGTGAGCGCCACCACCACCCTGTGTCTGCCTTTAGAATTGTCAGTTCATCCCCTTCCTTCCTGCAACATTGAGTGCCAGTGTCACTCAAACTAGCAGCTGATGATGATAGTGGGAGGACTGAGTTTGGGGTCTTCTCCCATCGTAAGGATGGGGTTCTCCTGGCCATCCATATTCCGCATCTCTGATGTCCTCTGGTAGAAAGCAGAGCCAGATGCTTATTTCCCTTCAGGTGGAAAGTTTCAGCTGAGTCGTTATGAGCTCTTTAGCCATCAGCTCTGAGGAATGGGACTGCCTCCAGAAGGCAGGGTTCTGCCCCAGCCTGAAGGTTCACAGCTGGTGTAAAAGGAACTTCTCTATTTGGGGTGGGGAGGTGGACCTTGAACCTGATCTGTACCTTTTTAACAGCAGCACACCTCCATGAATAGAGATAACATCTCTGGCCAATGAGGGTTAACTGGTCACACCAATGGACCACACAGCCACATGGTTCCTGTCCCTTACACATAGGATGGCCTTAACAACTTACATGCAAACTTAGATCACTTTTGCCAGTGAAAAGGAAGAGCAATAATAATGGTAAAACCCAATCCAGACCTACCAGGATGGTTCATTTAGTGCTATTTGGAATCTTTAAAAGATAAGGCTGATCATTAAGGGCTAGAAAGTAGTCATGCCTTCAGTGATATTTTAACACACATACTCAGGAGCTTGCTACATATTGCTGAGTAAACAGTGATAGAATCCTCTGCTCCCTTGTTCTCTTCTGCTGGCTTGTTTTCCCCTTGCCTGGGTCTCCTGAAGTCACAATGACCCTGGAAGAGCTTGTAGCTTCCTGACTTTTCTGATTGTGTTTCTTACCAGTGTCTTTGCAAATGGCATTTCCATTAACATTTCTATTTCTGGCCATTCAGGGCACCTAAAGATTTCCCACAAAGATTGACAGCTACTATTTTAAGAAAGTGCTTTTAAAAAGCCAATGGGTTTGCTAAGTTTAAATCTGACTTTCTCAAGGGATGCTTACAAGAAATACACAGAGTTTTTTTTTTTTTTTCTGTAAGAACCTTTGCTAGTTCAAAATAACATTCCAGAAGGAGTCACTAGAAAAACATTCAAGGGAAAAGAAAAAAAAATTCATTTGTGGCAGACCTGGCTTCATCTTAATGTTCTATTTGTTTTTCACTGCAGAAAAGTCAAATAGCCATAAGAGTCAGATGATAACCGAAAGAAAAATGTGTGAATGCTTCTCATAGCTAGAATATTTATAGCAGAAGGAGGAGCAAGCCAAGGCTGTCTGTATCCATTGTTCAATTAGCCAGGTAGAGACAGATTGACAAATGGTAGCTCAAACACAGAGCTTTAGGGCTCTCCTGGACCTTGCAGAAGCAGCACCAGCCCCACTCTGAAACGATGCCAACTGGAACTTTCCACCAAGCTAATGACCTATGGGTCACCAATGCCATACCCTGCCTGGAATGCCTGATATGCTTGGAGCTGCCCAACAGGCAGATAAGCTCCAATGACATTTTCAATACAGCCTTGGAGTCAAAGTGATACTCTTCAGCAAGGCAAGAGCCAGACCCCTGCAGGTATGGCAAGAGAACAGTGTATTTGTTAGAATTAGGGTATTACTGTTATTGAACGAAAACACGCTGATAATAGTAGAATAACCATAAACAGAGTCCAGTGGGAGGCAGCTAGTGCCAGCACAGCAGAGTCACGGTGTCTTCTGAGATTCAGGGTCTTAACTTTCTTTTTCACTACTTTCAATATGTGGCTCACATTTGCAAGACTATCTCGCCATCCTAGACAGTCACCATCAGTCAGGTTTGTAGTCTAAGCTCCCTGGTCTCTGAGCATCTGTGGGGTTAGTGCCAGGAACCCCCACGGACACAAAAATTCACAGATACTCCCTTCTGTCAAATAAAAGGAAAACAGACATTGAGAGAACCTGTGTATTCTCCCATATATTTGAAATTATCTCCGTATTACCTTTAAAACCTAAAAAAAAAAAAAAAAAAAAAAAAAAAAAAAAAAAAAAAAAAAACAAAAAAAAAAAAAAAAAAAAAAAAAAAAAAAAAAAAAAAAACAACAACATAAATACTGTGCCAATCATTATACTGTGTTGCTTATAGTCAGTACAAAAGCATTTTTTTTTCAGGTTTGCCTTTGTTTTAGTTTGATTTTATTCTTTGCTTGTTTGTGTCTCACTCCTTAACCCTAGCTAATCTAGAACTCTCTTTGTATAGCAGGCTGTCCTCTAACTTGGCGTGCCCCTCTGGCCTTGTGCCCCAAGTACTATGATGCCACCACACCCAGCCATTAGCAATATAATTTTTCCAAACATTTTTGCCACGTGGTTGCTGGAATCCATGAATGCAGACCCCACAGACATAGAGTGCCAATTATAGGGGAATGAGATGGTTCCCTGCTTTTTAAGAAGGAGTCACGGAAATCAAATGCAACCCATCTAATGTATTACTGTCCAGAGCTTGGTAACCAAGAAATTACTAGCTAAGCCATAGACTTGGATGGCTATTTCAGGAAAGCCTGTCTCACTGACAGTGACTCTAGGGAACCTTGCTGCATCTTCCAAAGCTATCAGTTTGCCTGGATTGCCTGTGAGATGAGAACCTTTATGAAAGTTCACTTACCAATGGACATACAAAGATTTAGAAAAAAAAAATGTTGCTTTTCATGAACGAAAATAAACTGCAAGTTTTTATCCTTGTGGTGGTAGGTGATTTTCCTTTCTTCAGAGGTGAGGAAGAAAAGGGAGCTCAAGCTTTATATCCAATGATGTCACAGTGTCTTAAATTTACTTTTGAAGGGCAATGAGCTTCCTAGAGAAAAAACTCCTGTCTGTTACCACATCCATGCTTTCAAATGTCACAGATCAAATGTCAAATGTCAGAGATCCCAAGGTCTCTACGATTCTGTACAGGACAGAATTTAAGGCACACACACACCTGCCTGGAAGGTGGGTGCTAAGGGGAACCTGGGAATGGAAAATTTTGTTTATGGATTTGTTTCCATGACAAAGCATGGCCCCAAAATGCACTTAAAAGCCCTCAATTTTGGGAAGAGTTCCAGGGCAGTGATGCCTACCCCCAGGAGAAACAAGCCTGTGCAAGGGACCTCTTCAATGTGGTAAGTGTTCACAAAACAAGAGCTAGTATCAGAGCCAGGCTGGGGTCAGAATGGGAAAGGAAAGACTTACTGTCTCAGCCTTGAGTTTTCCTGTCTCCCATGACATTTGGATGAGCCTCATTATTTGTAGAAATGGTGTGTTCCTTGGGCAAAAATAACTTTTTATAAAAAGAACTCCTCCTTACTCTCCTGAAGAATGAACATTAAGGTTTCTCAGAAAATGGAAACCTTTACTTCAGCCTGCGCGGATCTTTGTGTCTGTAGCCATGCCATAGTGAACTCTACGGGTGGTGACTTTAGGGCCCAGAGAAAGCTGCTGGAAACTTAATGATGAGGTAATGAGAACAGTAGTCAGGCTTAGGAACCAGGTTTTCTATTTGAAGCTACACAACCATGGGAAAATCTCACTGGAGGGCCAGAAACAAGCAAAGAGAAACAATTAAAGCAGAATATAGAACACTTCCCCGACCCGATTTTAAATTAAACACAAACGATGCCACGTTTTAAATAATAGATTAAGGCATGTCCGTCAACTTTAATTTACTATTTAGCTTTAGCTCTGGGGGAGCATCCACTGAAGAAATGAGAAGGAAGAACAGAGAATGGAAGACAGAAAGGGAAGAAGTAAATAGGAGGAGGGCACAAGGAGGACAGTATCTGGAAGAAACTGTGGGGCCACAGCTCCGAACCTTTCACATGGAAACTCAGTCTAAGGACCAATGCAGCCCATGTGAGTGTCTTCTCTGAAGAAATGAATCACAGAGGGCTTAAAAACCCATCCACACTCAATACGTTCACACCAAGAGGAGAGGAGACTTGAATCAAAAGTCTCAGAAGCCTATGCCTTTGAGAGAGATGTGCCTGGGGGCTTGGGAAGGTAGACTTATTCCTTAAGCACAAGCACCCCATTGCCTCAGCCGCCACTGCCCACATCCCAGCTCTACACTCTACCTGTTCCTCATGTCTGGGATATGTGGCAACAGCGAGGTCAGACCTCAAAACTGTGGGTTCCAGGGTCTTAGATCCCACCTCTCTTGAGTACGACACCTTCAGCGATGGAATCTCCGAGAGCCCAGTCAGTCTTCACCCTTGTTCCTGACACACTCCAATGGCACTGGGCCCTGCTTCTTCCCTATGCCCTTTTTGTTCCAGCTGAGAAGTTTCAAGAGAAATGCCTCTGCATTTTCAAGTTATTCTATAGGAGCTTCCCATAAGACAATACAAAGAATATGTACAGGTTATTTAATATGTACAGTTTGCTACCAGTGGGTATCTTCATGGTGAAGCAGAAGGCTGACGCTGATGGATTCAGACACTTTTTTGCTTCGTTTTATTCTACCTTATTTATTTTGTGTGAGTGTAGGTATCACAGCATACACACCAGACTAGCCTTGAACTCTTCTTCCTACTCAGCCTTCCAAATGTTGGGATTAAAGGTGCACCACCATAGCCAGCTGAATTCAGACACTTTAATTGTATTGATATTGAAAACCAGACATTTCAGTTAATCCAGGAGACTGTAGCCTTATCTGTGGTGCCCTTTGCAGGGGGCAGGCAGGGAAAGAGCTGTAATAGGAAACATCTTGGATTGTTGCATTGGAATTCCATGATTTCAGCATCATCCTTGACAGGACCAGGTGACAAAGGAAACACGTGTTGTAAGCACTGCATTCCATGCAGTTTTCTATCCATAAGAGGCCTGATCTCTAGTTCAGAGAAGGGCATAGCCAGGAAAGTCCTGAACTCCAGGTCATTCTGTTGGGGATTATGGTTGATATAGCATTGTGAATCTCAAAACCCCCAGCTACTGGGAATCCTGGGGAGCCCATCACACTGGGCTGAACCCAACCCAGAATTGACATCCTCTCACTGGGAACATGGACCTCCAACAGTTGGATTTAGAGAATAACAGAGCCAAGCCTCACTCCTTAGAACAGGGCATCTGCGAAGAATCCTCTCTGCTCCAGGGCTCTGAGGACTCAGGCCCAGGACTAGGGTGAAGTTGGCGATGTGTTCTTCGGGTGTAAAATGTAAGGAAGCACCTAAAATCCCAGGAAACAAGATGGCAAATACTTTAATGGAATATTTTAAAATTTTCATACAAAAAGCTTAATGATATTAAAATGTTCTATAAAAACTGGGATGGGGCCAGGGTTTAGCATGACATGAATGAGTGAATAAAGAGTGCAGTGGATTTTGTCTTTACAATATTTAATTTTTTATGTTTTTTTTTTCTCCAACATGGATTCTTTTCACATTAGCTTACATACTTTTATGTTGCATTACAATATGTATGTTGATAGATGAGTGTTTTGGAAGCTCACGAGAGTTGTCCCAAGGTAAGCTGCTGGAACTTGCTAAGGCTATTGGTGGTCATATCACAATTAAGTCCTTCAACTCAGGCTTCTGTCTTAGTCACTCCTGAAGAAATCATTCTTGGCATTCCTAGTAAGCCTTTTATGCCTCAGGCTGGCCTGGAACTCACTGAGATTTGCCTGCCTCCATCTCCTGGGGGCTGGGATTAAAAGTGTGCACCAATACAGCTCATCCTCCTCCTCCTCTTTATCAGGGTTAGCAGCCAAAAATAGGGAGACCGCATGGCTGTTTAGAACACTTATATAATAGACAAACCGAGCTTGAAGCTCAGCTGTACAATTTACTAAAAGTGTGGTCTGGGAAACATTGCTAGCTTCTGGGTCTCTATCTTTGCTGCAAGATGACAACAGTGACTTCTCTCTCTGGGTTCTTGTGAGGAGTAAATGAACTATTCACAAAAAAGCTTGGCCTAGTAGCCATCAAATAGCAGGTGTCTACATGATATTCTTGGTGCCACACCTACACCTTCCCATTCCTGACACCTTCCAGCAGACTGAAGGGGAAACACTCTGACTTTTGAAGCCTTGTGAAGTAGCTGAGATGTTGCTCTTCCCTCTTCCTTCTTTGTGCCCTTTGTCCAATCAGTGTGGTCATCACCTTTCAGATCCATCAACACTCTGTACCATTTGACTGATACAGAGCCCACTAGGCACTTCCTGACAGTAAGCATAATGTGTGGGGTCTTCTCTGTTAGTTGTTTCTAAACATCTGTGATTAGTCACAATTAGGGAGCGGAGCCTGCTATGCTTCTCCCTTCAGCCAAGGAGGAAGCCCTGAGGGGCAGTTATCAGGAGCCAGGCGTCATTTGCTTGCCAGCCGAGGTCTCAGGAATCCACAGCTCATTCAAACACAGTATCTCAGTATCGGCCCCATGGGCCTTATCTGTGCTGCCCAAGCGACTCTGTCTGTGTCTCATTGACAGAAGGGATCTGGCATCTCATTTTCTCAAACTCCAGAGATTCATAAATAGTAGGAAACTAAGGTAGGTATTGTGGAACGTAGGAAAACAAAAAGAGGTTATAGGCCCTCCACACTGCTTCTGATAGGACAGAGAGTAAGTGTGTACATGAGAGTCAGCCAGCTCCATAGTCCTGGTTAATCGTGAGATGTATCCATCTCCCTTGTTACCACCTGTCCAAGCCATTTCATTAGAGGTCCTAGGACACCACCAACAACCTTCCTCTCTCTGCCCCAGGCAGAAGCAATCTCCTTGCCGTGTGCTTTCAGATGGATGCTTGCATCTGAGCTATATTTTTTATTCATTCTCTTCTATGCCCTAAAGTGTGTGCTTCAACAAGAGTTCTGGATGAGTGGTTGTGCCAGAAAAACCCAGGCATGGCGACAAAAGATTAAAAACTTTTGTTTCCCAGGCAGGAGATTTTTTTTTTTTTTGTACTGTGTCTAAAACTTTTCTGAATATTTATTTTTTAATTCTTTATTAATTACACTTTGTTCACTTTGTATCCCCCCCCCTGAAGTTCCCTCCCTCCTCTCCTCCCAATTTCTCCCTTCCTCCACCCTCTGCATGCATGCCCCTCCCCAAGTCCACTGATAGGGGAGTCTTCTTTTCCTTCCTTCTGATCCTAGTCAATTAGGTCTCATCAGGAGTGGCTGCATTGTCTTCTTCTGTGGCCTGGTAATGCTGCTTCCCCCTCAGAGGGAGGTAATTAAAGAGCAGGCCAATCAGCTCATGTCAGAGACTGTCCCTGTTCCTATTACAATGGAACCCACTTGGATACTGAACTGCCATGGGCCACATCTGTGCAGGGGTTCTAGGTTATCTCCATGCATAGTCCTTGGTTGGAGTATCAGTCTCAGGAGAGACCCCTGTGCTCAGATTTTTGGATGTGTAGGCAAACAGTCTGAACTTGCTAGGGAAGAGTGACCACACAGAGCCTCCATGATCACAGACAGAACTGTGGGGTGAGGTGTGGCTTCTGTGCTGCCCAGCGTGCAGGTTTGCATGCGTGGACTTGCTGTTTATCTGTAACAAGGAAGGAGAGTCATGTGCAGATAATCCAAAAATAGTTTCTAATTTTTCTTGGGATAAATATAAAATTTTGGCAACAGGCCCCCCTTTCAAAGTGTGTTTGGATTAACAGCTGCACAAAAAGGAGTTTGTGTTCTGATGATTTGCCAGCTAATGGGCAGAGGAGAACTAAGAGTGGTGCCAGCCCCTTCTTCCTCTCCAGGGGACTCTGTCAATCCACAGAGATGCCACTGAGAAGACGATGAGTGTAATGATGTCCCAGGACTCCTCCACATCTCCACCATTCTTGAGCGTGAAACCTATTCAACCATGCTCTCATCTCCCACAGGAGGAAACCAAGATGGGGTTGGGATGTTCTAGCCAAGGCCATGTGAAAGATTAGTAGAGAATGGGATAGGAATCCAAGCCCTTTAATCTCATCTCTCACATCTACATTCCCTCCAAAGGCAGACTGCTCCTGGGGTAAAGAGATGCTGACATGTGATTCAAACAGAATCTAAACAGAAGGAAATGACAGGTGCCAAAAGTACTCACACCTCAGAAGCGGGGCTCCCGTGGGTGCCTTTCCTCTGAACACTAAGCAGAAGCTGGAGACAGTGGTGAGACACGTGGACAAAGCAAACGGAGCTGAGTCACTGCACTCAAGCCTCTGTGACTCTGAACAGGTCATTACACATCTCTTGGTTCTTTTTTTTTTTTCAACCACAAAGTTCTGTCACTATGAAAACTCAGGGTGCTTCCCACAGAAGCAACTGGCACCCACAAGAGCCTCCCTTAATGTCAACAAATGGTCTTGTGGAAGGTAATGGATCTCATCGGGTCAATCAAATTCTCTTGAGGGAATCATTGAGTAGACCTATCTATTGGATGATTTCCTGGGTGGGTCGTCATATTAGCCAGCTTGCTTTTCCCATGATAAAATGTCTAAAATGATGAATTTACAAAGGTAAAACTAATTCTAGCTCACCCAGACCCAAAGGTTTGAGCCCATGAACGAAGAGACCTGTGCTTTGGACCTTTGGTCAAGACTAGAGGTCTTGACCAGAAAGTAAACCTGCAGAAAAGTTAATTATCTGGATCCCACATTCCCCTTTATAGACATGCCTCCCAGTGATCTAAGGAGTCCCCCACAAGACTCCATCTCCTCAAAAGTTCCTCCATCTCCTAAAGCCACCTCCCTGTGCCCCTTGAGCCCATGGACCTTTTGGAGACACTCAACACTCTGACCATAGTGTCAAAGTGTCTTTCTTCCAAACATCTGCAGCAGATGAAGCTACTTGAATAAATCAGTACAGACAAACAGGATCCATCCTCCTTGCCCCCATGACTCAGACTTCATAGTCTTCTTTCCCACAAGCACAGTGGAAGACAGAAGCCATGACACAGCTGAGCAGGAATGTGGGGAAGGAGAGAAAGAGGAAGTGAAGCTTTCCTAGAACACAGGCTCATGTAGAAGGGAGACCAAAGACAACCAACACAAAGAGGAGAGACCTTCTGGCTATAAGAGCCACACCAGAGAGCAGCCATGTTTTCATGCTAACAGAGACCTGGGACTTCTGTTAGCATGCTCTTAAACTCCCCTTTTCTGGATCTTAGGTGAGACTTGGGAGTAGTCAGGCAGGGTTTAACAATTGTATTCTATAGGCATGGAGACTGAGGCTCAAGGAAAAAAGTAACTTCTTGAAGCTCATGCTACTTTCTTGAGGGTGCACTTTATTAGTTTTGCCTCCTCAGTGCCCGAGTGATGCTCCTGTGAATATCTGTTGAGAGAACTCCCTGTGTGTGCTGCTCTTATTTGAATAAGCCAGAGCTGTCAATCACCTTATCTCACACAGCATGGCCTCAGACAACCTCTGTGATCACAAACTGAGCCAAGGGTAAGTCAGAGACACAAATATTTATGCAGCCATCCTAAAGGCAGTCTTTCACTACAACTGTTCTCACATAACTCTAACTCATCAATCACTTAAAATCAATTGTTTGCCCAGTTTTAAACATAATCAAGAGGCCTGCCTAAATTATAATTCTTTTGGGAAAACCAGAGTAGTCCTATCCAGTGGCCCTTTTGATTTAGAGAGATGAATTTTATGCAGTTAGAAAGAAGCAGAATGAACAGTTGAGCCAGCTGTGGCTGTCAGAGGAATTAAAGATGCTAATTTTGTGACCCTACATGTGAAGAGCCCCAGGTCCACACTTTCAGGGCTCTCTAAGATGGTGTAATTGAGACAAAGGCAATACTTTGTGGGGATCCGGGTGCTTTGTTCCTTATGTGAAGATGTCCATGTGTTTGTCCTGTCTGAAGGCTTGGCCCCTGGTCTCTGAACTTCATTCTCATCTGCTTTGGATTCTTCTCCCTGCTCCATTCTCCCATTCATTCTCTGTAGAGACAAAAAGCTCGAGGGAGCAGCTGTCTGAAGACATGGCCATGGAGGGTCGGTCCTTTTGCACCGTGGAACTGGAGTGACTAGCCCTGGAGCACAGAGCCTTTCAAACCATCCAACCCAGCAAGGTGACAAGTAAGAAGCGATTTCACTCCCAGACTCCATACTATTCTATGAAGTCTTAGAAAAGTCCCTGATTGGAATTCTTGCACAAGAGTCTGTCATCTGCCATGAGGTCCTCACCAGAGCCAATTTGATATAGCTCTTGGTCCTCCAGAAGTCTGAGCTATACAAGCCACCCTTCTTTATAATGTCAACCAACTTGGAAATTTTTCTATAACAATGAAAAACAGACCAATGCAGAACACATCTCCTCTTTCAATACTGGACAAGTAATTTATCTGTACTAGTGATCATGGAGGAGGCAGCAAACATGTGAAAATACTCAACAATCTTCAAAAAGGAACCTGATCTATTAGTGGAAGGGAATGGCCCATGATTTCAGTAGTAGTTATTAGAATAATTGTGGGCAACCTGATCTTTCTGAAACATACTCAAGACAATTAAGGAAGAGTCCACATTTATAAAATATGTCCCATAAAGGCAGGAATGGCTTCAGCAAGTGTTTACTAGCAATTTTAAAATGGCAGATACCTTTTAAAATGAAATGAATGTTGTACAGAGCAAATAGATTTCAAATAAAATGGAATAATTTAACTATGGTACAAGATGTCTTCCTGTAACTGAGAGTATAAGAGACAAACATAATAAAGGATTAAGAAGATAAGAAATACAGAAAGAATGACCCACATGTCAGTATTATATGTAACAAGAATTCCTGAGAGGTCAGAGTTTTCAAAAAAAATGACTAAAGAAATGAAAGGAAGTTATCCTGAACTGGAAAAAGGTGGGAGCCTTTAGTTTGAAAGCTTTCACCAAGTATTATACAGGATAAGCTGGAACATAACAACATATCCTACATACACACAGTCCATTTTAAAGGGAAAATTTCCCATGAGCATCCAGCTATTTTAAAAAGAAATGCAAGTCTGTGTCTGTCTTAGTCACTGTCCTATTGCTGTGAAGAGACACCATAACCAAGGCAAGCCTTACCGAAGGGGGGAAAAAAAAAAGCAAGCATTTCATTGAGGCTTGGAGAGGGTTAGTTTGTTAGCATCATGGGTTGTGGGGGAGGCATGGCAGCACTCAGGCAGGCATGGCAATGGAGCAGCAGCTTTATATCCTGATCCACAGGCAGCAGGAAGTGAGAGTAATGCTGGATCTGGCATGGGCTTTTGAAACCCTCAAAGCTCATCCCCAGTGGCACACTTCGTCCAACAAGGCCACACCTCCTAATCCTTCTAATCCTTCTTAAATGGTTAACCAGCTGGGGAACAAGCACGCGAACATATGAACCTATGGAGGACATTCCCACTTAAACCACCTCAACATCCAACTTCTCAGCAACACTGAAAAATCTCAGGATCAAATCTACAATTTTGGGGTGAAAAATAACATAGTGATACAAATCAACCTTTCACACTTGAGACTGAGTTCTCTTCTTGATCATCTGCAAAGCAGACTAGGGAGAAAGAGAAGAAAACACAGAAATCTAGAGAGAGTGTGTACAAGAATGAAGAAGGCCACGTGTTAGTCTACAGTGAAGAGAGAGAAGAGCAATAGCCAGACAGCTAGATTTCATATTTTGAGAAATTCATTTGAGGGCTGGATAAATGACTTAGTAGGTAAGAAACATTTTTCTGAAGATAATATTCTTGACTCCTTTTAACAAAAACTTGGGCGACGGGGCTAGAGTGATGGTTTAGCAGTTAAGAGCATGCACTGCTCTTGCAGAAGGCCAGAGTTCAGTTCCCAGCATCCATGTTGGAGAGCTCACAACCACCTGTAACTCCAGATCCTGGGAATCCCATGCTTGTGGCCTCAGGGGCACATGAACACACATAGATACACACGCATATATGTAATTAAGAGTTTAAAATATATTAGTAAGCTTAACAGATGCCGTCAATCAATGCCTTCAGGACCCTGCTCCTTCCTACTCCTATCCCTCAGGTAACAGCCCTTTTCTCTGTTTCTGCTGGGTGATGGAGAAATTCCTGACTGCATGCCCTGCCTCCAGCGTCACACACTTCGAACTCCCCACTGATTTTCCTAAGAACGTTATTTTCAGTTTGCCATTTCTTTAGTTTGCTCAGGGTGTGTATACAAGATGAAGTCACATACCAGCCAGCTGTCTAAATCCTTCTGAAATCGGATGATCCCACCTTTATTACAGGCATGCCCTGTGCTGCTTCATGCAGCCGCTCCACACACTCTCCGTTCCAATCAAATTCACATTGCCAAAATCTCTGAAATATGTGTCATTTCTACATCTGTGCTTTTCTCCTTTTTAACCTTAGAAAACTCCTGCCGTATTTTTATATACGAGTCTCTCTCCTCAAGCCCCAAGTTTGAGCAACTTTCTCCTCTAATGCTGTCTAGCCTAATCTACAAGACACTCATTTTGGTAAAAAGATTTTATACATTTACTTATTTATTATTGTGTGGACAATTATGCGTCTGTTTGCAGATTATGTGTGATTACAGATGTCCACAGTGGTCAGATAGAAAAGGATGTCGGTATCCCCAGACCTAGAGTTTCAGGTGGTTGTGAGCTACCCAACATGGGTGCAGGGAAACAAACTCAGGTCCTCTGCGAGAGCAGTACTCACACTTAGCCACTGAGCCAGCTCTGCAGCCCCAGAAACTTCTTCTGGATGCCCAGGTGATCTGTACAGTGCACTGTTATTTGATGAAGATAAGATTTGATAAATCTTAGCTCCAATGATTGACCGTATACCACTGTCAACTGTCATATCAACCATCATTTTACATCCTACTAAAACAAACAAACAAAAAAGAAAACTGCCAATTCCAGGGTGATATTCCACCAATCCAAAAGGTGTTACATTTTCAGTAACAGTAAAAAAATAAAAATAAGAATAATGGTGAAAAGATTACATTAGTTTTCATAAAATATTAGTAAGTAGTTCACACATTCACATCAATCTTCAGGCGAAAGTGTTTCCTTGTTGCCTTCAAACACTTGGCACGGCGTGGATGTATCTAACTGCAACACCTCTGTATTCAGTGTTCTGTGCTACAGCTTCCTAACGACCGTGTCTTTTGAAGCTGCCACTTTTCTCTACCTGTCATGCACTAGACACTGAATGTTTAGTGTATGAGGCAATGAGTGGGAATGGGCCTGTGATAGAGCCTACTCAGTCCTAAACTCAGGTGCAGGAGGATACAAGGAATATTAACATTAATTAGATTACAGGCCCCTGGTTATCGTGAATACTTTTAAACTGGTTCGTAAAACAGGAAGGAAAGATTTGCAAAGTGGCAGATAACAAGGCGATTCTTACACTATGTGTGGGCTGCCGATCATCTCTGAGTGATGCGGATGAACGGCAGGATGATTAACGCACCACTCACACCAATTTTCCAAACTGCTTTCTTCTTGGCTGACTAACTCAGCGGGTCCTAACCATGGATTTATGCGCTTTTATTTTACTGTCTCTGATCTGGAGCCTGTAGTATCTACAATGTGCCTCTCTTCATGGGAATTCTGTTACCAGAGACGAGGCACCAGGCCGGGAGGGGCACAGGCTTCTATCCAATGGCCATTTCAATAGCCTCCTATTGGCAGGATTCAGGAATTCTGAGAGTCTCAAATGGCAGGCGCGGGCTTTGAAAGCACCAAGGACTTCCACCTCCAGTGCAAAAGCCTCCCATGAAAATGAAAACAAAAACAATAGACACACACACAAAAAAGTTGTCAACAAATCAAATCCAGCTCCTCACTCTGGAAGTTCATCATCCCCTTTGACAGAACACTTGGCTTAGAGTTCTGAATGATGCGAAAACCTCTGAGACTGCCTTGGAGGATCACGCATTCAATCAACAGACTTCCAAAGAGACTTGAAATGTGCGGGATAGATAAGAGGTGGCTCACAGAGGCGTAAGCTCATAACCACTCGCCCCGAAACTGGAAATTTAGTGATTTTCATTGTTCTGCATGTTTCAGATTTTGATCCTCACAATCACCCAAATTGCAAGATCACGTCTTTGTCTGTGTGAAAATTTGTATCTTTTCATTTTTAAAGTCGGCAAGAATCCACACGTTGCTTCCATGTTTCTTATTGTTGATGGGTATGGCTGCCAATCTGACAGAATCTAGAATCACTGTGAGACCAGGCGCTGGGCGTGTGTGTGTGTGTGTGTGACAGAGAGAGAGAGAGAGAGAGAGAGAGAGAGAGAGAGAGAGAGAGAAAACGGCTGGGATCTTGGCCTGTGAGAGCTGTGCACCAGCCTGTCTTCATTCATTGTTCTTTTCTTATGAACACAGATTTGACATGAGCAGGTGCTGCAAACCCCTGCTGCCTTTACTTCCCTCCCATGATGCACTGCGCTGTGCACCATGAGCTGGAATAAGCCCTTTCTTTTGAGTCACTTTGGTCTGTGAATTTCATCACAGCAACACGAAAAGCAACTAACGATGACTGGGTTCAGATTTTCTTGATAAAAAGACACTGCGCCTGCCTCATTTCTTCTCTTTACTTCAAAGGAGCGGACCTTGTGACTGCCGGTCTGACTTCCTCCTCCACTTGCCTTGCTGAAGCTGAGGCGTACCTCTGATGGCGTTGCAATCAGGACTCATCCAAGGCTCAGCAGAACCACCTGCAGCACAGGCAAGGTTTGAAAACCATCCCTCCTGAGTTGACCTTGCAAACAGGCTCAGGTACTGAGTGAGCATAGGCAGGGCACCCTGCCCAGTCAACACAGTGCCTTTCGTCTTCACCCTCAGTCCTTCCCAGACCCAAATCTGATTCTGGAAGGCCAGTATCAAGCACCAGCAGATTTGGTGTCTGCCCAGGGTTTGTGTCCTCATAGACTATGCACATCACTCAGCCTCACAGAGTGAGGCCCATTATGCTGTGTTTGTCCCTTGTTACAGTTGACAAAACCAAGGCTGAACGATTACAAAAGGGCAGAGGATATGGGTCACCATCTGTGTAATTGTGGGGAGCTGAGTTTGGGTCCTTAGACCCATGCCAAAGCCCATATGTGAGGTACTTCTGTAACTCCATTGTTAGAAGGCAGAGAGCGGTGGATCCCAGGGGCTTACTGGCCCATCAGCCTAGCTAGAATGGCAAACTCCAGGTCAATGATGGACCTTGTCAATAAAAGGTGGAGAAGGGATTAAGGAAAAAAAATCCCATCATCAAACTTTGGTCTCCACACCTGTCTATAGAGGAGAGCACACCTGCATACAGAGAGAGAGAAAGAGGGAGAGAGAGAAGTGTAAAAGGTCTCCCAGATTCAGGCCACTTGACTATAAAGTGAATCTGATCACAGGATTAAGCATGTAGAGAGACAGGAAGACAGTGTGTTGGATGAAATTTCAGAGCAAATCCAAATACAACCTCCATGGTGTCCCAGAAATGCCATCTCGCTCTCTACCCTAAACACAAAAGTCGGTGAGCCATGTCAAAGAGTACCAGCATCCAAAGGTTTAACAATAGTTGACAGCACAGAGGGTTGGTTCTGTAATCCTAGCACTTAGGAAGTGGAGGTAAAAGGATTCTGGGTCTGAAACTTACCTCAAAAAGACGAGAGTAGGAGTCTAACTCGATAGCAGAATGCTTGCCTAGCAGTCAAGGCTCTAGGTTGGAAGAGATACTTTGATTCAAAATCAAATAGGGGAAACTTTGTGTATGCAAGGGCCCTGTTTAACCCTCTGATTCTGTCTGTGGCTAGGTCCTAGCCAAAGGCCTCCAGATGGGACAGACAGAGCGTCTGGGGTCAACCAGGGGGTGTGCTGTGATGGGAATTTGGCCTTCCTTCAAGCTGGCCTTCCTCTTGTCCCCCTGAGACCAGAGCCCACTCGGGCTGGATGAGTTACTTACGTGTTGTACATAACTAGTTAATAGACACAACATATTGAAAGTTTTACAATCAAATATTTATGCCACTAGAAAACATTGTACGTTATCTTTAAACAGCCATGTCATCTATTTATTTCATTCTCCGATCTGTTTTGTATCAGAATTGGAGACTTTAGCTTATTTACCCAGAAGTAAATATTATGATGAAAATATTGCGCTGCTCAAAAGTAGACCTAGAAAAGTACAGTAGTTTTTTTGTTAGTATCAATTGCATAATAGCCTCTGCATATTAATAAGTTAAGAGTATTTCTCTGGAATAGTAAGTATCAGTATTTCTCTGGAACACTGATAGTATGGAGATTAAGTTTTTCACAGCTAATCACTCTCCTGATCCCTGGTTGAGGGGCCATTCCTTCTGGCCTTCTAGTCACCTTCTGCAATTGAGAGAAACTCTTCTTGACAAAAAGATGCCATTTCTAGATGACAAAGAACACACTTATCACTAAACCTTGGTCTGAACCAAGTGGCCTGAACACTGATTGGCAGCCAGCAGTCATCAAGGCCTCTGGTTTGGCTCCCTCATTCTATGCCAGACACTCTTAACTTCCACAAACTTCTCTTCAACCCTGTCTCATGTTGAGATGCTTGACTGGCTCTCCAGATCCAATCACCATGATTCAGGGTAACTTCAAGAGAGCCAAGTCAGTGTCCTCCTGCCACCAATTTAAGGAGGAAGGCTCTCCTTGACTATCAAGTACTCTTGTCAAAATTATTTCCGAAGACCTTCCAAAACATGAAAGAGCCAGAAAGCCTCATCTTTACAGCGAGTCTCGGTCTCCAATCTCTCTCTACTTTAAGGGGCTGCTGTGGCTTGAGCATTGTTGCACCATGTACTGGAATGTGCTAGAAGCCTGATCCTTAGTATGGTCATATCAGAGATGATGGAAATGGAGTGTAATGGGAGGTGCTGGGATCACTGAAAGTTCTGTTCTCAGTCCCACTCTGTTCTCATGTTTGGTGATGACCATTTTCTCCCACATGAGTGCTGGTCGTTGTCATCTGTGTAAGGTCTTCCTCATGACTGGGCCACTCCTGGGATCATTCTCTGAATACACAGCATGGTGAAGCTGAATAAACCTCCTTGTTATAGATAGTTAATGTGCTGGGGGTACTCTAACAAAGCAATGAAAAGCAGATCAATATAGGGTATAAGACGTAGTTTCTCTTCCTTAGCCTTAAACTGACTCTTTCATAGTCTCAGATCCTTGGGCTCCCTTCCTCCACTCACATCCAGTTGTCCAGGCTCAACCTGAACTGCTCACTAGACTCTATGTTCAGTCTCTTCTTTCACTTTGACTTTGGATTAACTACATCTCCTGCCTTCCTTACAAAAGGAAGGTAGTAGGGGAGTCTAGGGTGACCCCATGTCAAGATCTATGCCTCCTTCTTGATAGCCCAACCAATCTCACAAGCTTCTTGATTGTCAGTTCTTCCTCTAGGATAACACCTAGACCATAGGATGGGTACAGAGAGTATACAGTTAGCTCCCCGACCCCACTACCATGAAAGCTCTCAGAGTGCACTCACCAATAAAGATTGCTAATTACCATTATTATGATCTATGCTCTGACCTCTTTGAGCTTCCCCTGCTTTGATTTCCTCTTTCTAAGAGTGAATATTAACTCTTATTCACTGACTCATGGCTACAATGTGACATGAAGACAAGACACAAATTAATGGAAAGGTTAGGAAGTACTGATGGGTCCAGACACCCCAGTTCCACACCTCTGTGAGTTCCTGGGAAATTCAATCCATCTTCACTGCTCTCAATTCTCTCACCTGTGAACAAGAAAATCCAACCAGATTCACTTAACCAACACTTAGCAAATAGTTACCAAGCAGCTGCCATGTGCAAGACCCAATTCTAAGCACAGAGGTTTACAGAGGCCTGGGGCAGACTTAAGGACGCTGCTCACATCCCAGAAATGAAGCTAGAAAAACAGAGACCTAAGTAGGTAAGTAAACAAGACAGCTCCAGCTAATCCCAGGGCTTGAAAGAAGTCAGAGAAAGTATCTGGCAGGAGGAAGCAGACTTTCTAAGATAGGGGTGTTAGAGAAGACCTTTCTCTGATGCTCAGAGGAGTTAAGTTCAGGCAGGTAAAGACCTGGAGAGATAGGGGTCTGTGTCCTGCTTGCAACAGTGCAAGCGCTCCTAGGGTGTGCATGGAAGGAAAGCGGGCAAGGCGGCCAGAAAACAGCGGCAAGGCAAGGTTGGTAGTATAAGCAGGTGGCACACAGCAGAGACTTTGAGGCTAGTGTGGAGCAATAGTCATGTGGAAAATTAGAGGCGATTTGGGTGAAAAGGAATAATTGCAAAGATGTAGGTAGGATGAGGACCCACAGAGCCATGTGGAATACTCCCAGGGGCTGTATTGACAGGACACCCTGCCCATGCTGAGGACAGCAAGAAGAGGAGGAACTAGCTATCAGGAAGGCTGTGGCCAGGCTGAGAACCTCACTCCGTACTTCCCTCCAATTCCTGCCAGAGCCTCCCATTAATTGGGCACATCCAGAAAGCAAAGGGCAAATAAGCCTGCTAATGAGGTCATCGCATTTGGCCACCCTTTCCCAGTAGCTGCTAAGGAGAAGAGCTGAACGGAGGAAGAAACAGGAAGAACCAAAACCAACAAGAGAAGCTGCCAAAAGATGGTCAAATGGGCCATGACTGGGGCTGGGTCTGAGCCTAGGGGCGTCGTGGGAGACTGTTAAGCAATTTCTTAGAAATGTGAGCTGCCTTCCAATGAGCAGGTCACTGGTGGCTGCCTGAAGAATGGACTAAAGGGGCACCAGGAGAATATTTAGGCAGGTAGTACAGTATCCTCATGAGAAGAGCATGCTGAGGTCTGCAGTCTAATATGGTGGTCAAAGAGAAATAGAAATAAATAGATTTAGGATATGCATCCAAAAAAGATTCTCACTACCATTGCCCTGAGCAGAAAGAATGTGCGATGGAGAAATTAGAACATATGCATGCCATCCACACTCAGCCCAAAAGCCTCTATGCCAAGGCCAACTCATGTTGATTTTACAGTACAAAACGCATTAAGATAAATTTATCAGCTCTATGCTGTTTTTATTTATAAGAAGGAGACAGAAAAATAAAAGAATTTTCCAAGCCTGGCATGTAGAAAAATGATTTGTCCGGTTGACCCAATAAATAACAAGAGTAAAGTCTTCCCGTTTTATGACTGCACTATCATAAAGAACACGCCGTGCTCATTATCTGCTTAAAGGGGGTTCGCTCCGTGTGATGTTCGAATGACTTATCATCTTAGTAAACAAATAGCATTGTTCATCTCTTAATTCCATAGTCATGAATGCCTCTCTCTCTCTCCCTCTGTTCCTCCCCCCATGTCACTGCTTCGTTGGACATCAGAACGTCCCCAAAGGTGGTGTCATTTCCAACTTGAGAGCTATTTTTGAATACCATTAGTGCCAAGGCCTACACCTTAATGGCCAGTGTCCTTACATTAGCCCCAATCATTAATCCACTCTGGAGAAGTTCCAGTGACCCTTGAGGAAACCTGCCCACATTATTACATTCATAGTCTTACATTAGGTGACCCAGAAGTAGACTGTAGCAAAAACCAAAGAACGTTCTAGAAAGCTTATTTGATTCCCTACACATAAAAGACTTAAAAAGTGAGGAGAGTTGAGGAATTGCCCATTTTTATATAATTTACATATGAGGATCAACCAGTAGTATCTTTGAAAATAGAGGAAAACTTTGTCATTCAAAAGTACCTGAGCCCAGAATCCAGGCCTGTTACTTATAACCAGATAGCCTTGGTCACATGCTGTCACTTCCCTAAGCAGGGCTATCCCTTGAAGGTCTGAGGGCTTTGGACAAATAGTTTTTGCAGACCTCATATTTATGTAAAACTTTGAGCTGAAACAGCATGTTGGGAGCAGGGAATCATGGAGTCGGCCTGGTCTAGTTGCCTTAAGAGGCATGTGTCATAGGCAGGTCAGAGTCTGTGGCTCCTGGAGAACTGTGTGCCTGAGAAACTGAGGCACTCCCTCGGGCAATACAGCATCAGGCTGCTTTATGTTTCTCTGTGTTCCCTAGAAGTCAACGAAGCATACAGAAATTTTGTCAGGACAATTGGTTTTAGACACTAATCCTGCATGTGTTGTTACAAATGACACTGTAACCTGACAATTACCATTGTTTTGATCCTGGCAATCACTACTATATTCTGTCTCTGTCTGATACAGGTATAAGAAGCTTGATTGCAAAAAAAAAAAAAAAAAAAAAAAAAAAGAGAAAGAAAGAAAGAAAGAAGCTTGATTGCTTGCACTAAGCTTGTCTCAGCCTTAGTCTTTTAGAGACCTCTTCAGCCCAGCCTGCTTTTCATCTTCCCTAACTGTCATCAGGTAATGCCTAGCTCAATAAGTTAAGGGCTGGCACTTACAGCTGGGCACTGTTATATGGCCCACCAAATATAAAAAAATGCCCCAGTGAGGGGACTGTATCAACACACCAGGAAGCCCCCTGCAACTGTGCAGGCCAGACAGTCAAAATGATTCTAGTCCTGACATGTCTAAGTATCTGGCAGAGCCGCTCCAGAAACAACAGTTCATGGAGAGCAGGCCATCAGAGAAATGGAACAGAGAGCAGGGCCCATCCTATCCACCTAGTCTCACAGTCCACCTCTGGTCTCCTCAGACGCCAGCTTCCACATGGAAAGTGTCAAGAGAGGCAGGGCCCTCTGAGACCCAGGGATGACTCTGAGAGTTAGTGTTAGTCTAGACACCCTGGTGGTCTCATGTTAAAGTCAGTTCTTTCCCTGAGGCTCAGCTTCCCCACCTGTAGGAGAATTTTACCTGTTTCCCAAACAGTCAACGGCTCCTCAACGGTTCAAATATCTAGCACACAGGACCACTTGGTGTCAGCTGATGGTTAGACATGCATGAATGCATAAGCACATACTCACAGATTCAGGAAATTCTAGTCAAATTCAAGAAACTGTTTTTGGCACATGCTAGGCAAACATTCTACCATTGAGCTACACTCCCAACCCCAGGAAACTTTGATGATGCATGTATCTACTAGCTTTTTTTTTTAACTTTTATTAGTTATACTTTATTCACTTTGTATCCCCCATAAACCCCCCTCCCCTCCTAGTTCTACCTCACCTCCCTCTTCTTCACACATGCCCCTCCCCAAGTCTACTGATAGGGGAGGTCCCCCTCTCCTTCCTTCTGATCTTAGTCTATCAAATCTCATCAGGAGTGGCTACATTGTCATCAAATATCCAGAAGAGGCTCAAGTACACAATAAGGACATTTGCTCAGCCATGTTTGTAGCAGCTTTACTTGTAATAGCCAGAAGCTAGAAACAACCCAGATGCCCCTCAACTGAAGAATGGATACAGAAATTGTGGTACATCTACACAATGGAGTATTACTCAGCAATGAAAAACAAGGAAATCATGAAATTTGCAGTCTACTAGCTTTTAATACCTGGCTCTGTCCCCCTGGAAGGTATTGTGGTGTGTCTGTCTTCAAACCTGTTCTTCAACAAGACCAAAATGTTGGGGCAGGACGGGGGGAGGCTTCAGACTTTTTAACTCTATATTTCCAGATTTCTACCCCAGCAAATGTTTCAGTCGGATCTTCCTTTCCAAATAGAACAAAACCTTCCAGAGAGTCAGTACCTCAGACATGCTGCCTTTGTTCCAGATATTGCAAATAGCAAAAGGGCATTTCGTTACACTATATTCCCTGAGACATCTTCATTAAAATGAAAGGAAAAAGAAAAAAATATATAGACTCAGCTGGGCTGTGTGCAGCTTCCTTAGCCACGCCCCTTCTCACAAACCAGCAAGAAGAGCAGAGCAGCTCAGGCAGAGTTCTTCCAAAGACCTTGTCTCTGTGTTCAGAGAGCGCTCTAAAATACATAAAGTGCTTCTGTGCCCTGGGGCTTGGTATGCAGGTGAAAGCATAGCTTCTAGCAATAGGCCCTCATTCCTCTTGCTAGAAGGCACTGACTACCATCTTTGTCCTCACCAGCACCAGTCTCTGTCCAGGGTGCTTTTCATGGAGGTTTCTATTAAATTCCTTCCATACAGATAAGGGAACTGAGACACAAAGTACAGAGAGGTTCAGTAACTTACCCCAGAGTCACACAGATACATCCAAGGAATTGTGTTTGCCTTTATTTCCAAAAGCCACAACATTTGCTATGACAGCATTGCCTTCGTGCAAGATGAAGGACTGTAACGCCACCAGAGTGGCTGGATGTCTCAGATCTCCACCCCACACCCAGCCCATCTTCAACCATGCAGATTTTACTGTGTCTCCGCTGACCATTTTAAACAATGTTCTTGTCAAACACATCAGGATTTCCTAGACTCCTGTCTTGAAAGTCTTATATATACACTTACCGTTCTTCAGTTTTACATGATAATGTAACAAAATCTCTTTCTTTTTTTCCATTGAATGGGTCAGTACCAAGGTCAGTTCATAATAAAGAACTTTCCAGAAGGACACCCCCTCACCCCCTCAGCCAACAGGAATTGGCAATGAGCTCTTATGAAAAGGCTACACGAGCCAGGAAACAACTTAGGGATGTTTAATTTTCCTGACATGAGCACTGGCCACCCAGGGGGATAAAGGAAACACCTGTCTTCGGTGAGTAGCCGTTCTGCAGGGCGTGTGGACATCCAGAGAGCTGCTGAGATGTCTCTTTCACCTGTCAAGTTAGAGACAAACGAACCCGAGGAAAGAACGGTTTCACAGAAGACCACAGACCCCAGCCCAGCTCTCAGTTCTTCCTCTGACTAGGAAGTAGCCACTCGAGTCGGCACACCCGGTCTCCTTTGTCAGCTTTGTTCACCCTAAAAAAGCATCTAAAACCTCTCATAGGCTTCCAGCAAGAATCACGAAGCAATGCCTGTGAGGGTTTGGAAGTGAAAATAATAATAATAATAATAATAATAATAATAATAATAATAATAATAATAATAATAATGAATGACTTTGGGGAAAAGTATGAAAACAGAGCAATTACGAGACAGGAAAATCCTCGAGAAGAGAGGCATGGTGGAACAGCCTGAACACGGAGGTTCAGGATCCGTGGAGGGAGCCTGGTGAATTCCCGGTACCGCAGGATAGTGTCCAAGCCAGGTTCATAAAAAGTCACTCCGCTGCACACGCGTAGGCTCGATGTGAACATCTCTTGGCTGTTTGCTCAATTTAGTCACTTTCAAAAGTTTCCTTTGACCGAACACCGGGTTCCTGAGACCAGCTTCCTAAGGGTATCTTGGTAAACAAGCCTCCCACCACGAATTTCCTTGCTGTTATTGTAGCGGTTTTAATTGTTCTTGGTTATTTTTTTCCTCTTCAGACAGTTACACTTGAAAAGTACTAATTTTTTAATGGTCAGAGATAGGTTTGAGAGACGTGTTTGAATGTCAATAGACTGTGTTGTTTTTGAGTCAGACCCCTTTCCCAGAAAGTGTCCCGTCAGACAGAAAGCACTCCTTTGACTCACACACGTCCTTGGAGAGATGGGGCAATGTGAGGAAGAGCTTGACAAGCCTTGATCTGTGTCTTGATCTGCCAGCCTCCTACCTATCCAGGCTCTGCAGCCCCTGTGGGAGGTGCTCAGCCATGCCTTAGCCACACCAAGCATCCTGGGTTAAGGAGATGGTGCTTTCTGAGATCACCTGATGCAGGGTAGAGATTTATAGACCTCCATTCTATTGTCGGGGGCGGGGGGGGGGTGGCAGGCCAGTGAAACTCAAAGAGGAATCAGTTGCACACCACAGAGAAAATAAAATAGTTCAAGGAAACAGCAGACTGCCAGGTCACACTTTATCAACCAGACAGAGGTGGTTTCATCATCTTTCGGAAGTGCAGACCACTGCCGCAGGCCTGGAGAGTTCAGATCAAAGAAACCATCCCTCTACTATGTCCATCAACCAACCCACGCTGTACAGTGCTTTGTCCAGCAAGCCACTGTTTGAGATTTCTCTGTATACTCAAAGAAAGCCAGACGCTTATAAGTCTCAAGCTTATCATCTAATGGCAGGAAGGAGGGAGGGAGAGGCAAGAAACACTGCTCAATGTATAACAGTGAAAACATAAATACATCAAAAGATACTTTATTGGAAGAGATACAGAAAATTAGTGATATTAAAAGAAAAAAACTAGATCACGAGCGACAGATGTAAATGGCAGCATTATTCCTGTCCTTCAGTATTTCACAGATGACTAAGAAATCTTTGTGTTGAAAATAACTTTTGCTCTGGCATGCTACCACAAGTCTGCCATCCCAGGTATTTGGTTTCTATGTATCTGTCTGTTTGTCTGTCTATCTATCTGTCTATCTATCTATCTTCCAGCAGTAGAGGGTATTGAACCAACAGCCACATGCTAAGCAAGTGCTCTACTATGGAACTACAGCTCCAATACTCTTTCCAGCTACTTGGGAGACTAAGAAAGAAAGATTAGTCATTACAGTCCAGCCTGGGTTTCATAGCAAGACCTTGTCTCAAAAAACAAACAACAACAACAACAAACCCAACAACAACAGCAAAAACAACACACTGTTTAATGGTCACAATAACACAGATATATATAAGATAAGCCAGTAGCAAAGCAAGGAGAATACAATGAACTCAGCATGGGGCTTTCAGAGAAAAGAACATAAATAAGATAACACTTGAGATGAAGAATGGAGATGACTCTGGGCCGAGAAGGGGAGAAAGCCATTCCAGACCAAAGAAACACCATAGAGAAGGAAAAAAGAGAGCCTGAGAAGGCTCCACCGTGTTCAAAGCTGTTGGTTACTGATAATGTGTAGAGGGTGAGGGGAAGAAACATAAAATAAAGCAGCAAAAGAGGATGGCAGGGATGGATTGATGGGGGCAGTACCTACTGGCACTGAAGAGGTCCATGGGAAGCAGTAGGATCTGATTTAGAAGTATGGCTTTGATCACATGGAGGATGAATTGGAGCAGGGCAATGTCAAGAGACACTGGTAACACATCAGGAAAAAGCCAAGGTCTTAAGTCTAGAAGTATCAAGGCTAAATGAAGGGAGGAATAGGCAAGGAGCGTTTAAACATGGACATGGGTGGGGCTCTGTGACAGACAGGGGGAAAGGGGCTCAGGTGTAGGCGGTGGGCTATTTTCTGGCAGTGAATCAGAAGTTAGGCAAATACTTTCTATATACTTGAAAGGGCAGGATACTACAGGTAAGGAAACATGGGGACAAGAGGAGGCTTCATAGGGAATGTTGGACAGAGTAAGGTAAAGTTGATTTTGCGCTTGGGGTTTCAAAGAAAGAGCTTTGGGGAAATCCAAGTGAAGAAACACTTGACTGTGTTGGACCTAATGCAAGGCCTTTTGAGTTTCTTCTACAAAGTGCTGTTGAGAAGAAGCAAAAGAAACTTATTCTAAGTACTACCATTCTATTTTCAGACTCCATTTAATCATGGAGAAACTAAGTTCAAGGTCCCAGGACCTAGAGGAGCTGGGGACTTTCTAATAGCCAAACAGCTTCTGTTGCAAGGAAACAGTTGTCTGAATCCAGACATCTCAGGGACACATTTTAAGAAGACAGTTGTCTGAGTCCAGACATCTCAAGGACAACTTCTCCATCTTGCTGGCAGGGTCCAACAAAGTTCATGTTCCCAGGCCCAGGGACCTACTCTTTTCCTTTGTTCAACCACTTATGTCAAAATACAATTGGGAAATGCTACATCCCACCCCACTCCCTGTTACTTTTTGCTTTCATCCCTTAAATACACTGTACAATGTCCCTTCGGGGTCTCAGTTCGGCTCCTGAGTCTGTTCCGCTACTCAGGTAGCAGGTTGAGTGCAATACATTTTTGTCATCTGCATTGACCTGGTATTTGAGTTATGTTGGGTATAAGTGGACCCCACAACAACTAACATTTTCTGTGGAAATTCTTTACATGATGCCATCAGTAAATAAAATAGCACGCCTATAAACCAAACATTTACTAGAAATAAGTTTTATAAAGACATTTTTAAAACTTTACTGTGTGTTTGTATAATTTTAGTATTTATTAAAGATGAGAGAGCAAATTTTTATACTGATGAGATGAATTGCTAGCTTATTTTTTACATACAGAATTGAACCTTCATGGAATATTTGATACTGCAGGACATAGTCTTCAATGTTTTTCAAAATTTATCAAGGTTTTGTTGTTATAGTTATTATATGGCTTTTCCAAAAAATACATAGAGAAACATGGCAGAAATATGTTTATAGCCATTTCAGAAAACTCTGGAAATTCCATCTTAGTCCAAAGTCAGAATTCACAGAATGATGTTTAGTGGCTCAAATATAAGTTGAAAGTCAAAACATCATGATACAATTTAATCTAAAAGTCTACTAAATTAATACATGCCGAGGAATGATGGTGGAAAAAATATTTTAAGTCTCTGTTTTTCTTCATCTAAACCATTATGCTTCTATAAGAGCAGAAACTTTTGTAGTGACAGAAAAAAATCACTGCAGTTCATAACATGCAAAAAGCTTGAATGTGAGCTAAGACATTTCAGGCAGCATTCTCTGAAATCCTGTGACGTGGACACATGGACCGTATAAAGCCTGCATGTGTGTTCAGAACCAGGAATGCAGAGAAGTGGTGCGACTCAACATGGCCAAGGTCTGAGTGAATTTTAAGTTGTTATGTGTCCATCTCTCTATTACTATTCTATTGTTGTAACGCAACTCCAGGACCAAGACCACTCTTACATAGGAAAGCATTTAATTGGAGGTTTGCTTATAGTTTTAGTGGCATCCATGATCATCCTGGCAGGAAACAGTCAATAAGGCCTTACCTACTCTAATAAAACAACTCCTAAGCCTTCCCAAACTTTCCTGCTAACTGGGACCAAGCATTTATATATGTGAGCCTATGGGGATCATTCTCATTCAAACTACCACAGTCTACAAACCTTTTGCTGTTGCCAAATATTTTGGAACTCCACATTCAATTATCCTACGCAATGGAGAGTTGCAACACAATTCAATAATCTGTGGTCCAGAGTATAAGAGAAAAACTTCAGATGGTCATGCAATGAGTTTTGTGAGGAAGAGAAAAATTAGCAATGCCCTATCCCCAAGAGAATCAAGCAGGATAATCTCCTAGGTAACCTTGAATAAGTAACAATCTCCAGTCATTGTACTAGGTATTTTCAGGTGTCGTCTCGTCTGAATTTAGAATCTCCTAGGAAATACACATATGGAACATCTGGAAAAGTGTCTCCAGAAAAGGTAAAGAAGACCAACTCTAAATGTGGGCTGTAACATCCCATGAGCTGGGGACTTGAAAGAAGAAAGTAAGCATCCTGCTCCCTCTGCTTCCCAAGTGAGACCCTCATGACTACACTCCTCATGATCACTCAAGTTGGCCATCACGCCTTGCCTGCCATGACGTGACTAAATCCACTTAGACTGTGAGACAAAACACACCTGTCCCCAAATTGGTTTTGTGGGTCACTCTGTCACACTCAAAAAAAGAGCTGATCTTGGTTTTGTCCAAGCCACAAAACAAACAAACAACAAACAAAAACCTTGAATATGTGTGGCATAAACTCACAGGTAACTGACAGCTGCACAACCACTGCACTGGCTTCTCCATCTCCGTATGCTCTGAGACAAGGGGAGTCGGCAGTAAGCATCTTCCTAGACATACCTCAAGGCCCCTAAGGACCTGCTCACAGTAGAGCTTCAGTTCAAAATAGCTTGAAAAAAACTTCCAAGCTCTGAAACCTAAACACAAAAGGGGGCCTAGAACTTGAGGTGGGATTGATTCAAAAACTGTCAAAAGACTCTCTGCTGGTGTGTGGTCTCAATTCCTTAAAGTGCTCGCAAGGACACAGAAAGACAAACTGGAAAGGATCCAGGGCCCATGACCTTTCAACCCGGTAACAGCACCCTCCCACCCATTGGCTTCAACTTGGCTTTATGTGATATACCCTGCATGGAGAGTGGCAGGGTGAGGAGTGTTTCTGGCAGTCAGGGGAAGAAAGGTTCGTGACAGATTCTCTCAACCAAAACTACTTTTTATTTTAACATCTGTTTAAATTGAAGTCTTTGTTTAAATTAGGCAAAAGTTCCTTTTATATTCAATTTCACGAAAGAGAGCCGGTTCTATTAGCTGTGCCTGACATGGCTTCCACCTGAGACATCAAGACATTAACTAGCACTGAGGAGTAATGACCCCCGATTCAGGTTTGTTGGAAGTCTGCAGGATACCCATCATGGTTAGCTCATCAAGATCCCAGAGTCCATCAGCTCCGTCTTTATATTCCCCCACAGTTGGTACTGTGAGTAAATATTTACTGTGAGTAAATATTTCTAGAATTGAAATAAGCTAGTGACTGACTGAGGCTGCATTCCTTCAGGAAATGACTCCATACATAGGTAGTTTCTTAGAGGTGAGAAGTTAAATCGTATCCCTGAGGCAGCCACGGTGCCGTGAAATGAGCAATGAGAGTGTCTTCATGTTCTTTTGACGGGAAGTTAATGCGGTGGAGACACTGGACCGGTTGCTGAGAGAAGCTGACAGCTGAGAGGGTCCTAGATTGGGAGGAGGAGACAGTTGGCAAGCATTTGTACCTGGATACTTGTGCTCCGCTGTCAGGGGACCTCAGTGAAGGGGCTGTATCTTCCATGCAGCAGTCAGTAGGGGTCATAGGAAGGGCTTTATTCTGCTGAGGCAGTTGCTCTCATGTTAAGTATCATATTTACTTTTTAAACAATTTACACTTTCCTTCAGCCCAACCAATCACCTATCAGGACAGTCTTCGTTGCTATTGGCTGCTAATTATTTGTGTTTTCAAAACCAGTGTGTTTTACAACCGTGGATTTTCCATTCTCTGAGTAGCTGAAGAACATGGAAATGCCGATCCTTATTTCCTCCCACATGGACACAGACCCCTGGGGCTGGGCAAGTGACCAGCTGCCCCATTTGTTGTATGCTACCCTTCACATCTGCTTTTTTTTTTCCTTGCTTTCCTCCCACTCAACTCACTTAACTTTACAAATCTGCCTGACAGGCAGGGTTCTTGCCATGGTGACTCAGGCGGACCCTGGAATGCATTTTCAGAGTGTGTGAAGGAAGAGCAAATGAGCCTCTGACTTCTTACCCTCAGATCCGTGAGGTGAAAAGGAAAGACTTCAGGAGAGAGTAGAGACCCCAGTCAAGGACTCTTCAATATCACCATGAATGCTGATGACGGCAGGAATTCAAGAGTCCATGCTAAGAAGGAGCCCCCCCCCCCCCGGGGGGAACCGCATGTCCTGAGCCTACCTAGGTGAGCTGACTCCCTGCCTACCACGCTGTGCTTGACTGTCACCCAACATCTGACCTCATGCTGCACTCGAGGAAGGAGGCCTTGAAGGGATCTGAATTCAAGCTGACTTCCCTGAGCCGTGCTCTGGGCTCAGGTCTATGAACACAACCATCCCCATGTTCTTGTCAGGCTGAGAACCACAGCTATGGAAGACAGAATTCTAAGGTGAGCCTGTAATGACTTCCACATTCCCTTGTATAACGCTCCCACCACCACCACCATATGCTGGTAGAAACAGCAAATGGCACTAGTCTGAATAGAGTACATTATTTGGTAACAAATGGGATGATCTCTAAGGATGGGCTTTACCACAGAGCCATTGGCAACCCATTGCCCTGCAGCCTCTGGGGCAAAGAAACATCAATAAAGAACAGAATGAATTGTTGTTGTTCGGACTTTTTCTTTTCTTTCTTTCTTTCTTTTTTTTTTTTTTTTGTTTTGTTTTGTTTTAATTTTTAAGCAGGGTCTCCTATAGTTCTGGTCTACAACTCCACCTCTAGCTGAGAATGACAGTGGAGTCCTGATCCTCCTGCCACTGCCTGTCTTGTGCTGGGGTTCAAATCAAGCACCATCACTCTCAGCTCAGCGACAGAGACTGTGAGAGTTTATTCTTTCCATCCCGATATAAGAACTTACAGTCCTAAGGGAAATCCTTGTATGTGAGCTCCGTTAGTCCATGGTAGACTGTGCTATCTTTACATGTCTTGTTACTATAATTTGTGACACATTAAAAAACATTGACTAGCAGCAACGTAAAATAAATCAAAACAAAACACCATACCAACGGGGAAGAATACTGAAGGATCGCTGTGGAGGAGTCAGCCTGCAGTGGCAGCCATTGCTGCTTCACTATGCTCCACCCTGACAGCAGCTGTCCGAGATTCCATTCTCCTGGGGGAACAGCCTGTCCAAATTCCACCAAAAGAAAAAAAAAGTCATAAAAATATTTGACCACAGAGGGCAAAGGATGAGCTTCCATAATGCACATATTTATATCATAGATATAAGGGCTAGAATGCCAAAGGGCAGATGTCAGTTGTTCTATACTCTGATGGGAAAAATTGAGGAGGGCTGTGGTTATCAGGATTTCCCAACTCACACATGGGGCTGGTATGGGAGAGAAAGAGACCAGAGAAAAGGAAGAAGGGAAGGAGAAGAAAATAAGGAAGGGAGTGCAATAGGAGTGAGGCCAAGAGACAGACAGGAGAAAGAGGAAGGAAGAGGGAAGGAAAAGAAAATAAGAAAGGGCTATCGTGATCAGTCCCAGTTTTCCAGAGGCTGTGGCAAGGCTGTGATCAACCTGAGCAGGCCCTACTTCCAAGAGTATTTAGGCAACACAAATCAAACTGGATGGGTTTAAATAAAGCAAAAGAGGAAAAGGAAGAAGAGGAGGAAGAAGAAGAGGAGGAAGAGGAGCAGGAGATCACAAGGACAACAGAAGATAGATGGGGGGGGTGGTAAGAAGGGCAGAGAGAGGGGATCCAGATTAGGTTGAGGGAGGAATCATGAATATGATCCAGATTCATTAAAAATCAATTCATAAACTCCTTTTGAGATGAAAACTGAAGGAATTCTGAGGCAGCCTGCACTGCTTAGGGAGAGCTTGTCTCACTAAACAGCAATAAAAGAAAGCAAAAGAGGGACTATGTCCACAAGCATGAACCCAAACGGCCTCCCTCCCTCTGGGTCAGGAAGACCCCTTGGTTGGTTCCCTTAGTTGACTTCATCACTACTCCCACTAAACAAAGAATGTCCCACTAAGCTGTGATGGCATCTCCCCAGCCTCACGGCACTCAGTGTAAAACCCTGTCAGGGTCTTTTCTTCAGTTCGTTCTTTCTAACACTGCACAGAAGGGTCACCCCCACGGGATAATTCTGTACTGTTGCTTGTCAGAAGACCCTGCCACAGGCATCTCAGACCTGCTTCTAGACACTGGGGCCTGCCTATCTGCTCCCAAAAACCTTCCTATTTTCGTCGAAGACCTGGATTGTGAGGTTTAACTACAACAAAGGGACTCTGGGAAGGGAGACAGAGTCTATATGTAACTTACACTATAACACCCTCCCCTTTGTGGCCGAATTTCAGGTGTCTGTGATTATGTCACATGACATAGCAAGTAGGAATTAAGGTTCATAAACCCGTTAGGCTGACGGTTTTTTCCTTAAAGTAAGGTTAACTCAAAGAGAGATGCAGAAGGTGGGGAGGGAGGTGCTAGACTTGATAAGATGTAATAAGAACTTGACCCACAATTTCTGTTTTGGAAGATGGAAGAACAGGCTAGAAGCCAAGGAACATGGGTGGCCTCTAGTAGCTGGAAAGGGAAAGGAAATGTATTCTCTTCATGAGCTTCCAGAAGGGACTACAGCTCTGCCAGCACCTTGATTTTCAACCCAGTGAGACCGGTTTCTGACTCCCAGCCCTCAAACCTGCAGGGTGATGAGTCTGGGTTGATGTAAGCCATGGATGAGGGGTGATCTGTTCCCACAGGAACGGCCTAGTCCAGCACTGCTTGTGGAATGCTGCCCGGCCACTGCCAGGCTTTGCTGGAAGGTACCCTGTCACTGGCCTGCGCTTCCCAACCCTATCAGCCAAAGGAAGGCGGTAGGGTGGCTCTACCTCCTCTCTGATTCAGTGGGGAAGAAAGTTTTGCCTATCTCCGAAAACTCGGTTCACACCAACACTGGTGCAACCCAGAGAGTGGGAAAGGGAGGTCTGGTCACGGGGAGAGGGAAGGGGCAAGAGTCTAGTGCCCTATTGGACTCTCAACAGGGTGGGACTTGGGGGCCTGGGCATGCCAGGTTGGAAAGCTACCGGTGGCTTTTCAAGTCCCTGCACACCCAAAGCGACGCTGATGCATTCCTCTAGGACCCCTGGGGTGACAGGCTTCCACGTGTGTCATTGTCTTTAAGTACAGCAAACATTCCCTCTAAGACGAAGACTTCAAAATTAAAAATAAAATCAAACTGCATACCTACAATACACAATTTGCCATTATTTGCAGCTTCATACGCACGAGGGCTCCCGGGTGCCACCCCTAACCTCTCCACTTCTGTCTCAAAGCTCTGAATGCTTGAAAGATCAGCCAGAGACAGGTGGAGGGCTAAGGAGGGAATCACTAATCTCTGTCCTGATTTGGGGGCGGGAGGGAGCTGTTCTGCCTCCATCGTCTGTTGCTGGAGACGCCCTAAGGTGACGATACCTCCGAGTTCAGTCCCAAGACACAATCTCTTGTATCCCCAAAGAGAGCATCCAAGCACAGAGACAGCCTTCCGCCACCGCAGCCTTTGCCCATGGGGCGGCTATAGCTGCTAGGAGACGTCGCTGTCCTGGTGCACTACCGCTCTGAAGCAGCCGCTCCCGGGCCTTGCAAGCCCGACTTTTTGGCTGGGGCTCCCGCGTTCCGAGGGTGTGCCTTCCCGAGCCCTGTAGCAGGCTGGGGACACCCCGGGGGACTCGCACACCCAGCGCCAGCGGGTCTCTCCTACCGCCACCGGGCGCCACCTGCAGCCTCCGGGCATCCGACCTAGGGGTGTCAGTACGGAGACTCACTCCAGCCTGGGCCACCAGCCGCTGCTTAATCTTCTGAAAAGAGTTAAGAGCCGGCTGTTAAGGCTCCCGGGGCCTGGTCCCCAGGCCCCTCTCGCCGCTCCTGATTGGCTGATCTCCTGTCAGTAGTAAAGAGGATCAGATAGCAAACTTGGGACCTTCATAAAGGCGTGGTGGCGGATACTCCGCGACCGCGGCAGCCTATGACATCAGCCAGGAACGCCTAGGATGCGGCTGCTCCTGGCCACCCTCAGAGGAGGAGGGTCCTGCCTGCTGGGAGTTAATTAGCCTCTCGCGGCGAGGGGGGAGGCGCCAGTTTTCTGGGGACACTGTCGGCCACTGTGCGTCCTCCTGCCCAAGGGAGCTCCCAGAGAGTTGGATGAATTCTGGGTTGTTAGCTGCTGTCCTCTGGGCTCCCGGGAGCCAGTTTCTGGTGGAAAGCGGGGCGTCTGGCCAGCGACCAGCGGCTTGCTGAGACTCACCATGACACTCCTGGGGTCTGAGCACTCTTTGCTGATTAGAAGGAAGTTCCGATCAGGTAGAGTAAGGCGTTCAGCACTCCTTCTTAAACTTTTCATCTCTCCCACTCTCCACTCAGCTGCTTTCCAATGAATGCCTTGGGCCTGAGGTGGCGGCCTCTCCTCCCCAGAGTGAACAGCTCTGTTTGAATGGCTTCAGATGTCTTCCCTTTTACCTGTGTTGAGTTTGAATTTTGTTTACGAATAATCCGATGTCTTTATTGTACTATGCTTTCCCTCTATTGGTGAATGGACATTTTGGAGGGGACTATCCAAAAGGAGCAGTGTGGAAATGTGCAAATACAGGATCTGAACTTAGAGCGTGGGTGCGTTATCAGTTACAACTGCTGAGACTATGAACCTAGCACTGTGTATCAGGTCCAGGGGTCACTTAACATGTAGCTAATCCAAACAAATGTATTTCCCAAAAAAGTCACTTGAAGGAAGTAAAAATAGCGAATTTGGAGCACACCAAGAATTTTAAATGACATCACCATGGGGGGAAAAAAAACAGTGCCACAAATATTTTTTTTCCCAAACCATCTGATATTTATAAATGGACAATTTCCCCTAAAATTGTTGTGTTAGTGGCATGCAGAGAAACTTGTGAAGGGATCTCAGGAGAGGTGAGTATAAAGAGAGGGCTTGTGTGGGGGCCTATAGAAGGTGTGCATTTCCCCAATCAGCCTCCTGCCAGGGGCACCTAGCTGTTCGTCTTATTGCTTCTCTAAGGGTGGTGACCCGCCATTCTATGACAGCAGAACACACCTTCTAAGAAGAAGGATTCTTTGGATGAGAGCTCCGGCGTGAGCCTTCCATGTAACAGGTGCTGGCTGGATGCTGGTGTCCTTAGCTCTCAGTCACTTTCCTTCCGAATGGGCTACCCAATTGACTAGAGATGAGCAGCTTCGTAATCAATGCTGTGGGTGATGGGCTGTATGGAGCCTTGAAAACTTAAGAGCTTCAGTGGCCACAGACCACAGTGCCCCGGAGCTCTGAGGTATATCTCCTAGCCATCAGCTACCAGGGCCAGCCATGGATTACATCTGTCCTTTCCATGTTGAGGTGAGGTGGTTGGTTTGTTAATCAGACCTCGCAGGCTTGGTAATTTGCTGGAAACCGCAAGGCAATACTGCCACCTTTCTGAAGGAGTGAGGATGTCTGTCGTTTATGTTTTTGCATGAAGCTGAGCTTATTTCAGATGCTCCTGTGCGTGCTGTTTAATGGGATAGAAGGAGGGATCGAGAGAGGCTGGGTTGTCTCTAAAAGGATTTGATGATGTTCTTGATAGTGGGCTTGCAAAACGGATTTATCCAAGGAATCCCTCAGCTAAACTCCAGTGGGGAGGAAAGACAGTGTTTGCACCGTTCTAATCCCCATCTCAGTGGATTTGTGCAAGCCTGAGGTCGTCATCTGGACCCTGCAAATCTTTGTCCTGGAGCTTTGAAGAAACTCAGACTTTCTTTTTTTCAGGCATTTGTGCCATAAGGAGGGTAGTTTGGGGAAGCATGATACACAGATGGCAAGGTTTTAACCCTCCATCTTTAATAAAAAGGAAAACCTGAAATCTGGGATGGACAAAGCAAGCTGAGCATCTTAGATGCCATGGTTGATAATCTCATACAAAATAAAGAAAAGCATTAATTGTAAAGTTATAAGTGTAAAATTGTAAATCATAATTGGTGGTTACTGGTTACTCTTTCTGGACCATAGTGGACATATGGCTCCCGAGGCCTGGCTAGCATTCTATTGATGGCCTCTTGTAGTGGGCTTTTCTTCACTTTGTGGATAGCAGTGAATGAGGAGCATTTCTACTTCATCTTGATTTTTTCTCTCTTCCTTCTCCCTCTCACCCACCCTTCCCCCCTTCTTTGCCTCATTTTCTTTCTTAAGGGGCTCCAGCCTCAAACTAAAAAACTTCCCCATGTGGCAGTGAATATTCACTTCAGTAGTAGATCCTACTGTTGTGATTTTTAAACTAATATTTCAAAACTGACCGAAAAACTGAATTGTTTTGTGAATTATAGCAATGGGCTTGCTGCGATAGGGCACATTCACAGTCCCCAGACAGTTCCTTTCATTCTGACACTGACGTGGCTGGGAACAATGTTTTACCAACTTTCCACTAACTCTGTCCAAGCTGGCTTTTGGTTAAGTGACTGACCTGCCATAGGAGTTGGGGACTCTGAATGTTTGCATCTGTGAACATGTTTGGTGACATAAATTAATCTTGCCTGAATGTGAGCGTCTCCGTCAGACTAGCTGGTCTTCTACCATTTGACCACATGACTTTTAACCTAGGCCAGAGTCATAGTTCTTCCAGTCTTACTCGCTCCACACCTGAATAAGGAAGGCCAGTCTGTGGTGCTTATAGGAACTAAGTCTGATACCA
The DNA here is from genome assembly GCF_907164565.1 of Psammomys obesus. Taxonomy (NCBI): domain Eukaryota; kingdom Metazoa; phylum Chordata; class Mammalia; order Rodentia; family Muridae; genus Psammomys; species Psammomys obesus. The sequence continues at coordinate 5,170,371 of NW_026596152.1, forward strand.
TAGGCAGCTTGGTTAGGACATAAATGAGTGCTTGTGAGCCCTGGCCAAGCAGTGCTCAGGACTAATGAGCTTTAGCAGCGTGATCCTGAATTGGCTGCTGCTTCCTTCTAGTCCTTAGTTACTTAACTTGTAGTTGTCCAAGTGGAATTATATGGCTTCTAAGCACCACCCCCATCCCCCGGAATTATGCATGGCTCCTGGAAGACATAAAGATTGTATGGGAACACGTGAAATGATTAGGCCCCAGGGGATAAGTAGAAGGTAGCTCACCTACAGGTAATATGGTGGTTGTTTTTAAACTGGTCACATTTTACAGTGTTTATTTTCTCACTGTTAACTCAATACTTGTAGTTGGTGTTATATTCTACACTTTTTGTTGATTATATTCTACACTTTCAGCTTCTCTGTCTGCAAAACACAAGGACACATACAAAAACCCAAGCAGATAAAAAAATAGAGTTTCCTTTTTGGGGGGTTTGTCTTAAAAGAAACAATGCATTTCCAGTTTTCCCCCTTTTGTCTCCCTCTTACCCATCTCCATCGGCCCAAACCAAAGCAAAATATGGTACCTGATGTCACCTAGCCCTGCCTTGCCACAAATGTAGACTTGTCATATTTAGCAAACAGAAATACAGAACACCCTATTCAGTTTTAATTTTGAACAAACAACGATAAGCTTTCAGTATTTATCAATCTTTAGGACAAAGTTTTCTCTGAAATGCACATTTCACTGTGCCTGTAGTATTTTCCTTGGCAATCACCTTCAGTCCCGGGACTGTTTCTCCAACACTATGCTGTCCTGCCCAATATCCCATGAGCCTCTTGAGATTTTGGGTTCCCCAAAATGCAAAATACGTATCTTAGCTAAGACTCTGCATGAGATGGGGGCAGCATGAGAAGGAACCTGGTGCCCGTGACCCATGATTCAGAGGAGAGGAAAACAGCAGGTTTACCTCTGCCTTCTTGGCAAGGATGAGACGCTGATACCACACAGCTGTAGCTAAAAGAAGCCGGGACAAGCCAAGCAGTCAGTGGAGACCCAGTGCCCAGGATCCGGCTTCCCATGTTTGTAAGTAGTTTCTTGTCCTCCAAGGGCCCCCTTGAGGGATTTTGGGTCCTTCCTGTCCCGCTGTCGTCCACCCTGAAGACAATGTAGGAGGTTTACTAAGTCCTATATTAGTCTAGACCCTTAACCAGGACTGAATCGTCTCTCTTATGAGCTGAGACCGTTACACTAGACCAAAAGATTGGTCCCTGATTTACCATCATAAACACTGCTGAAAAAATGTCTACTATATGATTTAAAAACTCCTGGAGTTGCCTTAACCATCAACTAGTCTCATAGCTCAAAACAAAAAATTCAACCTGAAAGAAGGCCTTTCCCATTACATATAAACTGTATGGGCACGAATTTAATTTGGCTATTTTAGATGTAGTTTTCTGTCGTGTGCAAACCAGATTTTAACTGATTCATCTCTAAAGTTATTCTCAGCCTAAAGACTTTACTTTTTTCCCCAGCTAAATGGCCTTGACTATTTTTGTAAAATTTTAAGCTCTACCAAACATTAAAATTTAAATACTAAAGCGTTATCACAAGAGACTATAATTAATTGAACTTGAAACAAGAAATTGTATTTCAATTTTAAATGGGTATCTCACTCATCTTTTAATTAATTAATTTTGGTGGGTACCTAGGCCAGGCTAACCTATAATTTACTATGTAACTCAGACTGGCCTAGAACTGTGGCCTAGGACTCCTGCCTCAGCCTCCTGGTGCTGGAGTTACAGACATGGGCCTCCATGTCCAGTGATATTTTAAATCATTTGTAAAGGGCAGAGACAATTTCAGGGTCTGAGTAGGGACATCTTATTGAGACCATTCCATTTCCCCTGAGGCCGACAGCAATGAATTTATTCATAAAGCAAGGTCTCCTCTCTCCCTGTCTTGAGTTAGCTGCAAGAGCCCCACCCTTCTGCCTTCCCTATTTTTATCCCCTATCCACTCAAAACCTTTGCACAGACTAAACGTTACACTTATTTATTGGTATATTATTATTTTATGTATACAAGAGGAATTCTTATCTGCTTGGGTTTGCTGCTTTTTACTCCCTACCACCTAGGCCAGGGCTTGACGTAGAATTGAAACCTACAAACCATGTGCTAAGAGTTCGGGTGTCACTCAGTAATGCAGCTATGTACTCAGCAGACTCAGGGTTTGGTCGTCTGGGCTTCAGAAAAAAATATGTTAAATAAATAATTATCATGTTCCCCCACAATGATTGTCCAAAAACAATAAAAGCAAAGGGTATCTGGTTTTTTAGGTAGGTGAGTATGTGCTGAGATGAACTTAAAACAGGGCTGTGGAGTTAGGTGAGTGCAACGTTGAGAACTGCAGCTAGCTCTTACCACCACAGGCAAGCAATGATTACACCCAAGGGTAGGAATTTAAGATCCAGAACCGTATCAAGCTGGGAGAGGCTAGGAGGGACATGCTCCAAGGTGAGGAGGTAAGATCTGTTCGGAGCTTGGAAGCAGTTATGTGCGTAATTACTATTGGCAGATTTGTTAAGTGAAATCTCTATGGGGGTGGTAGGTGCGTGGGTGTATATCACACACCAGGGATTGTGAGTATAAGAAGAACAACAACAAGAACAAGAAGCACAAGAAAAAAGAACAGAAGAAACAAGAGAAGAAGAAGAGAGACTGGAGATGGTGCCAGTGTGCGTACAGGCGCCTGGCATGCAGAGGGCTCCAATTTCAGTCTCCAGCACTGTGAGGGGTGTGGAAGGGGGTGGGAAGTAGGTAAACATTTTAAGGCAGGAGTTGATGGTGTTCATTTTATCTGCTACAATATATAACAGAGGTAATCTTGAAAGGAAAAAACTTTATAGAAAATTATATTGAGCTTCTCTCAGTGGTCTCTAATCTGAAGTAGATTAAACTGAAGGAAAATAGACCCAGGGCAGAAGGCAGGTGCTGAGTCCCAGGGTTGAAATATTACAGATTTAAGAAGAGTTTAACTTGAATGAGAGCAGCTGCAATTTACCCATAACAAGCGACCTAACATATGGTGAGCAGGCACCTGGCATCTCTGTGCAGGTGGGGGTAGAGGGCCAGCAGGTGCGTGCTGCAGGCATCTGCAGAATCACTACTCCCTCTGCCCTGTGGGCAGAGCCCCGTGGGTGCCATTGCATCTTCCCTGACAGCACGACCTTGGGAAAGCCGGCTCTGCTCTCCGGGCTTTGATTTGCATGTTGGCAAAATGACTCATGCTCTTTGCAGCCACAGGACTCTATGGGGGAAAGATCTCTGACAGTTACTAAGGACTTATTTTACAGAGAGAAATCTTATTCACCTCGTGGGAATGGCTTGCTTAACACACTGGCATGTGAGTTCCACAGAAGAGAAATATGAAGTAGTTAAAAGATTCTGATGGACATAAATAGGATTAACAATAACAACAGCCATTAGCCAAATGGCTTTGCAACCTTATACTTTAAGCTTTTAGATTTTTCTACTTTATTAAGCAGGTAGTGTTTTTTTTTTTCTCAGAATCACTAATAAATCAAGCATTGCTTAAACAGATGTGGACCACAATTCTTAGACAAAACAGAGAGTTTGCCAAATTTTGTTCAAACAAGATGTATCATTTATCCCCAGAAATGTACAATAAATAAGGTTCCTTGCTGTCTTCCTTTTTTTTTTTCCAGAATGCCCCCAAATGCCCTCTGGAATCTTTGAAGGGAGAATAATATCTTTCTTTTATCCCATAGATGAGGGAGAAAAAAATATTTCTCTCTTCCTGGTGGACTCAAGTGCAGTGTTCTCTTTCTGTGCTTTGCCACATTTAGCCATGTTACCTCCCTATGGCAACCTGTAGATTCAAAGTAAAGGAAGGCCTTGTACTATTGTAAAACACGATTACGGGGTCACCTCTCACATAGGGACCTAGTAGCACACAGTGTGTGTAGCCATGGTAAATGGATACCCAGCTCTCAGATGCTTACTATGACTTAACCAGTGTGTCTTGTCTGGTGCCCAGTTGGATTAACACACAGGTAGTTTCTATCATCGGTCCTGGGGCCTTCATTTAGTGGCACAAAGACACTCACTACTTCTTAAAGAATGCAAGTGAGCTTATGGGGCATCTCCATTGCACAGATAACGTGCTGTGATGGAAGGAGCCTGTGAACTGTTCTGCCTTCACTGTTTCTAGAAGTACACTTCCTCTGAAAGGCCAGTGAACCTTGGTTATCTGCATGGCTGTGGGCAGGGTTTTAGGTACAAGGTAAAGTTCCAGTGAAGCTCAAAAACAAAACAAACAACAACAAACCCCAGTTAAACACAGAAAGTATTGTTCAACAGGAACTGGACAGCAGTCTCCTTGAAAGGCTTGCCAGAGATTTGTCAAGGTTATAATCAGAATGTCAGCATAGGCCTTTTTACTGTCCATCGAGATGTTGTCTCTATTTCTTTCTAGCTACCCCACAGAAGCATAATTCTGCCTTAAGACTTCATAGTGCAAAAGGCATGTGTGTGGTAATTAACTAACCACTTGTATTAGAAAACTCAGTTAGTTTTGCTTTTATATATGCATAACACTGCTCTGAAAACCATTGTATATAATACTATGAAGCCCTTTAAGAACAAAAAGGGTTCTGTTTCTCACCCTGGCTGCTCTGATAAGTCCTCATTAGATAAGTATCCGTGAGAGGGAATAACAGGCTTGAATTTTTTCATCTGTGGTGATGGCTGGCATTTTCATACCTAGACCAACCCTGACCTATTTCCTCAGGGAACAAATGCCTGCTTGCAGGAGAACTGACTCATCTTGTTTTCTTTTTTTAATATCAACTGGTATTCAATTAGACTTTTGTGTCTTTTCAGCAGAGAAAACAGGAAAACAAAAGCCCTATACTGTCTACTCTTTAGGAAGCACTTGCTACCAAATATAACTCGTAATTTATCAAAGAAGAGGGCTAGGAGGTTCTGAACCTATTATCTACTGGCTTAACTATGATCTCATGTGAGACTTAGAAAAGTACCATGGGGCAGGCATGATTATTCCCAGGTATGGATGAAAAGGGAAGGACTCAAGATGTTAAATGACTTGAAAACCAGCTATAAATTTGTGTGCCCCACTGAATTGAGCTAATGTTATTTTTCTCCTCCTGCTCCTCATCTACACACACACACACACACACACACACACACTCATTGTATACTAATAGACATATACAAATATGCAAACATGAACACATTCATGTGCAAGCAAGCACATACAAACACACACATGTGAAAACATTATATACAAATCTACAGGCATGAGCATATACATGTGAAAGCAAACACATACACACACATACACACTCCTAAACCAGTAAGCTTAACAGACCTTCTGGCTACAACTCCAAATATGGCTGCCATTATTGCTATCATCACCAAATAGTTAGCAAATGGACCTGCTTGTTTAGAACTAATTAAGTTATTTAGTAATAATTAAGTTATTCATGACACTCATTCTCTCTGGAGTTTAATGCAACTTGACTAGTAAATATCATTTTGTTTCTGAAGAAAAAATTTCAAGAAAAATTTGGAAGCCACAAATATGTAAGAACTATTTATTAAATAAGATTCAGAGTGAAAGAGAAAAGTGTTATCAGTGGGCCAGGGTGACATATGATTCTGTGCACACATGCATGCACTCATTTTCACTACCTATACACACACATATGCACACACACAGTCATGTGTGTGTATATATATATATACACATACATACATACATATATATATATATACATACATATATATGTATAAAGATATAGACTTTCTCACGTGGCAGCAGTTATTCAGAGTCACAGAAAAATATGTAATGAGAGTCTGGAGTCTGTTGGGAAAATTGATCTTCATAAACTTTAAAATAAATTCCATATAGGTGAAAGAGTCCACGAGGTCTGTGAGATATTATAAAGGAGACGGCACAGAACAACTTTATTGTAATCTCTGCACAGGACAGTTTTCCCATGCTTGCTTCCTCAGCCAGAGTAGAAATAAAAAATGGATGCACTATACACTTAAAAATTAAAAACTTTATTTGAAAAAAAATCACCCCCAAATTTTAAGTCAAATAGCAGCTTAAAATAATTATTCTGGAAAACATTTTCAAGACAAAAGTATTACAAAGATTAAAAAGCAAACAGCACAAGAGAAATAACTGAGGAGAAATGGTCAGTGAATGCATGAGACACACAAACTGAGCATCCTCTCCACAGCCCAGAAACACGCAGTCTGGGACAGCTAAGGACATGGTCCCACACAAAACCACAAACATATTCAAAACAGTAAAAGATTTTTTTTTAATTTGTAAGCCAATTGCACAGATCTTGAACACGAACTTCATAGATTACAACATTGAATCCAAAAGGTTGGCTACCCCTATGAGCACAAGCTGAAAGTCAGGATGCTATGTTTTTCACAGGTCGAGTAAATTAAAATTTAAAAACTTGCTAACATTAAGTGCTGTAGTGTAAAAGTATGGATATATGTATATACATATATATGTATGTATATGTATACATATATATAATTATTGGTGATTATTTATAGCTATACAAACTAACTATTAAAAAATAATTGATATAATTTTGTATGAGCCTCACAGTTAGCCATGTCACTTCAAGGTATCTAGTATAAATCACACACGTATGTATAGATACTTGGGATTTTGTTGTTCTTTTTTAGACAGAGTATAACCCAGGTTGACCTATGTCTTGAAATCCCCCTCTCTTATTCTCCTAAGTGTTTGCACACCTGTCTTGATATTTCATTACATCATAGTTTATAAGCCAGCTATGGAAGTGCATATCAATAATCCCGGCACCCAGGAGGATCAGTACTTCAGTTCTAGCCTAGGCTAAATAGGAAGACCCTGCTGAAACAAACAGATAACAACATGGTTTCTACTGTCCAACCTAAGGAAGATGAAAGCCACATAAACATCCACCTACAGAGACATGTTTAATTAAATTCATAGAATAAATAGAATAGAATAGAATGCAAAACGGAAAACGATTTTTTAAGAAATCGCCGTGTGAACTGATGCAGAAAGTTTTCAAGATTCACAATATTTTTAAAAAATCCTTTAGATTTGGTTATTCTCTTTCACATGCATGAGTGTTTTGTCTGCTCCTATGTTCATGCACCATGTGCACAGGTGGTGCCTGTGGAGGCCAGACCAGGGCATCAGAACCTTTGCAACCTCACCTCCAGGGGCCTGGGAGGCACCGTGTAGCTTCTGGGCATCAAGCCGGGTCCTGGAAAGAACAGGAGGTGCTCTTAACCACAGAGTCACGTCAATAGCCGGAGATTCTGAAGTTCTAAAAACAGATTATGAAATGATCAGCAGCATGCTTCTATTTACATTTTAAAATTCCGCATTAAAAAGACATGGAAGGGGGAGGACGTGTGCCATGTTGATTTGAAGGATACCAGGACTCAGGCAGAGGAAGGCCCTTTCCGTTTGAATCTTTTAAGATAAGAGTGTATTTATGCTCACATACTTTTCAAGTTTGCCTAAAACATAAGGAGAAGTTCCTCTCTCAGCAGAGGCTGGACATGCCATGTGTCTACAAGTCTTTAATCGTGTTGATAAAACTTCAAGTGTAACTTTATAAGATGTAGGTAATGTAATTACTTTAATTATATATTTTAAGCCTCTGGCCTAACAGAGAATTAGGTGACGTAGACATAAAATATGTTTAATGTGCAAATGCTAATCAATTGTAAATATTAAATTCACTTCTTAGCCATAGGCATAGAAAGAAAAATAAAGGAAAATTCCTTTAAGAGTTGAAATACTCTTAAGTCAGTAATAGAAGCAAAACCACGACAACGGAACTTCACTTGTTCTTTTGTATGCTGTTTATTTGGATCATTTCTTGTCTCCTAACCTTCTGTAACACACGGGGATAACCTGGTCCTGGGCTTTATCTGTTGGTTTATTTTTAGGTCGAGGAGTGATGCCTGAGGGAGGGCAGACATTCGCTATCTCTCTGAAGCAGGGGGACGGGGATTGGCTGGGCACCTGGGAAATGCATCTGTCCTCAAGTTCCCACTGACCTCACCCGGCAAACAAGAGAGACTGAAAGCATGCAGCCCCTAACAGTGATTTGCTGTCCCCCTTTTTCACCCCTTACCCAGAGTCTTGCTTTCTCCGGTTTCAGTTAGCCAAAGTCAACCATGATCTGAGAGCATCATGCTGCAAACTCCAGAAATTAAACTCTCTCTCATAGCTTTCAGTAAGATATATTTTGTCATTTTAATGAGTTATTGTTAATATCTTACTGTGCCTAACTTGTAGTTAAATTGTACCATAGATACACTTGCATAAGGAAAACACAGTAACCACAGGTCCAGCGCTATCAAGCAGTCGGGCTCCAGGGAAGCGTATCCATGCTATGCATAAGGGGAATACTACTCAATGCTGAAGTTTTGGATTTAAAAATTAAATTTAAGCCAGTGCTACAGTCTGTCAGGTTTCTATTAAAACTCTAGATGCCATTCTCTGTAAGAGCCCGGCTGTGTGCCTTCAGGTCTCCGGTCTCCCCGCTTTCATTTGTAAATGTGGGAGCCAAGATGCCCCCTCCCTGGAGATTTCAGAAGGCTCTAGGGAGAGAGCATGTAAGAAGAGCGAAAATGAGGCTGTAAATCTGTACCCAGTGAGCTGAGGCGATAGCACACCCATGAGTGGGACTTCCTATGTTAATCGTCATTATATGAAGGCACCATTGCACAGTAATGTTATCGTGCATTAACTTAAGATATTTTAAAATCATTCCATGTCACTGTATAAATACGATTACATTGGGTCTGAATAACAAGTCTGTCACAAACAGCTCTTGCTAATTCCTGACTGTCTCTTCTCTGAGCATGTGCAAGAGCAGCGAAGATCATTTGTGTCATTGTGTCATCATGGAATTCATACCTTATTCTATCAGGCACTTTTGATCCCTTATTTTCTCTCTTTCAAATAAGTGTTTGGAGAAGGAGTTATGTTCCTGCAGTCTCCCTGGAGGGGTGGGGGTGGGGCGTGGCTTTATCCTAGATCTGGCATGCAAAGCTCCAGAGAGCTCCGGGCCTTGTCTAGGTCCTGACAGGACCACTGCTGGCTATTGGCATCCTCAAAGACCCCCTCTCAGGCACTACTAAGACTCCGAGCCCCTTCTACTATACTTGAAAAAAAAAAAAAACAAACAAAAAACAAACAAACAAAAAAAAACTCTTGTGTCTAAAAATAGAGCCAGCGAGAAGAGCTCTCTCCAGAAAGAATCAAGTTTTGCACAGGGCCGGCTAATACCTCTGTTTCTGTGATGCCTTAACTCGCCCGTCCTCTACCATACTCTACCATAACTGAGTCAAGTCAGTACACTTTATCTTCCTATCAGCTCTGTGAGCTCAAGGCTGGCTATGCTGTTGGGGAGCGTAGAGTTGAGAAGTGTGAAGACTACTCCAAGGCCATGCAGTAGAAAGAAAAACCTCGGCTGCCTGCTCCCAGCTTCCTCAAGACGGGCTGAGAAACAGCAGTGCAGGAGAACAGAGGCAGAGGCAGGCGGTCCCTGGCACCCTACCCAGCTTCTCTCTCAGGAAGGGCCCCTCAGCTTAAAGCCTTCCTCCAGGTAGCAACCCTTCCACACTGGGAGGGAGAGGGGTCAAGGCCAAGGAGGTGCTTTAGAAGGTGAAGGAGAGATCCGAAGAATCATAAACCAGCAACGGCTGGGGAAGAACGGGATGATAGCAGCAGAGGCCCGAGCCGAGAGCCAGTCTTTGCCAACGGTTCTGCTCTCGCATGTGGATTAGAACCTGAATGTTCTAACCTGAAAATGTCCAAGTTAGCCGGTGCGGCTCACCCCTATGATCCCCGCACTCAAGGAAGCAGAGGCAGGCAGATCTCTGAGAGTTCAAGGCCAGCCGGGTCTACAAAGCCAGTCCAGGACAGCCAAGGCTACACAGAAACCCCATCTTGAAAAACCAAATACCAATACCAAAACCAAAACCCCAAAATGTTCAAGTCTTCTGGGGTTTTTTTTGTTTTTGTTTTTGTTTTTTTAAACCCGGTGTTTAAACAGTAGAGCCACCTTTTCTTATCTTAAAATGTGATCAGTAAATATAATAATATCTATTAAATATGCTACATTTTTATATTAAAACTTTAAAATTCCCGCATATGTATACACATATAATGTGTATAGCATACTATATATGTAACATATACTAACCTATAACATAAAAAGATTAAAGATTTATATTTATATATCCTGCAGAAAAAATATTGTGGGAAAATCTAGCTGCCCAACCAAAGAAAATTAAAATAGACTGACAATTATATATAAGGACTTGCAACTTGTACTTTACATACATGTTTTCAAAGAATGATGAGGTAGAAAAATGCTTATAGTGCAAGTAGATTTCAAAATCGTACACAGAGCACAACCCCAGTTCTGGCTGGGCACCCACCTCAGTCACTCTGTGCTACTTTTAAAGAAGGGGTCCCTTGAGGAAACTGGCTCTGCCTGGCTTTTTACATGAGTGCTGGGAATGCGAGTTCAGGGCTTCATGTGTGTGCTTTATGGAACACTCATCTCCTCAGCCTTGTGACCCCAGCCAGCCAGACAAGCAGAATCTCCTCTTCATTTAAGGACATTCAAAGAATGTCTTTGTCCTTACAAACCATACTCTTGTTCCAAATTCTAATTCCCTCTTACTCCCAACTTGCCCTTGACTCTTATCTAAGTTAATCTGGTCCAGGTTTGCGGTAGTTGTTTATCGTGGTTTAAAGTGACCTGATCATCCTTATCACCCTATACCACGAGCGAGCGTGATGATTTTATTTCTTGGGGGATGGAAAATGAAGGTCAGAAAGATTGTCCGTGATCTGCCCAAATCCATGCAAGCAGAGCCTGGTGGAGCTGGTCTTGAACTCTTATCGCCTGGCAGAAGATCATGCGAACTCTCCTTGGACGAGTACATATGAGACATAAATTAGAGTCTCTTTGCTGGAGGACCTCCCTCAGCAATAGCTTTCAAGGAAAGCAGGTCAAATGGGAGGTCCCCTGCTACTCCACCCTTCCTGCTGTCCTTTCCGAGGCGTGCGCACGCTGTCTGCCTAATTCCCTCGTGGCTCAGCGCCTCAGCATACATAAACAAGTGGGGAAAGCCTTAGCGAGGAAGCTTGGTGCCCAAATGGAGCAATTTGTCTTCTGAAATTATTGTTTGAAATTGTTTATGTCAGTTGCCGAGTTTCTGTTCTGTACTTCAGGGCCTGTTGGCAATGGAAAGGAAAGTGCCCTTCAGCTAGCTGAGCAGTTCTCCTGGGCAGAGTCCGGGTGACCCTGAGGTGGGGCCTGAAGACTGCACACTCCCCGTGAGCTTCACCGAAGCCCAGTGGAGCACCCTGAGGATTATGGGGTCCTCAACATTTTCTGGATCCTGCTGCAACCGTTTAACTTAATTAATCCTCATATCATCCTATAAGGAGAGACTGACAGTGCGCTTCCCAATTCCCAGGTGAAACTGAGGCGGTGATACAAGAGTCCATAGCCTGTAAATAGGAAGGCTTGGACCTGAAACTTTATGTGCTTGGCTTCGGAACACAGGCTTTCCACTGCCCTTTGGTGCTTCCCATAGGCACCTACACCAGCTGGAGTGGGCTGTGGCCTTTCCCCTTTGTACTGAGGACACACACTGCAAATCCCGCCACCTCCATCACATACATGCCTCTGAATCTGCTGAGGCTCTCCTTCCTCCTCCCTCCTCCCTCTAATGCCTTGACATATTTTAACATGAAAGCCTTAAGCTCACAGACCCAGCAGCTTTGTGAGTGAGGGAGAATTCCTTTTGAGGCATGAATTAGTCTTCTTCAAATGTTTTGACAAACGGAGAGTGTGGTGCTTAGGGGAAAGAACAGCTTCGCAGTGTTTGTGTGAACAGACATGTCTCTGAAACAACTTGAGCCTTTGCGTGAGGCTGGGTCATTGAAGCAACTGCCTGGGAACAGAAGGGCATCCTCTGTTGATACCCTGCTTGTGTTGACCTTCCAAATGCCTGAGCTAGAAGAGGGCCTAAGGAATGGCTCCTAATCTCCTGAGAGGAAGCAGAAGCAGGACACCCCTGAGGCTGAGGAAGAGTTCACCTTGCCTCACTCTTTGTGTGTGTGCATCTCTGTGCCAGCCACTAAGCCCAACCCCACCCGCTGGCTCCCCGCTGTGCAACCAAGCAGGCAATCCAAAGTCTTGCAGAGAACAGTTACTGGTTTCTGGTGCCAGGAGGTGACAAGCAGCCTGGGCTCAGCCGTTAGGGTAGCATGAACAGCCTGTTGGTAACCATGGGTGGGATTGAAACAGGCCATCTAACCTGTCCATTCCAGTTTCCTGGATTTCTATCAGTGACTCCACTTCCAGGTTTCTGAGTCATTCAATATCTCTATGCCCCAAGGGGGAACACAGGAGACCATCAAGTGGCACTGTGGCTTTTTCCTGGGCTTTATAATGCCAGATAGAGAGTGGAATTTGATGGAGAATCCACCCATAGGGAGAGCAGTGGAGAGTACCATGTGTGATATTTCGTCTGTTATCAGCTCTAAAATCACCAGTACAGTCTGTCTGGGGATTCACCCATCCATCCTTCAGCCAGCAGCTTTCCCAAAGGTCTCCTGTCAGTACCCCAGAAGGCAGCAGCAATGCCAAGGGCAGGAGAATGAGAAGGTGCATGTAGCTCATTCCAAGTCAACATTAGCACAAAGGACCCAGCTAGACACAGTCCTGAGTGTCTTTTGAGAGGGCGAGCCCTCAGCGGGCTGCCTTTTCTCTGTCATGCAGAGGGCTTGTGATCTCCCTGTGTGCTGTACAGAGTGGAGGCATTGCCCATAGTAACCTGAGCTGCTTTTCTGTGTCTCACTTCACCAGGCTCCTAAGCATGCTGGTGCCCCGTGATTCCTGTCAGTCATGCACAGTTAGGCCACCTTTAAAAACTCTGGGTCTACAAACTGAGGAGTCTTTTGAAAAGTAGGGTGAAATTTAGATGTTGAGGAGAACCTGGCATGAGAGTGCATACCCCAGTTCTGGCACTCGGAATAGTCTGAGGCAGGAGAATCACAGGTTTGAGCCCAGCGTGGGTCACACAGTGAGATACCATCTCAAAACAGACAGAAATTAGATCAAATAGATATCAGAGCATCCCTTGGTGATATAGATGGTTTCTGCCACCAGCGCCTCTCTTTATTACTAACACTGGGGGTCTTTGTGGGAAAGGAAGATCAAGTAACAGGTCTGAAAAGCTGTGTGACAACAGACCACAGGCTCAGCTGTGCTGGCGTTCCCCATGAAACTCAAGGGAAGTGGCAGGACATGGGCAAAGAGAAGCTGGAACCGGAAACTGGACACTTCTGAAACCTCTACAAATGTCTGTCCACTCCAAGCCCTTTCCTGCCCAGTGCTGACCAGCTCTGGCACTGCCCAGTCCAGGCGGCAAAAACTGAGGTCAGTTCACATGGTCAGAAGCAGTCTCCTGGTTACATTTCCAAACTTCCCACAGAAATCCAGGCTGGCTGGCTGACATGCCAGTGTCGAAACACAAACTATTACCAGGAAGAAAGGCCACTGAGGGATCCATCAGAACTGCACAGGGAACTGGAGGGGAGCAGAGGAGAACATCTTCTAACAAACCTATAGAGGAAACGTGTCAGAAGAGAGTTTGAGGAAGGTGACATGCCCCACCTTTTTAAATCCCTCTTTCTGCCTCTAGTTCTAGCATTCCCCCCACTGACAAACACAAGAGAGAGAGAAAGAGAAAGAGAGAGAGAGACTAGAAAACTATTCCCAGCTCTTCCCAAATTCAGGCATCCATGTCCTCCAGGACATTCATTGCTACAACCATGATTTTTCATTTAACATCTTTGCTCCTCTCTGGACTATAATAAGCATTGCATAGGTAGAGATTTAATCACAGCTGGATCCCTCAATCTGAATGTATTTGGATAAGCAGTGGGTGATCAGCAAACAAGGAATGAATGAATGAATGAATGAATGAATGAATGAATGAATGAATGAATGAGCAGGGCTGGAGAGATGGCACAGCTGTAAAGAACATGTACCATGGCTCCAAGCGTGCGTATTTGGGTAACTCACAAACACCTGTAACTCCAGTTCCTGGGCAACCTGTCAGCTCTGGCCTCTGAAATGTGTGCGGACACACACTGTTGAAAACATAATTAAAAGCATAACAATAAACCTTTATCACGGAAGGTAGATTTCTGCATGCTTCTGTCTTTCTGTCTCTTTCTGCTTCACGTCTATCCTCTCCACACATCATCGTTCCCTAATTTGTCATTAAGACTAAGTAGCTTTGTTTTTGTTCTTGTTTTTTTTTTTTCTCTCTTTTTCCACACATCCACTTTCTTTTCCATTCCCAAGTGGACTTCTGTGATTTATCCATGGACCACAGCAGTCTCCAAGTCAGCCTGTGCCTCGATCATGCCTGCATCGTACTAGCCATCCAAAAACATCGATGTTGCTATATTACTCTGCAGGAAAATTTGCAAGTTTTGAGAGGAACATTTCAGGTCTCCCCCAGTATCATGTCTTACCACCGCCCATGGGGACCCTTTTTCCTTGATTTATCTTGTGGGTCTCAATGGAAAATGGTAACACCGGGCCTTTGTTCAAAAATGATTAAGAATTTTTAAATGATGATGGCATGGCAATAAACTAAGTCAGGAGCCTTCTAAAAATGGAACCCCATGACAGCACAGGTTACACACGTAGGAAGCTAGCCCTGGTCAGATGTGCCAGGCTTTTTCCAGAATTCAGGAATTCTCTATTTGGTTGGGGGAGAAGGGGGGAATAGAGAGATTATTCAGTGGCCAGGAGCACTTGTTGCTATTCTGGAGTTCCAGAAGTCAGTCCCCATACCTACATTGGATGGCTCACAACCACTTGAAACTCAAGGTCCAGGGTACCTGGCACCCTCCTGTGGTCTCCTTGGGCACCCATACACACGCAGCATACACTTAAACAGACACATAAATAAAACATTAAAAATAAGTAATTCCCTGTGTTGTGTAAGATTTTCTTCTTGAAAGCTGTTAAGGCTCATACTTTCATGGGCTGAGACCCATCTTTAACCAGCCACGACCTAACATTTTACTCACTGATCACTCCAGTGTCTGTCTCCTGGAGATACTGGCCTTGATCTAGAGAGAGCAGCAAAGAGCACGGGAATTTTAAAGATTCTTTGAGGCTGAGTGAGCCGAGGTCAGGAATGTGTGATCCCTAGCTCTGCCTGTCCTCTGCAGGGTCCTTGGGGCCTGGCCTTCATGATTGGCCTCATAGAAGCCACGGTAGAGACCTGGAGTTGGGTTTTGTAAGCCTTACTTGGACTTTGAAAGTCATGCTAAGAACGGTTACAAGAAATAAGATAATCTCCTGGTGGAAAATGCTGGAGATTAAGGGAAGTCTCAGAGCTCCAGATTTGGAGACTCATAAAGATAGACGCTTGTCAAAAGCAAAGCCAAGTGTCATGAAACACCAACCCTCCAAGGAGCCCTGGAATACACGAGCTCATCTCTCTCCTTCTACAGGGAAAACTGGAGCCGGTGAGATGAAGCATCTTAGCTGAAGTCACACGGTGCTATGCAGTGGGAGGAATGGGGGACTGTTCTCCTGAGCTGTCATGTGACTGGGAAGACACATCTTGATGATAGATGGAAGCATACAGAACTAGGGGACTTCTAACGACTGCTAGTATATATTTTGTTGATTTACACAGAAGAAATTAAATGTATGTGTAGCTTATTTTTAACTTGTCGATTCTTTGAGGATTCCATAGTGCTTTGATCATATTCACTCCCTTGACCTTCTCCAATATTGTCATCATTATTTCTTTTCCCACCAAGTTCCTTTCATTTTTTCTTTTTCCTTTTCCTCCCCTCCCCCTCTTCTTCTCTTTGTATTATTATTATCATTATTATTAATTTTCCTACCAAGTTTCTTTTGTATTGTCCAGCTAGTCCTGAGAATGGGCCCTGCCCTGGTGTGTAGTCAGCTTATCAGTGGGTCACATAGTTAAAGAAAACTAGCACAACTCATTTTAAAACATACACCCTCCCAGGTTCTTCCATTATCATTCATAACATGCTTTCTCCTCTAAAACTATTTTTACAAAAGTTTGGAATTAGACACAATAGCACACACCTATATAGTCCCAGCATGTGGAAGACTGAGGAGAGAAGAAAACATCTTTGAGGGTAGCTTGGACTACATTGCAGGCTTAGGGCCAGTCTGGTGAGATAGTAAAATTATGTCTGGAAAGGAAAAGGAAAAAAAAAATAAAAAATCCCAGTCATTCCAAGCTCATAGGTAAGGACCCTGGATCCCAGAGAGATGCACTTCTTTTATTAACAGTCTGAAGTGTGATGGAGTGTACAGGTTTATTTAGTAACATTTGGAAAGTTGTTTTGCTCTTTCTGTATTGACAGTGAAAAGCCCTCCCTCAGACTGCTGTCTGCAGAACACTGGAAGGTGTGAGTGGGAAGTGGCTTTGTGAACAGGTGGTACAGGATTCTTACCCAGCCTCTGTGGGTCAGTCGTCCTATTTTTCATAATTTTTATTTTCCTTTGTTCATGAGATGGTATATTATATGGGAAAGCATTGTAAATTATTGTCATGATGTTGATGACGTTTCAACATAAATTAGTCTAGGAGTCATAAAAGACATCTTGTCAGAGCACGTATTTGGGTGCTTCTGCAGAGAAGAGGAGCGTTCTCAGAGGCCATGGAGCTTGTAATAGGTGAGGTTGCACAAGCCTTCAAGACAAAGACACGGAGAATGCATAACAGATGAGTGGAGGACAGTCGTGTAGGGGAAAATGAAAGTAACTTGGACAGATACGGGTACTATGATGATGTTGAGGAAGCAGTGTAGCCATGGCAACATAGGGATGCGTTGGGAAAAGGTGATGCTCTTAGCAATGATAATTTATTTGGGAGAAGAAGCAGATTCCAGGAATGCTGGTGATTTTTTGAATGACGAAACTTTACAAGCTTATGAAGCACAATAGAAAAAAAATGGACAATAAGAATTAGGGAACACAGAGACACCTGGTATCGTAGTAGAAATGCAGAGATACCTTGCATCCTTGTCTGGGAACAAATGTAAGTCTGAGAGATCGTTCAGCCATACTGCATGGAGAGAGACAGCTGTCTCCATCTTGAATGACAACAGAGAGGCTTTCTGGCTTCTGTTAGACCTCCCAGCTCTGTCATCACAGCCAAAACTGAGCCACGGGTTGCTAATAAACCCATGCTTATATAAATGATTCTCACACTGCCTGCTGCTTCCAAATTCATCTAAACAGTCGAACAAACAGCCAGTCACTCTGAAAACCTTGCAGCAAATTCTTTCTGTAGAAGCAGAAGTTGATTTTCTTCTCTTCCTTTTATCAAAATCAAACAAAATTATAGAGACGAATTTCTAAAAGAGAAGCTTTGTGAACAAACAGAGTAGAACTGCAGTCTGGACACACACAGAGCAGAGCAGCCGCTCCTATTCCAGGACAAAGAGCAAGCTAAGGGTGTGTCAGGCCAGAGATCTATGCGGCTCATTTTGGATGAAAGCTCACCGGCACTTCAGTGCCCGAGGTCCGGCAAGCTTCGTTGGCCAGCCAGGCGGCAGCTGTCAAGTCTCACTGTGGCAGCTGACAGCCCTGCATCATACTTGCCTCAATTCTTCTTGTCCTTCCCTCCTTTCCTTTCCCTCCTTTTCTCCCCCGCCCCTCCCACCTCCCTCCGCTCCTCCTTTCTTCCTCTCTTGTTTCTCACTGAAAAGCCTGAGGTCTAAGCATGATGGCGCACACTTACACTCTTGGCTGCTCTAGAGGTCAAGGCTGAGCCGCCTCAGCCCTATACACTAGGGCCAGTTAGGCCATGTACAACTCTCACTTTGTTTTAAAGAATGCTATCCACTCCCTGTTGGAGGGAGACAGCTCGCGGTAGGCGTGAAAGTGTGGCCTCAAAGTCCAGTTTATCGTCAGTACACTTGGTCTGTCTCTCAGTTCCCCTCCTGGGGTAAGTAAGGCTTGGTGTGTTCTGCATTTGACACATCTTATTTTCTATGAAGTACACACAAACTCATATCTGTCCCTGTAACAAACACACAGACTTTGTTCTTACAATTAAGAAGTTATTTTTTTCATAGCCTATGTTTCCTCCCCCTCCTCGGTGCAGCTTTCCTATTCTTGCTTTCCCTTGGAATGTTCATGGCTAATTTATGTTCAGATTAGATCACACTGAAATTCATTTACCTATGGTTTGTTAGTATTCGAGGCTTACTTCTGTAGATTCAGTTGCAGGAATGAGTTAAGCTACTCGGCATTGCTTGATTGGCTGAGAGGGAGAACATGGTACTGCATGAAATAATCCTCAAATGGCTTAGGGCTATGAAAGTGTGACTGTGTAACTACAGGAGGGAAGGGGCAGTCCATTCTATCCAAAAGGAGGTTCACTCTGGTGTACAGTATAGATTTAAAACAGGTATAAACTCAGCTTACATCAAACAAAGCTAAACATTAAGGTGAGAATATGACAAAGGAAAAAAAAAGGTTGAGGTTATAGGCATTTGAATATGATACATTTGATATCTTAAAATGAAATTAATGTTTAAAAAGAGCCTTTGGTAACACTATATACTAGAATTAATTCCAAACACATTGAAAATCAAATGCAAAGCTGAGCCCAGTGGCACACACCTGTGTTTGCAGCTCTCTGGGAGGCAGAGGCAGACAGATCTCTGTAAGTTCGAGGCCAGCCTGGTCTACAAAGTGAGTCCAGAGCAGTCAAGGCTACACAGAGAAACACTGTCTCAAAAACGAAAGGAAGCAAGAAAAAAAGAAAGAGAGAGGAGAGAGAGAAAGGGAAGGAAGGAAGGAAGGAAGGAAGGAAGGAAAGGAAGGAAGGAAGGAAGGAAGGAAGGAAGGAAGGAAGGAAGGAAG
>NW_026596152.1:5189423-5214678 GCF_907164565.1 Psammomys obesus
AAGGAAGGAAGGAAGGAAGGAAGGAAGGAAGGAAGGAAGGAAGGAAGGAAGGAAGGGGAAAGGAAACGTAGAAAACAAAACCATGAAAATGTGAGGTTGGGAGGAGAGCTCGGTCACACCAGCATGAACACCGGGTAATCCCCAGCATCCGTGTAAATGCCGCCGTGTAGAGTGGTGTGCACTTGCCATCGTAGAGCTAAGGAGGCTGAGACAGGTGGATCTCGGGGGCTCAGCAGCCAGCCAGCCGAGGTGAATCGGGGAGCTCAGTTTCAGTGAGAGAACGTGTCTCAAAAACTAAGGCAGGGAGTAACAGAGGAACACACCCCAAGTTGACACGTGGCCTCAACATGCACCCGGACAAACAATGTACACTACGAACACAGACAAATGTAGACACAAACACTGTGCACACATATATAGAGGTCAGTGTCTGTGTGAACATTGAAATGATGTATAACCACCAGAATTGGAGATCTCTATGCCAACTGCAGAAACAAGGAAAGAATTTCTTCATTTTTGTACACAATATTTTTCTTTTATTTATGTGTTTATACACTTATGTGCGTATGCATGCATGTGCCAGGGGTGAAGGCTGGAGCCTGTGCTTTTTAGGCGAACACCCTACCACTGAGCTATACCCCCTACCAGTGTTTCTATTTCTGTATCTCCCTGTTCCTCAGAGCTTATTCTCATTTAACCCCAGACCTACTAAACAATAGTCTATGGGAAGGAGACCAGGGACGCTTGAGATTTTTGTCAGGGTCAAAGGTAAGCTGATAGGATCTCACCTCACCTCTTCCTTCAGTGGAGTTGCAATTGGGGTCCAAGGAGGGAGGGAGCTGTTCGAGGCTATTGCAAGAACGGCTTCCAAAGATGCCTATGCCATGCTTCAAATGAACCAATAGCATCACATTTATTGAGACACAGCCCCCTCCTTCTGCCAGCCAGGTAACAGACTCAAGCCCATTGTTTGGCTTTTGGTAACAATCTTTCTTTGTTGATAGCAAGTGGAAAGTTTTCCGTTCCTTCCCTGTTCCCTAGCAATGTGACATTTTCAAACAGTAGCACAAAACTCTTTAAATAGCCAAGATCCATTTCCACTCTACCGTGACTCAGTAACAGCCACAGGATTCTTCTCAAACTTTCCTAAAAATGTCATCTTTGGGCTAGACTCAAGAAGAACATTTCAGCCGTGGAAGCACATTTTCCACTCTGTCAAGAATGGGGGAGAGCATGGGGCTTGGAACATAAAGTGTTTTGCAATCCTCAGAAAAGCAACACTTCTCAGCAAAGCCATAGCAACCACTCTGTGTAATGCCGTCACAGCCTGCTCACTCAGGAGCCTTGTTGTGTTCTTATCAGCGACCCTGCAGGGACCATCACCTGGGTTCCTCAGAACAGCTACGTGGATGCCCCCTTTATGACTGTTGCCATGGGGACACCGTAGAAGGCGATTCTGAGCCACGTGTTCTCAGGCTGAGCTGCCAACCCGGCAGGTAGCGTGGAACTTGCCAAATGTTCTAGGGGTACCTGATGCTATAGTTACGAAGAATTCTCTCCACATTGAAACACAAACTACAGGGCTGGAGGGATCGCTGTTCTTGCCGAAAACGGGAGAAAAACGGTGGAGTTCAGCTCCCAGCAGAGTTCAGCTCCCAGCATCCACGCAGTGGATCATAACGGTCTTTAACTCCAGGAGCTCTGACGCCCTCTTATGGCCTCTGAGGATGGATGAGGTACACATACATACCTGCAGGCACTCAAACATACACATGAAATAAAACAAATCTTTAAAAGACACACACATACACACACACAGACACACACACACACACACACACACACAGACACACACACATCCAAAGCATAGTCACAGTTAAGGGTTTTTCCATCCAAATAGTTCTGAGGCTTCCACCCATGACCCCAAATTTAAATGCCCCAAATCTCTCAGGGAAATTCATCCTTTCTGAACTTTCACAGCCTAGGCCAAGCTGCTGATAACCCCTGGGGTTCAAGAGCTGTGCTGTGGAATGATAATGCCTGTTCCCACATGGTGGTGATCGGAGTACTCTGAGGAGGTGATTTATATCAAACTTCTTCCTCCCAAATGGAGGTTTTCCCATTCTTGGTGATGACTAGTCCCTTTAAGTTCCTTACTAGCAATGATAATCAACATAAAGACAGGGAGAAGAAAAAGTGGGTGGGAACAGTGAGACCAAAAGCCAGCTTCTTCTGCCCTCCCAGCCCACTATGTGCTTTATTCTCTGCTTCTTAGAATGTGTCCTCCTCTTGGGCACAGCAGCCTTTGGCCAGGGCCTGTCTGAGAGGCAGACTTCTTTGGAAAGGCCTGTGTTCACTTCCCCACTGTGTCCCCAGGCATCTGTTCCTCAGACTTCCCAACTAGAAACAAGGAGGGCGCTTTTCTTCTGTAGCTACTTTTTGTTTTGCTTTTTGAGACAAGGTCTCACTCTGTTGACCAGGCTGGCTTTAAATTCTCAATCCTTCTGCCTCAGTCCTGTGAGTGCTGATTTACAAAAATATGCTACCATATCAGAGAAGACATGGTATTAACTTAAAGGTATTTGGTAATTGTATGTAGTTCAGGAAAAGGTTAACTCATTGGCCCAATCTCAATCCTGCTTCTCCTATTAATCACGCTGCTATAAAGACAAGAATATTAAAACTCGAAGACACTGTTACTCTGCCTAAGTTAGATGGGCTTAGGCAGAATTTATCTTCTACTCCATTGGCTTTGCTCCATCATGCCACTTTCCTTTAGCACCAAGACAGGCCTGCCCAGCAGCATTTGGCATGTAGGGAAATGCCTATGTGACAAGAAAAAGTCACAATGTTCATCATCCCTGATAGTTCTGACTGAAAGTCTCAAAAGGCAGCATAGGGAATGTCGCCTGGTCCCTCCCTGGGAACAGGGAAGTGTCACCTCTCAGGTCTCAACTTCAGACTTGTGCAGATTTTTTCACTCTTGTTGACTTAGGTCTCCAAGTCCTGCCCTCACATTCATGCGAGAGCCCAGTCCTGTCCTTCTGGTGTATTAGACCTGCAGGTGTGTAAATATCACTTAGTTGTCATTTGACATAAAGCTGCTTCTCTGACCAAATAGAACTTATACCTTTTCGATGGTGAGAAACTGTTAGGGTACATAGCTTCCTGCGTTGGGGCTCTAGCTTGCAATGCTAGAGCCTGACACTCTGTCCTGAAGATCATTCAGAAATGTTCTTACATAGTACTTCTCAGAAAAAAAAAAAAAGTTTAAGGAAATTATAATAATTATAATATGACAGTCTTCCTACCAGACATGAAATATATCCCAGTAGTCTGGGATAATCTATTAATAACTACTGTAGCACTAAGACAAGATCACCAAAAAGATGTGGAGAGCCCCTGAATTCTGATTAAAGAACAATTTGAGTCCTACGTGTGACTCCCAGTTCTGATGATGGTGCAGAAGTAGACAGCCAATAGCTTTGGTCCTGGAAGCTGAGAAAGACTGACTCCCATGTGGCAGAATCACAGCTCAGTGGTAAGCTCGTTCCTGACAAGCACAGGACCTCGGTTCAAACTCTAGCAAGCAAGCAAGCATGCTCAGGTACACACAAATACACCCGCACACACACACACATACATACCACCACAACCAACAACAGCGTTTTTCATCATCATCATCATCATCTCATCATCATTACAATGCTCTCAGATAAAGAACCAGAATGACATGGGTAAACTGCCAAGAACTCCCCTCTTCCCTCAGCTGCTTAAAACCAGTACAGCCAAGAGGAGATGGAGTGAGAATTCTACAAACACCTGCTGTTTTCAGGAAGTGGAGAAAAGGATGAGCCAAAAGGCAACCCTCTGCTGAACGTATTTTTAGCTACAGTGGATCATCTAGGGTTTGCCAAGAGCTCTAGGATCACCAGTGGCCTCAGCAAGCAGAACAGAAAGAGAGAGACCAAAAAGGCTCCCAGGAAGAGGGCTAAGCAAGTCCTGTGCCCAGAAGGAAAGACAGTGTCACCAACCAGCACAGGCCAGGGGTGGCACGGTTTCTTCTTGAAGCTTCAGAGCTCCACATAGTGATTCAGGGCATGTGACGCAGCCGTGGTCTGAGATGTAGCCCAACTGAGGTTTGACCTCCAACCTCCCAGCTCTGCTAAACCTGGAGAAGAAGCCACACAGGCGCAGATAGTTTACCCTGGCAAACATCCTGGGTGTGGCTCTGGGCTGGAGACAGGAGGCAGTGAGCTGCCAGTTCTTTACCCTCAGAGGATGGAAGGACCACAGTGGCTCAAGGAAAACAAACAAACAAACAAAGAAAATGAAACAAATAAATAAAAACAAGCCAACACAAAGCCCTAGTAAGGATCAAGCACAGAGGAAAAAATCAGAACTGCTCTTAGAGAAACCTATCATCTAAAGGTTTCAAATTTTGCAGGGCTTTTTTGTGGTCAAATGACTCTACTTCTAGGTTCATTTTGTTTGTTTTTATTTGTTTGTGTTTTGTTTTTCTGGTTTTTTTTAAGACAGGGTTTCTCTATATAGCCTTGGCTGTCCTAGATGCACTTTGTAGACCAGGCTGGCCTTGAACTTACAGGCAATCTTCCTACCTCTGCCTCCCTAAGTGTTGGGGTTAAAATCGTATGCTACCACGCCTGGCTCTAGGTTCATCTTAAAAATATTTTAAAGTACTAGAAAAAAAACTTGGTCAATGCAGAAGACCCTGGTTTTAACCCCCAGCACCACCAAAAAGGCAGAAGCATAATTCCAAAGAATGCTCACTCCCGGTTTTGATGGTGAATGGTGTGAATTTTCTTTGCAGCGTTCATTCAGAAATCCAGAAGCACGAATTGTGCACAAAAGCTCAGCAACTGAAATTGCTTTTATTTTGTTCATTTTAATTGTTTAATTATTAATTTTATTTCTAGCAGATTTTCTTTTTTGTTTTTGTTTTTCAAAATTTATTTATTTATTATTTAATTATTTTTATTAATGACAGTTATTCACTTTGGATCCCCCCTGTACCTCCCTCCCTCCTCCCCTCCCAATTCTACCCTCCCTCTTCCCTACCTGTGTCCCTCTCCCAGTCCACTGATAAGGGAGGTCTTCCTCCCCTTCCCTCTGATCCTAGTCTACCAGGTCTCATCAGGAGTGGCTGCACTGTCTTCTTCTGTGGCCTGGTAAGGCTGCAACCCCCTCAAGGGGGAGGTGATCAAAGAGCAGATCAATCAGTTCCTGTCAGAGACAGTTCCTGTCCCCATTGCTATGGAACCCACTTGAATACTGAACTGTCATAGGCTCCCTCTGTGCAGGGGTTCCAGGCCATCTCCATGAACAGTCCTTGGCTGGAGTAGCAATCAGTCAGGTCCACTTTCAGGTCACCCAGCCAGAACCCAGAAGAGATCCTGGATCTCTAGCAGATTTTTCAATCAAACAAAAAATTTTCATACCAACTGTTTTAAAAAGTGAGATGTTGTTGATGAAAACCATTTCTTTGTGTGGTATCCTAAAAAAAAAAATTAAGCTAAATAACATGAGAAACAGTAACAAAACATGAAAGCTTGGAAATGGACTAAATATCCTGCAATGGCCATTGTTAGATGATAGCCAAAATGTAAATGAAGGAGGTAGAAAAACATGCTGTTGCTAGTACAGGAGTTCACTTTACAGGGTTGTAAGTAGCACAGAAAAATATTGTGCTATCTTACTAATAAAAAGCAGGCAATGCAGGAGAACTCACCGTGCTTACCACATTTATCACATATAAGCTTAAAGCCTCACAAGTCAGGTATTAACATGACATCTCTAAGCTGAAAATAATGTCTTAGTCTATGAGACTGCTAATAAAACACCACACCACGAGGGAGTTTACTTGTAAACCCCAAAAGCTTCTTTCCCATATTTCTGGAGTCTAAAGGGTCTAGGACCTGCAACATCTCTTAAGAGTGTGTGTGTGTGTGTGTGTATGTGTGTGTGTGTGTGAGAGAGAGAGAAAGAAAGAGAAAGAGCATGTGCTTTGAGCTTTACTTAACTCTCTGAAACTCACACATTTTAATTGTAATAAAACACACATAACATAAAATTCATCTCCTTAATCATTAAAGTGTACAGTGGAGCAGCATGAAGCAGAGTCACAGCGCAGTGTAAGCAACTACCACCGTCGCCTGTCTCCTAACAACCTAAGGTTGTGAGTTTGCTAGATAACAACTCTGCAGACCCTGTCTCCAGCCCTGGTCTGGATAAGCCAACCATTCACAAAGGGGAATCAAAGTGTTTGACCTGCTGGCATGGACTCATCTCAGTTAGGATTAGGTCAACCATGTCCTTACGGTTTATCGGCGTGGTGTCATGTGTCAGACTGTCCTTTCTTTGTAAAGTAAGTACTTTGTAAGTACTGACACGCTACCTTCGTTCATTTACCCTTTGATAGACAGCAGACATCTTGCTTCCCTCTCTGGATACTGTGAATGGTTCTGCTTTGTACTTGGATGTAAAAGAATTTATTTAAATCCCTGCTTTGAATCCTTGGAGTACATGACCCAAATTGGCATTTCTGGGCCATATGTTAACTCTGCATTTGAGTCTATGATGTTTTCCACAACAGCTGCCCAGTTTCATGGCCACACCTGCACTGTCTGAGCGCCCCACTGCACCCTTTTCCTTGCCAACATTTGCTCTCTGTCTTAACAGTAGCCACCATAATGGTTGTGGGGCAGCTGGCCTATCATTTTTCTGTTGTTGAGACTCCTCTGGTCTGTCTCTGAGAAAGGACTCTCCCATCAGTTCTTCTGGACGCATTCTTTCCTTTGGTAAACGCTGACTAGCATTCCTCCAGTTTGGACCATTCTTAGTTGTACCCACGCATTGTGCCCTCCATTTGTGTTAGACTGTCTTGGGCACAGGCAACCATAGCATGCAGAGAAAAGGCAAGTCAGTGGGACTTGTTTTTGATGACTGAGTGATTACAAGGGGAGACAGGAAGAGCCATAGAGAGGCACAGGTGGCAAAGGGCTATAATTAGCAGCAGTGTGAGGCCCAGCCACATCTCTCAGGATACCAAACATGATCCTCACAGCTGTAAGGATCACCCCAGCCCTGTGCCCAACCCCTTATCTGATGTAAATAGGAGCACAACCCTCGGTAGAGTCTGACCTTCTCCAGCACCTCAACCAGCTGCCCTGTAATCCCTGGATAGTCCCATCTTCCATGACTTTCCTTGTTGTTTTTTGTTTGTTTGTTTGTTTATTTGTTTTGTATTCCATAGGTTAGTTTCTACAAGCCAAGATTTTTTTTGTTTTCTAGTCTAGACATAGACTTTTCTCTCCTGTAAATAAATTCTGTTATTTACAGGAATAAGTGTCTGCTTAGCTCGCCACCTGAAGCCAGAAAACATTTAATACTTTTGCTGCTTAAAAAAAGAAAAGAAACGATACAAGGCATAAATAAAGTCACATTAAAATTTAGCTCCTGAAAGCAGATTGTGGCTGGTGTTAAAGCCTTCACAAATGAAGATGACGCTATAAATCGGTGAGCACAGAAAAGTGTTTGGTAAACATCAATTGTATGATTTCCAAACCACACAATTAAATGTTTTGTGATAAATTAGAGTTATGGCCTCAGTGAGAGTCCCCAGCTCCATGTGGTGGAGGCGTAAGGCAGCATTAGTCTTAAGAGGAACAGACTGACAGAGAAGGGACTCGGTGTAAGAAACAGAGACTGGGGCGTGGGGGGGGGGGACATCAGATACAAGGGAGAGCCCTGTAGCACACACGCTGCAGAAAGCAATCCGATACACGCCAAGCTTTTAGGGTAACTCCATAACATTATGCAGGCACCACCAGTGGCAGCGTGCCAGTGACCACGTGAGAAGATGACAACTAGGTCTCGATGGATGACCATCAACATCTGAAGATTCCAGAGACGTTCAAAAGCCCAACCGAACTCATAAACCCATCTTCAGAGCTGTGTACTCTCACGTGTGCACACACACATACACGCAAGCAACTTGGTAGTTTCAGAACGTTTACAGAGCTCTCGAAAACCACACTCTTCGGGGAAGAATACTCCAAAAGAAGGATGATACTTAGAAAAAAAAAAGTGGGGGATAAAATGATCTTCTATTCAGGGAAGCTGCGTTTCTCTCTCCAACTAGAGTGTTCAAGCCATGAGACTAGCAACCGCTTACTCACCATGTGATCACAGTAAACAGTACCTGTCACACAGTAGGCCATCAGACACTGTTTTAATTGGCCAGTGCTTTCAGTCTTCATGACTGGTTAAAAAAAAAAAAGAAAAAAACCTGCAAATTATTTTGCAAATGGAGATAAATGGTGTCAACTGTCACAACTGTATTGTAACAGATGCACAGAGTCAGTTTGCACTCTGGGCTTTTTTTTTTTTTTTTTTTTTTTTTTAAGCATCTTTTCTTTGATTTTATAATGCAATCTAATCACAACTTTCTTTTTATTGTATCTTGCCTTAGATAACCTGTCCCTATTACTCTGGGAGTTCAGCTAACAGGTTTATGTTGCAGCCTATTTCAAGATGATACCCAAAGGGCCGGTGTCCTAGCCTGGACCTCTGAACTTTTCAAGTCCAATAAGTGGCAGTAACACACCTCATTTACGATTTACAGACACCTCCAACAATCAGATTGTCTAAAATTGAGCTCATCACACTTTTCAAAGTACTTTGTCAACTCCGTGATAACTCTGAAGCACATTCTCAGAATTGTTGATCTTTCAGATTTCTGCATTCCTGCTCTTAAACTCTGGAGGCCTTTGCTCTCTTTAGGAATCTGATGAGCACCATGGCCCATGACCAAGGAAAAATGTATATGCAAATCTAGTTCCTTTTACCAAGGAACCTCAAGGTCCTGCAGCATTTCAAAGGATCTCACACTAACAGTCTTTAAAGAGATTAAAGTGTATTTCTCTCCTTCATGTTACCAACTTCTGTCGCTTCCTTTCCTAGATTTTCCTCTTTTGTTTCTATTCTGTTGTCTTCATTAAACTCAACCCCAGCCAAAATAGCTTAATTTCTAGAGCCCTGAAACAGACTTCAAACATGTTGATCTTAACAGAGAGCACTAAATGCTCTTTTTTTGTTAAGTTAAAATCCATGATGATAAGAGATGCAATAATCGAATATTCTTATTTACAGTTGCAGAAATGAGTAGAATGTGGAGGTTATCTCATGGATAACTTGTAAAATAATTTATTCATTTTAGGCGTATTTACTATTTAACTTATGTGCGTGTGTGTGTTTGCCTGAGCATATGTATGTGTACCACATGTATGTAGAAGTCATAAGAGGGCATCAGATCTCCAGGAAGTGGAGATAGACATGGCTGTGAGCCATCATATGGTTCTGGGAGCCAAATCAGCGACCCTACAAGAACAGTAAGTGCTCTCAACTGCAAAGCTGTCTCTCCAGCTCCCCAAATAATTTATTCTTACAGCAACGCTTGAAAAAAAATCACTTTAAAAATTACATAGGCCTACAGGTATTTATCAGTATGCAGAATCAGTAAGGCTTTGATAAGCAATGTAATTTTTTTAGTAAGTGTTATTCAGAATTTTTGCTTATATCAGTTTTGATAAGTTGTAGTTTTCAAGATATTTGTCCACTTATTCGAGTTGCTCAAATTATTAGAACAAATCTTTAATGATAGTCTCTTATTATCTTTTTAATATCTATGATATGTAGTTATATTCCATTTTTATTCCTATAGGTCCATTTTATCCTGTTTCCCTTTTCTTCATCAGTCTAGAAAGAAGTTTGCTGATTTTATCAATCCATTCTTGGGATCTGCTTTTAGCTTTGCTAGGTTTTTCTACTACATTTTCTCTTTTGATGATTTCTGCTTGTTGGTCACTGTTCTATTGCTAGGAAGAGACGCCATGAGCAAGGGAACCCTTCTAAAAGAAAGCATTTGAGGAGGGCTTGCTTACCATTTCAGAGGACTAGACTGTCATCACCACGGCATTGAGCATTGTTATGAAGAGCTTAAGTCCTGATCCACAGGCAGCATGCAGAGAGAGACAAAGAGACAAAGACAGAGGGGGCGGCTAGGCCTGGTGTGGGCTTTTGAAACCTCAAAGCCCACTCCCAGTGACACACTTTCTCCAACAAGGCCATGCCTCCTAATCCTTTCCAAACAGTTCTACCAACTGAGGACTAGGCATGCAAATATATGAGCCCGTTTTTTTATTCAAACCACCACACTGCTTTAATCTCTTAATATTGTCTTATTATGTGGGACACACCCTTCCTTTTCTGTCTTCTTAAGGTAGCCTGATCTTGAGCCTCTCTTTTTTCCCCATATGAGCATATAGAGCTGAGTTTCCCTCTGACCACATGGTTACTATTCTCCATAAATCCCATCCTCTATGCGTTGTCATTCAGGTCAAAATACTTTTAATTTCCCTCGTGATTCTTTTTCCCTTTGGCCTGTGAATTATTTAAAGTGGGTAGCCAAATATTTTCCTTAGTAACATCTTGCCCCTGATTGTTAATTAATTCCAGTCTGATCAGAAAACACTGAGTGAGCTAAGTCCTCCTGAGGCTGGGGATGGGGCTTATTGCCTAGGGTGGCTCTGTGATGTTCAGTGGCAGTGCTGTGTCGCTGAGTCAAGATGTAAGTCAATTAAGAGAAGATTGCATACACCGTTCAACTCCTCTGACCTGAGGGGGATAGGTTTGGTTTTGTTTTTTTTTTCATCTAGCTTAATCAAATGGTGTGAGAGAGGACACACCCATGTCGTCCATGCACAGTTGCTCTGTCTTAACTAATGATTGTCCATTATATAATTCTAGGATGCCACCATTAAAAAAAATGTTTAAGTTACATGTCTTTATCTTATGTGTGTGTGGTGGGGGGAGCCTGTGCCACAGTTTGTGTGTGGAGCTCAGAAGACAATTTGCTGGAGTCCATGCTCTTCCTAGACCTTGTGAGTCCAAGGGATCAAAGTTGGGTGGTCAGGCTTGGTGGCAAGCACCCATATCTGCAGTGCCATCTCACCAGCCTCCAAAACACCTTTAGCCTCTTTGACTAGAAGTCCATTTTGTTTGATAGTCTGAGCATCACTCGGGCTTTTCGATACTATTTGAGTGGCAAATCCTTTTCACTTTATATTTAATCAGAATCTTCATACATAAAATATGTCTTCTGTAGGTGTTACAGACTTAAATAACATCCTCTTAAAACCCACTACAATACTGTCTTTTAATTCGGGTGTTTTACTAACATGTTTAATCTAAGTGAGGTCTAAAGCTACCACTTCATTGTTTTCTGCTTACCTCTCTTTTCTTCCCTCAATATTTCCTCTTCCTTTGGGTTATTTTAATCATTTAGCATTCCCTTTTATTAGCTGTTAAAGGTGTATTTTTTGGAAGGGGTGCTCTAGGGTTTATCATTGAGATCATACCACTGCATGTGAATAACAGAGAGTGTGTAGTCAATAGCCCATTTTAATAAAAAGCATTGTGACAAAGTGCCTGATGTAGTCAGCATATAAAGAAGGAAAGGTTGTCTTGGTGCCAGTCTGTGATCCACGGGCCCTATTGCTCTGAGCCTGTAGAGAGACAGCATAGCATGGCAGGCAGAGGAGGAAGAAGCATCATCTCTCAAACAGCAGAAAGCAATAGAGGCAGAATGGGCTAGGGACCCAGGATCTCATCCAAGGCCGCACACCAGCGACCTAACTTCCTTATGAGGCTCTACCTTCTAAATACTCCACCTCCTCCTCAGCACTCAGGGCACAGACCAGACCCCGGCCTCGACTACCTATGTGGGAAGCAAAGTGCTCTGAAGAAGGTCAGGGCTCTATGCTACAGCTGAACTGTCTGCATGGCATCCAGGTGCTTCACCAGGCAGTGCTCAGCCCTTCTGCCAATGTCATGCGTTTTTGAAATTAATAAGAAGTGGGGTAAACCTGAAATGTTTATCTAGATAGTTAGCATCTCCTATATTCTTATTCCTGAATGTTCAGGTTCCTCTTCAGCATCCATTTCCATAACCAGTTCTTGAAGGGACATGAGCTAGCAGCCGATTAGGTCATTTTTCCTTTCTCGGAAGATCAGTCATTCCACCTATCTTCCCACAGGGTGCTCTCAGTTCAGGCTGAGAGCTTCTGGGTTGTGTTTTGATTTTCCGTCTTCCCGGGGTTCTGATGAGAAGCCTGCAGCAAGTCAAGCTGACATGACCTCCCTAGACATGCTGTCTGTCTGTCCTTCTTTTGGCTGCTCATCCTTTGACGCTTTTAATTCCTCAGAGTCAGATGTTTGGATATCGCCTGATACGCCCCTGGGAATCTGGTCACTTGATTCTATGTTTTTCTCCTTCAGTTTGGTGTGCCTCTGCTCTTTGATTTTATATTGATCTAGTAAACCCACTTTCCATAAAATAGTTTTCAGATATTCTACAGCTACGTTTTTAGAATTCCCATTTTATTTCTTTTTATGTGCTGCTTATATTGTCCATCCTTTCATTCATTTTGACCACTGCTTCTTTAACTTTCCTGAACATGGTAGAAAATCACCCCTTTAAAGTCCTTGTCTGGAAAGCCCAAACATTAGGGTCATCCAAAGAGCAGCATCTGGGTTTGTGGTTTGTTGTTGTTTTTTCCATTTAGTGTTCACTACAATGACCTGTTTCTTTGTGTGTAGGATAATCTTAACTTGTTCCCCAGATGCTGGACAAGCCATGT
Organism: Psammomys obesus; assembly: GCF_907164565.1. NCBI lineage: Eukaryota > Metazoa > Chordata > Mammalia > Rodentia > Muridae > Psammomys > Psammomys obesus. Next base: position 5,202,143 of record NW_026596152.1, read on the forward strand.
ACTCTATCACCCTGATGTCTGTCACAATTCTCTAGAAATGCAGATATCTCTGTTTATTGTAGCACATAATTAATCCACAGAGACACACAAAAAAGCTGACTCTTGCCCATGTGTCTATAGTCTGTTCTGTGGAACCACTTTAGGGCCAGTGTGAAACTGGGTGTAGGGGGCTCATGAGCTAGGGCCCCCACTCTTTCGTTCTCTTAATTGATTTCCCTGTTGCCCTCTGGCACTCAGCAGCACTTAGCCGGACACCAGTCATGAAGCCTCCGACCAGAAGCTTGCGCTTCGATTTGCCTCTGGAGCTTTAGCTGTCGGTAACTGTCACTTTCTCAATGCAGCTACCTTCAGGTGACTACGCTTGCAAAGCAGGAACCTGAAATTGAGTCATTTCTCTGGGCATTTGTTTCCTCTGCAATCTGCTTAATATCTGCTGTTCTTCAGGGTGTGTGTGTATGCTGTGTGTCTGTGTGTGTTGTGTGTGCAAGCATGTATGTGGTATGTGTATATGTATGTGGTGTATATGTTGTATCTACATTCATACACGTTCGTGGTATGTGTGTACATGTGTATATTTCTGCGTGCTCTGTGTTCATGTGTCATGCATGTGTGTGCTTTGTGTGTGCACGCAGGTGTATGGTATCTGTGTGTGATGTGTGTGATGTGTGTGGAGTATGCGTAGGCTGAGTGTCTATGGTGTGTGTGTATGTGCGCCTGTGTTGTATGTTGTGTGGTGTGTGTGTGTGTACATGCATGTGTGTGCTCTGTGTGTGCTGTGCAGACACATGTGTTTGCTGTGTGTTCAGGTGTGTATATATATGGTATGTGTGTATGTATGTGGTATGTATATTGTATGTAAGGTCATACGTGTGTGTGGTACATGTGTGTATTTGTGTGTGCTCTGTGTATATGTGGTTTGTGTGTGCACGCATGTGTATGGTGTCTGTGTGTGCATGTGAGTGATGTGTGTAGAGTATGTGTGGGCTGTGTTTGTATGGTATGTGTGCATACATGTGTGTGCTCTGTGTGTATTTGGTGTGTGTGGCGTGTGTACCTGTATAGTGTGTGTGTACTGTGTGTGTAAGGTCTGTGTGTGCTGTGTCGTGTGTGTTTGTATGTGAGTGTATGGCTTGCTCAGTGTTTGCTGTTTGTAATTAGCAGAAGGGCTGATTGACCCTCTGAATGTACAAGCCAAAGTAAACCCTTGGGCTCCTCAGTGTTTATGCCAGGCATTTTGTCACAGTGATGGAAGTTTATTCCCTAAAAGTTAAGCCAAGGACCATAACGGAAAATCAGAGCCTTCCTGAGGAAATAGAATATTCATGAGGGGAAAGCTGACTTTCCAAAGGAAGGATGTGTTTGAGGGAGAGAGTGCAGAACACTGTAAATATTCTACTCATAATGTAATGGTCACGTACTATTCAGTGTTAACACTTTACAGGTACAGGTTTATGCATAATCTCTGTGTTATGGATATTTAATACGTGCACATAATGTAATGTTTGGATAATTTATAGAGGGTTTTTCTCCTAAGAAAAGCATAATTCTAATATTAAATTTCTGTATGAAGCCCAGATTCTCCTAGCACAGTGTCTAACGGTGGCATTGCTGGCAGGCACTCTGCTAAGCTATGTGTACACACTTGTTTATCGGGCTTTATGGCAACGCTGACAGGTAGGTGTGACTCCTATAGCAAATGAGAAATCTGAAGACCCAGGATATTAAGCAGTGTGCCCAGGTGTACATCTGTTAAAGAGTAGAGATGTGGTCTGGGTTCCGGTGGGTCTTCAGGTTGATGCTTTCTTTGCTTTGTCTCCCCTTTTAAGTCACGGCCTACCACCCAAGTAGCATTTGGTTGTATCCATCTTGGAAACAGGGCAGTAGAGAGAGGGAAACAGCATGCTGGGGGAAATAACAGTCTCTTCAAAGGAGCCCAGCATTCTAGCTTCTGTAGACTCGCAGCCCCACCAGCATCCTGCTCCCCCCATGCCTCTCTCTGCCTGCCACAGAAATGAAAATGGACTTCACGGTAATGTTCAAAGCTGTTCTGGACATTAGACCAGAAGGGCTAGGGAAATGTGATTAAAACATGTGACCGTACTCTTTCTAGCCCTACTCACAAGTTCCTGCTTCCTTTTCCAAGTCTTACAGTTACGGCTTCAGCAGCGAAGGACCCAGGAGCAGCTGGCTAACCAAGGCTTGATACCACGTGAGTACTCGAGGCTCTTCCTCATATGCCCAGCATGGCGGTATCTGGGAGATTGAAACTGTCTAGAGATCAGTTCATCTACGTCAGCATATCTCTCACCCAAAGTCCCTCAGATTGTGTTTGCACAAATCTGGACAGTGATGTTTTGTCCAGCCGCCTCTGTCTACACAGAGGTTGCTCCTAACAGCCCAGTATGGTAGATTAACTCTCAGGGTAATTTCAGTTATGACAGGCAGCCCTGGCTCTTCTGTTTTTGAGGCTGGTTCTTCTAGAGCTACCAAATATAAGTTCTTTTTCCTTTCCTTTCTTTTCTTTTCTTTTTCATCTCTTTGCTTTAGGTTCGGCTGTTTAAGTCCACAATGAATTGAATATTGTCAACTATTTCCTTTCCGGAAGATTCAGTTGCAATACTGTTCTAGCACAGTAGCACAACATTGAACTACCGCACAAAATATGAGTCAGAAAAGATTATCATTGGTTGTGTGAGATAATCTGAGATTTTCTAACAACTAAAGCCGAATCTTGGTTATCTGGGGAAGTACAAGAACAGATGTCCCGGGCACGTGAAATCAAATCCTTCTTGGTCATATAAACTCTTCAAATAAAATTAAAAGCCAGTATTCATAATGACACCTGCAGAAATTTGGATTGTTGCACAACACTGACTCATTGTGCTTCAGGGCCGGACGCACAGCTTTTAGAGTCTACTGTTGACAGACCTACAGTGGTTAGTACATATACACACTAAAGCCTGCAGAGGTGTCTCTACAGACCTGAGAACCTTTAGGCCCTTTCTTCTGCAATTGAAAAGCAGTCTCCTTAATAGCTAAGCATATCAATGGTAAACAGCAGCAAGCTTTGGGACAAAGCTTTTTAGAGTTTTCTTGGTAAGCACAGAAGGGACAGAGGGCCCTGTAATCTCCACAGTGTTTCAGCAGCATCATGTCCGCTGGTGAGGAAGGCAGCAAGTTTGTGTCTGGCGTAGTAGCCTGGTCAGCCTCCCAACAGTGAGAAAGACGAAAGACAGGGATGTGAAACTGGTCAGGGCAGAGAAGTATGATTTCCCTGAAAGCTTGCCACCTGTGTCCTCAGCGCTGTCCCTTCTTGTCCATCAGTTTTGGAAGGGGAGATGGAATGTGTATATCCGAACCTTTTAGTCCATTTGAGCTTCACAACTGATTTTAAAAACAAAACAAACAAACAAAACCTTAGTTCACACACCTGGCTGTGAAGCCTGGGTCTCGGAGCTGGTATCTGGATAGAAATATTTTGCAACTCTGTGGAGTTAAATCTTGAAACAAGTGAGCAGTAACAGGCAAAGACAGAGCTGACCGCTGGGATGTAGTTTATGTCACACCTCTCAAGCATCTGTTGGTGTAGAGGAACAGAATGCAGATGTGACATTTTCTTTTCAGAAGCTCAGGCTCAACTAGTGTAGCTATCCACAAGACACTTTTTTGATGTTTACAGAGAATTCATGAGTAGTGTTGCGCCATCAAGACAATTTCAGGGTGGCGGGGAAGTCCTGCCAAGAATGAAATATTTTATCTGAAACTCAGCCGAATGCTAAAGGCTTGATAGTCTTCAGCCATCTCCTCCCAACAAGGGTTTCTAAGGACAGAGTTCCTGATGTAGTGTGCAGGTGTCTGGCACACACCGGCGCAGACTGAAGACTTTGTGAGATGGACCCGATTAGCTCTCCTCAGAAAGCTAGAGAAAGGCCGGGTCTCTTCAGCTGCTGGTTGGTTCAGACTCAGAATAGGAGACTTTGCTGCCACACAGTGTACCCAAGGGCACATGCTGAAAGGCAGCTGATGGAGAGAAAGGAGAGGACCCAGGAGGCTTGCTGTCTCCTAAATTCAGTCTTATCTAACACATCTTCTTGTTAATTGTGTACAGGGTTCAGAGTCAGGCACAAAGAAGCACAACAATGAGCAAGATGCTCCCTAGGAGAGATTCAGAATGCTAGTGGGAAAGGTGGCAATAACTGGTTCAGGGGGGTCCCACTGTCTGCCTCAAGAAGATTTGATTTTATTATTTTATTTAAAGAGGAAAAGAAGGGAGAGAAAACAGTAAGACAAGAAGCTAATCGTCTTCAAAGATGAGCTAATTCTGTGATTATTTTTTTCAGTTTTAAGAAAGTCATATACATTTTTGCTGGCCAAGATAGCCTTGATAGAGCTCTGCTCCCACTTCCTCTTAGAAGCCTCTGAGACTGCTCACTGGAGAGATAATTTTTCTTCAGCAGAGGTTTAAAACCCCCACTGTGGTCAAATCCTTATTTCTAGTTAACATTCATGAAAACAAAGCTGAGGGCCTAAAGGAGTTTCCCGAGGTCCCAAAGTAGATCCAATGAGTCTCAGTCTCCTCTTACTTTAACTTGCAAAATTTTAAGTGTATATAAAATAAGATTATTTGTAAAGCCTCAGAGTGTCCATGATGTGAAATAACTATTATTCTCTCTGAGAGCTTTAGAGCTTACTATAAACTGCCTACACACAAAACCAATGGCCAAGTTATTGGGTTGTTTTAAATTGTCACATACATGGCTAACAGGAGCTCCTGCCATGCTTGGGCAAAATTTGTCTTGTGGATTTTGATGGTGTTTTTTGTTGTTGGGGGTGGGTTACATTTGGTTGTCTCCAGAGTCTGACCACTGCAGAAATGTCCATCATTTCCTCACAAGTCAGAACCTGTGATGCCCAATGCCCACACAGACCAGAGCCCCTTTCTACCTGTGATGCTCAGGCCCCACACAAACCCTTTTTCCTCATGTGTTCAAGAGAAATCCCTTTACATTTGTATGAACTTAAGTCATTGTGACACCCCAAAAAAAATTCAAGTAGGAAGGTGAGGCATAGCTCATGGTGGAACACTCACTTCTCGTGGACAAAAGACCCTGGCTTCCATCCTGAGTACCGCAAAGATCCACTGGAAAACGTGAAGGTTGATCCCATAGTCTCAATAAGAGGTTCTGCTGTGACCAACTGTGGATGACAAACTTCACCACCCAGCGTCTGATAGATGCCACTTTTTCTCAAAGTGATGATTAAACTCTACAGTTTCTCACTTTTGACCCCTAGTGCCTTCCAGGTGACTAGTCCACCGAGTTCAACAGGATTCAATCCCCACCCTCCCTTCTTCACGGCCACGCACTGTACAGATGGTGCAGTTGCTGCTAAGTGACAAACACTCCACACCAGCAGCGGCAACATCGCCCTTCAGTCGCTCCCGCCACCGTAAAAAGCATTTGCTTTGTTCTTGTTTCTATGTCATAAGTTTCGGGGTTTCCCTCTTGTAGTGCTTGGAATGAAGTTAACCCCCCCCCACCCCGACCATTTGATTAGAAGTGAGGACAGATGTCTTTTTACATTCTTAGGCCAACATTGAGCCATAGAACAACTTAAATAATGAGAAAAGTGTTCTTTGGCCCTGAGGGGGAGGCTGAGCCATATCCTCAGTTGGCTTTCACAGCAAGTTGTGGAACGAACACTTTCCAAATAGCCAAACAATAATAAACAAAGCTTTAATATTTAGTTTACTGTTACTTATTATTTATATTATTATTTAGTAATAATAATCTAAAACTTTATTATTTAGATTTAGCTCCAAGGCCCACACATGATTCTCAAAATGGAACTGCCTATTTCTCTACCAAAGCTTGGTTTTGAACAGATATCTTCAAGGGGCCTCAGGCACAAGGCTGCAGGACATGGCTTTAGATCAGAGCCTCCTCTTTCCCTGGAAACCTCAAGGCAGGGTTTCACTCCTTTTTGTTCATGCACATTTCCTCCCTGTCCTTCTTCCCCCTGAGCATCGATCTCCCAGGCAGGTGCCATTTTTATTTTTAAACATTTTATTATCCCTTTGATAGTTGCATTAAGAGTTTTGTTTATAATCATTTTCCCTCCTCCAACTCTTCCCAGATACACTCCAGCTTCCCTACCAATCTTCTGTCGTTTTTTTTAAACCCATCAAGACCAGTTTGTGATGCTCAGATATTCTTGGATGGGGAGGCTTTCAGCTGAGTGTTCTTGACTTACCAGGAGCCTACACTCTTAGAGAAAGCTGTCTCTCCCTTTCCCGGCAGCTAACAATTGGCATAACTCCAGGGGTAGACATGGGATTTCATGCCCAACTCCCACCTCTGTGTTAGGATTCCGTCTGACTTGGCCTTGCTCCAGTCTGGAATTCAGCATCTTCAGTGACTCTATCACATTCTGACTGCTTCTAAAGCCCCCACGTAAAAGATTCTCAGCCTCCTGAGTTAGATGCATTGAAGTAGCCATAGAGCTATAAACATCTAGCAGGAGTAAGGCTGTATTTAGTGGGTACACATGGGAATCCGACATAATTTCTAAGTCAACGGACTTGCAGTCTCTAAGGAGTGCCAAACCGCCCTCACTTAACTGTTTCTGTTGATAACTTGGGGAAAATACAGAGCCCTTGTTGAGTTAGTACCTGGGGATTTGAAGGAGGAACCTGAGTGTTCACTCATTTTCTGCTACTAAAGAGCATCTAATGGGGACAAGCTCAGGGAATACAGGAAGACCGCAGTCTTCCTGGAACAGAAGAGAAGAGGAAAGGAGCTGGAATGGATTTTAGGGGATCCGGGGACCAGAGAGGTCACTGAGAAAGTTTCAGAGAAAGCCACCTCTGGCTGGAGTGGGATTTCTGGGCAGCTTGAGTCCAGCGATCTTATCAGTGTAAATGAATTTCAAGATAAAAGGAGCTGTCTATGAATGGTGCTGCCTTTATTTGTTTTGCAGACTAATCCAAGCTGCATCAGCCACATACTTACTACAAAGCCTTGGTAAAGCCCTGAACTCTGTGACACTCCTGAATAGCCAGAAGAATGATGGGCCAGCCCCGCACCCACCCCCAATGCAGCCTCACCATAGCTCTGAAACATTCACTGGACAGTCCCTCTGCCTTTTCTCAGTGCATCAGCTGACTTGGCTTCTCCCCCACAGCACCTACCACACACTTTTGGCTGCCTGAGCAGAACACGGCACGAGGGGATTAATCTGTCTGCCTCTTCCCTTCTCCCTAACATCTCCCCCTCAGAGCTAGGAAAAGGTACCCTGAACTCTCATGCCATGCTGGATCAATTCTGACTTCTCGCTTCTCTTTCATCTCTCCCTCAATTTTCCGGTTGCCTGTTTCTTAAAAAGTACAAAATTAGTCTTATAGGGACACACTTGGAATTTGTCTTATATCCATTAGGGGGAAATTCCAAAGTATTTGCGTGTGTTGAGTCAGACTGGACACGTGTATAAGCCAGGTTTTAAACGCCACCAGCTACATTGGGCAAATACACTGTTTTCAAAGTCCCAAGGTTATAATCTGGGTATAGAATAAGCAATTTATTACAAATGTCCCGAGAGAGAGAGAATATTTTACGAGTTGTTATCACTTTCATGCCTCCTATATCCTGATTGCTCAAGGGAACATACTGGAGATCTGCTCTGCCTTTCAGAACAAAGCAGACTGAGCAAACACTACAAAGTCCATTTTATAAATTGGAAGCCAAGAGTGTAGAAAACCTGCAGGATAGTTCAATGTTATACCAACAAGAAGTCTCAATTAGATAGTTTCTAAATTCTCAAGTACCCGGGATGCCTTTAATCACACAGCAGCAGGAGTCTCTTGTGTGAAACAACTGTGTCTCCTCCCTTCAGAGAACCTTGTAGAGGAAATTGCCCCAGCAGTTAAGAGTCTTTGCTGCTCTTCCAGAGGACCTCGGTTCAATCCCCAGCACGTACACAGTAGCACACAACTGTCTGGTAACTGCAGCCCCAAGGGATCTAATGCCCTTTGCTGGCCTCTACAGGAACCAAGCACACACATGGTACACAGGCACAGCTGCAGACAAAACATCCACACATAAACATTTAAAAACCCTGACAAATACTCACTATTAATTCAGTTGCCTATTTTCAGCTAATAAATGAGTTACAAGTTTAGGAGCAAATGCTTCTTCACCGTAGCTAGCATTTTAAAACTATGTTGCTATGGCTCTAAGCAGCAATGACAAAAGAGACAGTGTCATTCCCCTGAGCATCCTTTCTTGGGGATGACTCTGCCTCGTCTTTTTTACAGTACTGAAAAATCACCCCTGACAATCCCAGTCCAGCACTTCTCTTTAGGACTCACTGTTTGTGTGAGGCCCTCAGAAGGGCTCACTGGCCTTACAAGCTCCATGGCAGGTGTTCTTAAACCTGAACATCCTCGTCAGCTGGAGGGTTTGTTCAGAGACAAATTCCTGTGCTTCACCCCCCCCCCAAAAAATTTTAGAGGCTGTGGTACAGAGGCCCCTGCGTGTAATACCGAGGCACAGCCCCCGGGGGCTCTGGCCATCTACCTGTATCTATTTAGTGGAGTAGCATAAAGTTCCAGGGCCTCTGCCTGAGAGATCCCGTAAGGGGGAGCCAGCACTGTGACACTCCTGCCTGCCTGCCTGCCTGCCAGGCTGCCACTTAGCACCAAAGCCCAGCCCTGTGCAAAAAGATGCCTTCTCCGCCTTTTCAGCCTCTTTTCTTCATCGGACCCCATTGGAGGCCTGAAGTCAGGGGGAGGCAGAAAGGACTGCAGGAGGCTTGCTCTTATCGAGATGAATGTTTATCCACACAGCTGACCCAAATTAGCTGGAGCTGGAGGGACAGAAATAGGAAGAGCCTTCGACTAAATTCTGAGGCGAGAACGTGAATTCCCCTGTGAGGAGCGATTAATCTTCCTCCAGGGGGAACAAGTCAAATGTGTGGCTGCCTGGATTTATAGTCGGATTCTAATTTGAAATCACACGGACTTATTTTTTTAATTTAGAAACCCAAATTCCTTTTCCATCTTAAATGTCAGGGTCCTTTAAATATGAAGTTTTGCCATTTGATATTCCCTGGGCTGGCAGCAGAAGTGTATTAAAAAGAAAAAAAAAATCAACTGAGGGAGGCATTATTATTTCTGGAGGCCTGTGGGGCAGACAGCTAGAGCCCACGTTCTCTGGAGTCACAGAGAAGGCAAACCTCAACCCCAGGGACACTGCAGGGGAGCTTTCCACACTGTGACCTCGAGTGAGTGCCCCAGAGCACATCCAGCCCTGTGGCAAGCTCCGAAGAGAGCACTCTTTCGATGAGGGCAGCATGTAGACCTCTTCCTAGTCTTCCCAAGACCTCAGTAAGTGGACATGGCTCTCCACCCTGTGGTAGAAGGTTCTAGAAGACCTTTGTGTTCCTAAAGTCACAGAACTAGATCGTGTCAATGATTTTGCGGAAGAGGAAGTGACATAGTACTGAGTTGTTGCTTTGTAAAGCCAATGCAGAGCCCGGCGTTGTGGCACATGCCTGTAGTCCCAGCACTCTGGGAGGCAGAGGCAGGCTGATCACTTTGAGTTAAAGGCCAGCCTGGTCTACAAAGGGAGTCCAGGACAGCCCAGGCTACACAGGAAAACCCCGTCTCAAAAGACCAAAGTAAAGTAAAATAAAATAAAATAAATCCAATGCAGGAAATGCAGTGTTTCTCCAGGAAGTGATAAACCCCGCTAGTGAGACCTGGAGAATCTCAAGGATGTGCAATCAGGAATTCCTCTCAGGGCTCAAGCCCAATCAGAATCAATCCTGTGAATCAGCATGGCAGCTCTGTGGCTAAAGGTGTTTCTTCACAATAATCTGACAATTTGAGTCCCATGCCCAGAACCCACACAAGGTTTGAAAACAGAGATCTGACCCCACAAAGTCATCTTCTGACTTCCATACATGTGCCTGCTCATACATGCCTTCGTGTGCACATCACACATATAAAAATGCACATGCAATAATCACAAAATAAATTTTTAAAATGTTTGTTTAGACTGTGGGCAGTATCTGAAGATTATCGATACTGTTCTCTTTGGGGAGCTGCTCCGGGAAAAACTCTTCTTCCTAACCACGTAGTAAAGACCGGTCAGAATCAGTCCCTCTGCTGGAGAGGAAAGGATTTCAGCCATACCTCTCATGCAATGCTTAGTTCCATGCACACGAGGTGAGGGGACAGAGGTGCAGAGCTCACACCTTACAGGGACACACGTACACTCTGTGACCTGGCAGCTTGGGGGAAGCTACTCCAGACATTTGCAGTGTAAATTTCCAGGGAGTAAATACGAAAAAAGCCAAGCCTCCTTCCCAAGGGTACCCAGATTCTTGTTGGAGAAAGTGCATGAACCACATTTGTTTCTGAGGATCGCTTGGCTGGGAAGAAAGGAGAAAGAAAGGGGGTGTTTACAGGAGTGAGTATGGCTGAGGAGCCCGTTTTAAGGCTGAAGCTGACAATCAAACAGAAGCCGGAAAATCTGTTTCCAGGTCAGGGTGATGAAATGTGACCTTGAAGCTAAATATTTATCTTTTTTTTTTTCCTTTGAGAAAAATCCTCTGTAGCTCCAGTCAAAGTGAGAAGGGAGAGTGTCAACAGGATTGGGTACTTAGCAGCCAGCTGGGACAATTTGGGCATGGCCTTTGGTCAGCATTGTTAATGCTGCAAGGAAGCAGGGAAATTGATAGAGCCTCGTTAGCAACCCCCAACAGCCTCCTGCACAGAAAGTAAGACAGTCAAGCCCCACTCTGGTACCTACCAGATCATGTCAGTTTTATCTCCACTAGGTCACTGGAGTCACACTCGCTCCTGCACAAGCACACACACACACACACACACACACTGACCTGGCCAGAAAACTAATTCAAGATTTGGAAGACGACTTTCTTGCATGTGGCCTAAAAGTGGACACCTGCTAGAGTGTTTACAGAAGCTGGACCATGTACTTCATAAACATGTCCAGACATGCAATTCACCCTGCTAGCCTGCATAGCTCTCCACAGCTTCCAACTGAGACTGTCCCCAGGAAGCCAACACAAAATGCAGACATGTGGGGAAGGGTGCTCTGCGCTCTTGCTACACTGAGCTTATGGAAACACAGTGAGGAGGTTCTCCAAGAAGACAGGGGAGGACACAGAGAGAAGGGCAGAAGTGTTAACTGGTATGGGCTGTCTGTCCTGTGCTGCTCTGTGCCACTGGGCGTGAATGCTGGGAAGCCCATGTCTGCTGATGGAGAACAGCTGGGACACCACTCCTGGAAAAAAGATTAGGGAATCAGAGGACCTAGGATCCAACTGTGTGCCCCTGAACAAGTCAATTTCTGTGGACCTCAGTTTCCCCCACTTTTTTGTTTAGGGTTAGGACTGGAGTTTACTCTCTGCCTCCATGGTACCTTCTAGCCCTCATATCTGAATCTCTGCTTCCACTCAACACCCTCCCTCAGCTGGCTACTCAGACACAACCAGCCACATTCTGTATCCAAAGTACACTTCCTTCCTCCAGTATTCCCAGGCACCCCGGACCACAACCATCCACCACACTTTTAGAACTAAGGACACAGGAAAGTCAGGGAGGGGATCTGTTATCCCTCAGAGTGTCTCCCTTAAATGAGTATTTTTCTAGCCACCCCTGTTTCTTCAGAAACTTGGCATGGCCTGCCTACACCACCCCTCCTCCTGTCGCATACCCTGCCTCGGCTGCTCCTCCTGGGTTAGGACTGAATTCCATCTTCCTCTGTCTCCTCTGGCTTCTGGGCAGCTGGCGTCCTCCAGGCCTTTCTTCTTTGTTGCTTGTGGCCTGATGGGGGCCATCACTTCCAGACTGTGCATAGCTCGGCAAGCACACAGCAGTCCTGCCACCCTGGCTCTGCCTTCGGCCAGCTGCTGCTCACTTCTTTATCTTTCTGTTGCAGCACTGAAAAGTCGAACTGAATTCCATGACCCAAGAAAAAAATTGGATAGCGACAAGGTAATCAGTCTTCACAAACTGCCTTTTCTGAATGTGGCGCGTTGTCGATAGCGAACGCTAAAACTTTGCCGTAAGTGTGCAGAATTTCTACAACAAACTCCAAATGGCCAAACTCCTGTCTGCACACCAATATGGACTCTCACTCTCGTGAATCAAAGAAAACTGTGAAAATGACATCTACTGTGTAAACTTTGAGACTGATAGTTCGCACCTTAAAGAGAAAATAGTTCTTAATCATTGGATATTGGAGGACAACCATAGATACTCTAGAGGTCAAACCACCTTCAAGAAGAGAAGTAAACTTGGTCTTCCCACTGATTTACCTTTCAGTACAGTCATTCTTAACAAAAGTCAGATTTTCCTAAGTGGGTTCAGTGGGATGGTAAAGGCTGTGGATGGGGCTTACTTGGAGCGATGCAAAAAAAGAATAGTGTTCATTGCTTTTCCCATTTAGGTGCTAGGTTGTTTGCTTTATTTTATTTTATTTTATTTTATTTTATTTTATTTTATTTTATTT
>NW_026596152.1:5214688-5262251 GCF_907164565.1 Psammomys obesus
TTATTTTATTTTATTTTATTTTATTTTATTTTATTTTATTTTATTTTTCACTTAAAGGAAAAATTGGCATACTTACCAGGCACCTTTATAGTAAATAGAGTTCTACACCTGATGTCATTGGTGATGTAAATAGGACATAGGAGCCGTCAGCACCTTCAGTGAGAAGGGAAGGACATGCTGGAATCTTGTTAGTTAGTTGCAGTGTTGTAGCCCATCTGTGAGTAGACAGGAAGAACAAGATTTTGCAGTTCTTCCAAGTTGCTTGTGAGTGGCTGTGATTCCTAGCCGTGCAGAATACGTACAGCAGATGGACCCATCAGCACTGGGAAGACCTAGAATTTTGAGGACAATGAGCCTGGAAGTAGGGATTTTACCCCTCTGACCTTCTTTCCCATACTAAAATTCTAGGAGGAAATTCTGTGTTTCTTTGCAAAAACATGGGAGAAAAGGGGTATTTCCCATTTGTTATCCAAATAGTATTTTTTCCTTTTAAGAGAAATTGAGAGTTTTTGAAAGTTAAAAAGAGGTGATTCTCTGTGGTTTTGTTCTACAGACTGAAGATTCCTTGAGGCACAAGGGCAGAAACAGGTCCGATCGTGCCAGCCTGGTTAATATGCACATTCTGCAAGGTAAGGCTGCATAAATCATGAACTAAGAGATACCTGCCTAGCGGGGCAGGAGGCTGTTTTTCTAGACTTTTCTGTTTCTGTGCTTGCTGAGCCCTTTAAAAAACCTCTCCGAAATTAAATTAATTTAAATATTTAAATAAAATAAGAATATCCCTAAACCAAATTGGATAGATAGATAGATAGATAGATAGATAGATAGATAGATAGATAGATAGATAACTTGGTTTAGGAATATATATATATCTCAGCTTTAGGTCATTTTAAGCAGCCATCCAGTCATTCTCAACCATACAGAAGACTTAGAAAGCCACATATTTCTTTCAGATTTTAGTTCCAGACTCATCTATGCCATTCGTGACTCTAAGTCCAGGCGATTCCATAATTCCACTGAGCACCTACAGAGCATCATATTTCTCTGTATACGTGAGGGGACTCATCCAGCTGTTGCCGTAGAAGTCATCGGGTAGCAGTTTGATTCTGCCCTGTGGATGTCTTTATGTCCTAGTGTGCAGGAAATAACAATCTCGGAAAAATCAGCACCGATCCGTGCAGTTCTACCCCGGGTGCCGGGACCAGGTCTGGAAAGGGGAAGCAGGGCGAACACCTAGCTCCCATCGTAGTCCAGCACCTGAATGAGGAGACTCCATTCCTGCAGAGGGAATCCTCAGGCCACTGGTGCCCAGCTCCAGGGAGGTTCAGCTTCTCCTCGGACACGTTCTATGAAGTAGCTGCTCAGTGAGATGTACTGATGATGGTGGCCGGCTCATCTTGTGAGTGTAGACTCACAGGATAAAACATGGTATCAGAGAAGGCAGACAGGAGAATCGGCATTCACCGCCCAGCGCGAGAGAAAGTACCTGGTGTTGTGAATGTGATGAGCAGGCCGTGGAAGGGAGAGCTCTCAGAAGAGACGGGGGAAGGGAAGGGAGGAGGCAGAGCTATGAAGCATGGACCAGTTCAGGAAGGAGGAAGGGCATTTAAGGTGGAGGCGCAGTGTGCTTGTTCCAGAATGCAGACTGCCTTCCAAGACTGGATGCTGCTCCACAGGGTAGGAAAGGCATTGAGAAAGGGTGGATGTTGGGAGTGCTTCCCCTTTGATCAGCATCATCTCTGACTCTTCTGGCCTACTGACTGTCCTCCAGCCACGGAGTAAGTGAGGCACTGTAAGACAGGGGGTAGACAGCGCAGAACCCGGAGGAAAGGCTGTGAAAAAGTCTAAGGGCACCCAGGCCTAAGTGACGAAATTCTAACCTCCTTTACAGTGACATCTATGAAGACCCTGAGAACCGCCGCTGTGTCAGCACAAAATTACAGCTATACAAATAGCCCGAGAAATGCCATTTCAAATGAGATACAGACATTTCAATGGTTGAGTTAGCAAATAAAAATAAATACCGCGTGTGGTAAGAATGCATGAGATGCAGGCTTTTGTGCCCTGCTGGTAGGGTGAGGCTGGGTCGGCGTTTCTACAGGGCAGCTTGGCAGAGTGTACCAACCTCCTGGACTATGTGCCATCCATAAAGCCCTCATCTTTTAAACTCCGTGTATTGAGAGAGACCCCCGAAGCCCCTTACCTTACAGCTGCTCCAACAGAGCAACAGGTTGGATGGATTCTCCTTCATATTTTTTTTTACAGAAATCAGTCACAGCCCACCCTAAAGAGGACTTTTGGGGTCAGCCATAAAGGGGAGAGTTTAGAACTCTGTACCCAACCTTTCCCACCCTCCAAATGATCGGAAACTGCCTGTTGGATGGATTCAGTTTTTTAAAATCCTTCTGTTTAATTAAAATATCAACTTCAAAAGATTGTTTTTTCCTTTGACAACAAATCTGAACATTTGACTCTCAGTCAGTACCACAATACTGACAAATCTAAAACCCCCAGAAGGTCACGCTCCCACTGCTAACTATCGCTAGAGAGCATGTTTACTGCAGGCCCACAGCCTGTGCCAGTCATTCCCAAAAGCCAGGAACCTAGGGTCAAGCAAGCCACACGGACCCATGCGCTGCTTGCTTACAAAATTGCCAAATTGCATTTTTTTTTTCCTAAAACAAATCCTCTCAAGGCGAGTTTCTCCAGTTTTCCTGCGCCTCTTCATTTGCCTTTATTTGGAAGTATCTGTTCTCTGGTGCTAATCCCTGTGAAGTGATGATGCTTGCATTGAAAAATTATCAGGATGGTAGAGCATGGTGTGACACACTGTTTTGTAACCAGCAGCCAAAAAGAAAAAAAAAAAAAAAAAAAAAAAGAAAAGAAAAGAAAAAAAAAGAAACCAAACAAAATGACATCAAATTCTAAAACGGATCCTGTCCCTTTCAACCTCTCAGCCTCCACGGCAGAAAGATCCATTCCAACTGCTCAGATGAAGCTGAAAAGAGCCCGCCTCGCAGATGACCTCAATGAAAAGATTGCTCTCCGCCCGGGGCCCTTGGAACTGGTGGAGAAGAACATTCTGCCTATGGATTCTTCAGTGAAAGAGGCTATAAAAGGTAGCTGGGGTAGGGGGAGGCACCTCTGCCCCACTCATGTGAACCACGGGCAGCCACAGCTCTGGCAATATGGGAGCCCTGTTTGGAGGAGTCATGCCGTGGATTGCTCCCCAAGCAAACACTCATCCCCAGAGGTCCACTATCTTCAGCTTCCTGTGTTAAACAGGCAGAGGCAGGAGGCAGGAGATGAGAGGAGTCAGCAATGATGTCTCACACCTGTAATCCCAGCACTTGGGAGGCAGACACAGGAGGATTGTCATGATTTCAAGGGCAGCCCAGGCTCCATAGTCAGTTCTAAGCCAATCTGGGCTTCAAGTGAGATCTTAAAAACCAAACTGATTAGTGAGTGAAAGGTACAGAGAAGTAATGTAATGGAGATAGCAGTTTGGCTGCTGTGTGCTGGGGGTAGAGATGGAGATTTCAATGTCCAGGCTTTCCCAAGCAAAGCTCACTTTATGACCCACATGAAACTGACAATTCTTACGCGATGTTTGTCTCTAATTCCCTCAGTAACCTTAGCCCATTCCGTAGACTTTGGCCAACTGACCTCAGGTGGATCCAAACAGCATGCAAGCAGAGTTCAGCTAAGCTCTGCTTTGAGTTGGGCCTAGGTAAGCAGAGGAGAATGGAGAAGATGAAAGTTCCCATAGGCAAACTGATTTATCTTTTTTTTTCCAGTTGGGCACACGGACAGCTCCTGAGAATGCTTAAAGGATACTATTTGCCAATAGATATTTAAGTGGTCCAGTATGTTGTCAGCATGTGTGAGGACATCTCACTCTAACCTATATTTAGTGTCAGTTAGCTCGAGGTGATGCACATCTCGGTCTATTCAGAGACGCTGTGGATGCTTCCTTGGGGGTGTGTAGCTATAGAAATACGAACTCCAGGGCAGGCACTGGCTCCTCTTCCGGCGCCCCGCTCAGACATCTCGCAGGGGCTGGCTGCCCTCTTCACACCTCCCTCCACACTGAATGTCTTTGAACTTGGCCTGCAGTTCTCAGGAGTGCGCGCTCCCCATCACTGCTCTGAGACTTCATTAGACAGGAAAGAGAGGGAGAAAACGCCGTGGAGCCTCTCTCATCGTGTCTTAGAACGTTCTATTCCATATGACTATACGACTATAATATTCTCATCCGTTTCTCGATTATAGGCAAAAGACTTTTAATCTGCACTTTTGGCTCACGCTGACATTGCGCCTTCCCCCCGTCGTTACACACTGCCAGCCGGTAGCCTTTTCTCTTTTCTTCACGCTTCCTGTGTTTCTCCTCATACGTGCTACTTGTACAGAACAAACAAACAAAACCCCCACATCTATCACTAGTGTGGCAGCCATTGTTACCAGCCCGTTGCCCTGTTGCACCCTGATTGCACACGCAGCGCTTTCAAATCTCTTTCTCTGTCATCTATTCGTCTTTTCTTCAGAGTTCCTAAACTTGTTCTCACTGAAAATATTTCCCAGCTCGAGAACACAGACTTTTTACATCATCTGCTACACATATACACTCCCTTGATTACACATTTAAAAATCTAAATGCCTCTGAAAATATTTCAGGGCTTAGATTAAAAGGCACATATAATTTTTGCCTTGTCCAAAGTTTTGCAATGTATTTTAAATTTTGGTCTGGCATTTATCTTCAAAAACGTCTTTACATTGGTCTGCTTTGTCTATTGTTTCCTGGCTACTTGCAAAGAGTATGTTAGAGATAAAACTTAGGAACAGTTTTTCTTATGTTAACTTACTCCTGTCAAAATTTGTTTGGGAATGCAACACCTTCCTAGGTTAATTAAGAGTACATTCATAATTTCAAAGCAGATGGATTCTCCCAAGTCAGAAACATGAGGTCCCTTTCCATTTATCCAAACCTTGTGTTTCCCCTAATGAAGTTGGCTGTTATAAGTTAGCTCCTTCAGATCACTGTGAACAGTAATTCTGCACCTCTTTTTCTTAGCATCTTTGAAGAGTCCCTGAATAGTTCCAATAAGTGTCTCAGTTCACGCTGTCAAAGTGGAAATGTCTATGTCTACAGATGGCACGTGATTCCTGCTTCGTCTTGTGCACGGGCTGGGAGTTGAAAACCTATATATTATACAATCGACGTCACCGTAGAACTACACATGCACACTAGCATTTCAATAGATTTTGTACTTCATTTAAGAATTCCAACATGTATTTACATTTGTAGATTATTCCAATTTGACAGACACTATACAAGTGATAAATAAAATGAAAGTTTATGTCATGTGCCTAGCAGGGTGGCTCTTTTTCTTAGGGGCCCAGAAAAAAATACCTACCTTATATATAAAAATATGCACATGGCATATAACACCTCTGTAATTCATATATGTGCAATGCATAATAATATTGGAGACAATTGAATAACTACTTGTCTCTTGCGTAGCAGAATCCTATTATTAATGTTAGGTTGACAGTGCTTCAAAGGAGCCAGAGGTAGAGAGCATTAGGCCTGATGGGAGGTTACACAGCAAGACCCTGTCTGGCAAAGGTGACGTGATAATGTGTCATGCTGTCTGAGTTGTGCTTATGTGCATTATTACAGCTTGACAAGCACATGTTTGCATTCCATTGCTCTTACAGCTGGAAGTCTACAGTCACCGTCTTTATACATGACAGGTGCTTTTGGTGTAAGGAATATAAGGACATGTTCCTCCCTGAGAGTAATTTGAAGAGGCTACTGAGTAAAATGCTTTCAAAGGGTGTGAAATGACAATGAATTTTTAAAAAAAAAAAAACATCAGTCTGTGCCTATGACATAGCCGTGTGGTATTGCTTCCTTCCTGAATCACCCGACACTCCTGGAAGCAACTGTTTTAGAAGTCGCTAGCATTGTACTTACACGTTTGCATCAATTGTGTCATGAGTTGGCGTGCCGCATCATTTTATTCATTGTTCTAACCGTCCAGGAAGAGGTTTCCACCAAGAGGAGTCCCTCGAGGCAGGCTCCTTAACCTCGTTGCCTTGTCATCCCCCACCATCCTCCAAGCAATGGCTCTTTTTCTTAAAGGGCCAGATAGTAAACTATAGGCTCAGTCTGTCTCAACTGCTCTACTCACCCTGGTAGTGAGGCTGTAACTATGGCAACAAGTAAACAACTGGGCATGGGTGTAGTCCAATGAACTTTCTTTAGAAGCATAGTGCCTCATCACCCTCTGGATCTAGCAAAGTGAAATCTAGAAATGAACACCTCACCTACACTATGCTCACTGTGAGACCAGTGTGTAGGCTAAAAAGGGCTCCCTGGCTGAGCTCCACCTCGTTCCCAGCATTGGCTCCACACGGTGAAAAAGGGAGAGTAAAATATGATGAGCAGCTATTCTGCCACAGCAACCACAAATAATGTTGCTCTCGGCTGTTTTCGTTCCATACTGGCCAGGCTTAAATGTCAAGGGCATGCAGATGCTCCTTGAGGTATGTCGAGGTCACGTGCAACTAAATGCATCCCAAACAAAAAATCTGCTCCCTACACCTGCGAATCCCAGCCTAGAGCATCCCACCCTAGCAACGCTGTGGGACAGAAGGGGCTTGCTTCACACTGTGACCATGTGGCTGGCTACAGTCGCCACCAGCAGAACGGGAGAACTGAAGAAGGTATAACTGGCCCAGGAAAAGGTCAAAATTCAGATTTCTCAGTAAAGTTCCTCCTACAGAGCATTCTCTGTGCACATCTCCGAAGCCCAGTCCCTGTCCTGGAAGTTTCTATGGTGATGCTCATAGTTCCATGAGTGTATTGAAACTTTTATATCGGCTGTATGATTTACCCCATGCTGGGAATTCTCCTTCTCCTCCTGCACTAAACATTCTGAGGTCTCCAGCTGTATGTGCGACTGCTTTGCTGGGTTCTAAGTGTCTCTGAACCTGGTCTTCATTTTTCAGCTTAACCAGTGTATTTCAGTATCATCTTTTCCTCTCTTTTTTACATTCACTACAAGGCTGTCTGGTTCTTTCCTTATAAAGAAGTTTATGATCCGATTCTTTTATTTTTTTAATATGAGATAAAGTGTTTATTTTTTTAATTAATTAATTAATTTATTCACTTTACATCCTGATCGTCGTCCCTTCCCTCATCTCCTCCTGGACCCACCCTCCCTCCCCTAGGAGGGGGAGTGCAAAGAGAAATGGTGATAATCAGACCTGGGGAGGCGGGGGTGGTTGTGTGGAAGGGAACAGAGAGCTTGCAGAGAGAAGAGAAACTGTGGGCAGGGGCATCTCTGTGACAAGCCGGAGACCTAAGACAAGTAGGCTTCTGGGAGGATATGAGGGTGACTCCTGCTGAGACTCCTAGTAGCAGAGGTCATAGAGTCTGAAGAGGATACCCTCTAACTAGACAGAACTCCTAGTGAAAGGGAGGGAACACCAACCCACCCACTACCCTGCTTACAAGATGTGCAGGGATAAAGATAGAACAGAGATTGAGGGATTGTCCAACCAATGCCTGGCCCAACCTGAGACCCACCCCATGGGAGAGAGCCAACCCCTGACACTATTAATGATATTCTGCTATGCTCGCAGACAGGAGCCTAGCATAGCTGTCCTCTGAGAGGCTCCACCCAGCAACGGTTTGGAACAGATGCTGAGACCCACAGCTAAACATTGGGTAAAGCATAGGAAATCTAGTGGAAAAGTAGGGGTCGGATAGAAGGGCCTGGAGCTGTCAGGAGCTCCACAAGAAGACTAACAGAGCCAACTTGCCAGGGCCCTGTGGAGATTGAAGAACCAACCAAGGACCACACATAGACTGGACCTATGCCCCCTACACATATGTACCTGATGGGCAGCTTGGTCTTCATGTGGATCCCTTAGTAATGGGAGGGGGTACTGTCTCCAACATGGACTCTGTTGCATGCTTTTTGATCACCCCCCAGGGGGTTTTCTGCCTTGCCAGATCACAGGGGAAGCGGTCATGCTCAGTCCTGATGTAACTTGATGAGCTGGGGTGGGTTGGTTGGGGTGGGCTCCCCTTTTATGATTGTATTTTTAAAATCTGTGGGCTTCATGTCCTCACCTGAATTCAGTTTTCCTCCAGTCCTTCTTGCTGAGAAGTTCTTTAAGGAGAATGGAAACTTCCTCTGCTTTTTACCCCAAAGTTGTCATTCTTGTTTGGTTCTTTCTCCCTGTGTCTCTCTCTCTTTGTTTTTGTTTGCTTGCTTGCTTCATGCTTGGGTCAAATTCAGGACCTCACAAATGCTAAGACCAGTGCCCTGCCACTGAGCTGCACCTGTGACAGCCACACACCAGAGCTTTGGAATTCACCAGCCCGGCTTTGAACTTGAGTTCTGTGACTCTGGGCCACACAACTGTAGGTACTGCCCCTCCATCTCACTGTGACTCAGCCGCCTCATCTGTACATCTCTCCATTGAAGTAATTACTTGGCCTTGAGGTCATTTGTTGCAGGTAGATGCAAACAAATGGATGTAAAGAACGAGGTGGGGTCTAGGGAGTGACTGTTGGTAAAGAGGCAGCACAAACAGGAAAACTGAGACTCAGTCCCCAGCACCTGTGTAAAAAGCCAGGAACAGAGGCACAAACCTGTAGCCCTAATACTGAAGAAGGGAGGCGAGAGGATCTCTGAGGCTCACTGGCCAGTGGGTCTAGCCAAATCCACAAGCTCTGGGCTCAGAGAGAGACCTTGCCTCAAAATATAAGGTAAAGAGTGATTGAGGAAGAATTGATAATGACATCTGATCTCCTCATACACTCCATACATGTACACATCACACCACACACACACACCACCACCACCACCACCACCACCACCACCAAGAACTAGAAGCCCACCTAGTCCCAGCCAAGCCCTGCAGGAAGGGAGGCATGGGTGGAGGAAAGGGTAGAGAGGAAAGCCCTGGTTACATGTTAGAAGCAGCTTATAGTGTGTCTTCCAAGCAAAGGAAAAATCCAAATTCAGAGTTGTTGCTCAAAAAAATTTGAGGAAAAACACTTTCCTAATTCTCTACCTAGAGAAATCATAATTTTTGAAGGATAAAGATGGTGGTGAGCACAGGAAGAGTTCTGGTGAGCCAAAACAGAGAGAGAGAGAGAGAGAGAGAGAGAGAGAGACAGAGAGACAGAGACAGAGACAGAGAGACAGAGAGAATGTGTATGTGTGTGTGTGAGAAAGAGACAGAGAGAGAGAGAGAGAGAGAGAGAGAGAGAGAGAGAAAGAGAGAGAGAACAGGGTCAGGCTGTGCATGCAAACTGGACTGTGTCTGTGGTATGAAGAGGGCTCGGGGGAGGTGGGAGAAGGTCAGAGCTCCGTGGAGAGGCTGATGCCCTTGTTTGATGAGAGCTGATGAGCTACAAAGTCCTGCATGTGAGTGTGCAAAAAGAGAGGCTGGTACCACCAACATTGCATGACTCCATTGCAGATTAGCCTGCTACACACAGGTTCTCTCTTGGGCAAGGTAAATGATGCTGTCGCTCATCAAGACAGGAACTGGAGCAAAGGAGTGAGGTGGGAGGAAAATTCTCCTTTCAACTGCAGAACATGAGGGCTCCACCCATGGTGCAAAGGCAGGCATTCAGAGTCAGCGAGTCCCAGGGCTCCTAGTTCAGAAGAAAGCACAAACTCACAAGTCGTCAACCCATAATGGCAATCTAAACTGATGGACCAGACACGATGCCTCTTTGTGCGTGCATTTCTTCACCAGGTAGCTCCTGACTCTCTTCTGTGTGTTGGACCCGACTCTAAACTCTTGCTCAACGATCAGGACCTACGAGGAAATTAAGTATCATAGCAAAAGCTGCTAAGTGTGGTAGTGGTTTGGGGTACAAGTGATACACACACAGAAAGAACAGAGAGATAAACTCGAGCGCTGTTGTGTGGTAGGGAATCTACGCAGAATAAATGAGGAATAGCCAGAGAAAAGGGCTAAAAACTCAGCTGTTTGGGTCCAAGAAAATCCCAGAAGTGGGTGCTAGCAGAGAACAGAGCACTCATACCCCACCCCTGTGCCCCTTCTGTGCTAATGAGCCTCACGAGCAAAAGAACATACACTAAGGGGCCCCGCACGGCTGCCTGGAGCCTCCCAGCAGCAAAGACGGCCCAGCCCACTCTTGCGCCTATTGCTCCTGGGACCACGTCCCCTCTGTGGTGAGTTGGGGATGTTTTATGTCAGCCCCACAACCTCTGTGTGTTTTCCCTTCTCCATCCACGTGCCGCTCCGCTTGTGTTTATTCTTTGTGGTTCCCTCTCCAGCTGTGTTTCTATGCTCCTGCCAGACTCGAGAGGCCTACTGTGTCACTGTCTCCCTCCCTCCGAGCTTAAGTAAAACCCAAGACAGAATGGTCTAGAACCTTGCCTAACACCAACAAGGGCGTTTTGACAGTGAGCCTTCCCACCTGGAGTCGCTCTCATCATTCCCAGGTCACCCTCTTATAGCCAAATGACCTACTACACCTAGACATTTCTCTCTTGTGGGATGCCAGCTGTTGATTCCACCTCTGACCTGTGAGCTTCCTCTCTGAATATGGTTGTAGAGACTCTAGGGGGCCTCATTCTCATCACTCTGGAATAGCATGCTTTGCAGGAAGACAAGGCTCAGCCTCTTGTGGCCACCATTCATCCTTTTGTGAAAAACCTCATCAGGTGAGGACATGGCTTAGAACCAACACAATGTTCATGAGGCTCTTCAGTATTGAGAGCGTTGGGCCCTTCTCCTGCCGTATAAATCCTCCCACTGATCATTAAATAGTTTCTTCACAGGCTGTGAGCATCCCTTAGCTCCAGAGGAAGCAGTGTTTTGTCCAGATGCCCGACTCCTGGCTTGAATTAAACCAAATGCCACTGGGTTCCTCAAATAGTAGGAGGACACTGGACTCCAGCTGCAACTGACAGGCTTCTTACCTTGTCTTTGGGCTGGGCCAGGTTTTCCATCTAAGTCAGCCCTTCAATTTCCATTCAACCAGTGCTTTAGAATATGTAGCTCTGTTGTCAAAGATAAATTCACTTTTTCACCATAACCCTTTAATAATAGAAACCAATGTATGACCCACCAGAGCTGCTGCAAGAGCCATCTATTTCCAGCTGTCATGTTTCTGAAAGCCTCTTGATTCCTCATATGTTTGTCTGTGACCCTCGGGCTTAATTCAAACTCAAACTCTCTTGCTCACTCAGAACCCAGACTATGTTCAGAGACTAAGAGTTTTGACACTGATCATGCATTGTAAAGGCAGATATACAATACCTATGGCTCCGTGCCAAATGGTAGGGTTGTTTGCCTTGGCATGACTTACTTTCTCACGGACAAAATTCTATCATTCCACAATGAGAAATCACTTCCAAAGTACAAATGATCCTTAGGGGAAAGAAATGCACCATGGCATATATGTCAAATGCTTTTCTGAGGAAAAACTTTGGGGAAAGTGGGATAGGGCTTAAAAACTGGGGAAATGGTAGACTGGGGAAGAAAGAGTGCTAAAGAGAGAAAGCAGCCCTGCGACTCTGCAGGGCTGCCTGGTGACCTGAATGTCGCTGATACCACGGAAGCCATCTTGGCATTGCTGGGAGATGGGCAGTTTGAGTTAGGGATATCTTTCTTGGGGTAGCTGGAGGTACTGACAGGTGACTGCAGGAACACAGTATTGCCCCATAAAGGAAGGAGACAGCTGGAGTATGTCATGTTCACACTGGATAGCATTCTTTGTCCCTCAGATTTGACCTCTAGAACTGATGTGTAATAGATAGACATAGAAGTTAGCTGCTTTTCCTGATTTACGAGAATCAGGTCAAGAGACCCAAGGGGGAATTTCCAAGGTGTCATGGATCTGAGGATAGGGACCCATTTATCTGAGTGCCAGTTCAAACCAGTTTTATAACAAAGACACCTGATATCCTTTAAGAGCAGTGACTTTTCATTTAGGTTAGAAGATCCACTGGCCTATAGTGTGTTGTTGGGGCTCATCAGGTCTCCTTGGCAACAGCCAGGGTTTAACAACATCTATGTGAATGACCTGCAGCGTTTTCTCTTGGGAAACAGATTTTGCTTCATTCTCATTCCGGAGGATGTTAGAGACGGTCAGTCTGTCCTCCTGCCATTCCCTGGACTAGCTAGCAGGTAGAAAATTGCTCTCCACCCTTCCTTCACAGCCTTTGTGCAGGGTCTGGGGGGAGTGTAGCCAGGGCTCGGATTATCTCATTTAATCTTGAAGTTTTAAACGTTTGTGCAGAGGAAAGTACAGCTGACTCATTCATCTAATCACGTCCAGGGAACAGGGGAGTCGGGGTCTGTCGCCGGCCCAAGGTCCCAAGGGGCCCCTGCCCAGAGCCAGTCCTGTGGGCATAGCTGGAGGATGATGTCAGGGCCTCCCAGAGCAGGTTCTTGTCATCACTGCCTGACGTATCTACAGGGACAATAGCCAGCACTCTGCTCTGTGGCAGCTGCCAGCCAGCCTCTTGTCCTGGGAGATTGGAGCAGAGGCCCAGGGTCATGATGCAGTGCAATTGATGTGAACGTTCCATGGGGACACAGATAAGGTGACCAGAAGGTGACCTGGTCCCTCTCTGCAGCAGTGTGGCTTGAACCAGGAAAGAGGGAGTGGCTGGTGGCCTTTCTGGGACAAAGTCTCTTCCTACACTAGAGAAGCAGATTCCTTATTTTCCCAGAACAAGCCTCTCAGAACAAACAAGATTTCCTTGCTATGGAGTTGCACTGACCTTTGTGAGGCTGACCACAGAATAAACTGCCTCCCGGGTGGTCTTTTTTTTTTTTTTGATAATAGTAAACTTGAGAATGGCAGATTCTCCTAACAAAAACAGTATCAACTGCCACACACAGCTTAGACGATGTGATTGAACAGTTCACATCAGGCTGTGGACTCAGCACTCTGGAGATACAACTTCTTGAAACCTGGAGAGCTAGCTACATTCGAGGTTCCCATTTTATAGATGGGTAATCCAGGGCCCAATATGCTGCCGATATTCACACTCCCGCTGATGTGGCAGAACCAAGAAAAAGAAAGTGCCCGAGGGATTCCAACTCTGGAGCCTATAAGGGCCTTGCGCATCTTTTGAGAGAAAGATGGCAGAAGCAGCACCTCTGGGGGGTGGGCGGTTCCGCTGGTGTTCAGCTCTTGCAGTAAGCCGAAAACTGGGCTGCTGTGTGGAGGCTTCCTGTTCCTTCCCTCCTCTTCTGCCTTGAAGTGGCAAAGCAAAATCATTAGCAGCCATGGAGGCGACATAACCAACGGGGTCCAAATGGTGGGGCAGACGTCAGTGGTCCCACCTGTACCTGTTGGCAGAACCTGACCTGGCAACCCCGTGCTTTTTGGGTACCAGACGGTTACATTTGGGGCCGTGATGCTCACCCTGCTTCCTTGTGAGGATCTAAGCAACTTCGCCGTGTTCCATTGTGTGCTCCTGTTGCTGCCTGTTGCATTGGTTTAAGCAGCGAGTCTTGAACTAATAGGCAGATGATTTGATGGTGTAGTGTCCTACACTATGACTCTGTAGGATTTGGCTCCTAGAATCATTTTCTCTGCCAGTTTCTTCTTTTCCACCCACCCCCCATTCCATTTATCAACCCCTCTAGGGTCTCTTCCTCTTTCTGCTGTCATTCGAGATGCTGTCCCTCCTTGTTGTCCTGTCCATAGCTGCCAGTCATTTCAGGTCCACCCAAGCCCTGGTCCTCTTAGAGAGTTCTTCAACAACTTGTGTTTCTGCCTCCTCTGTCTAACCGCCATGGACACTCTCCAGGCTGAATCACCTCGACAGATTCTCTGATTATCCCAGGGAGATACACAGCCACTTTCTGCTGACCTTATCTTATCTGATCACTTCTGCTCCTCTTGACGTGTGAACGGTGAGAGTGACTGGAATAACTGAAGCCCTGCCCCCTTCAGCCTTGTATGTGTTGGGGGGTGGGGGATAGAACTGATTACAGAAGGCTGTTCCATGTTTGTAGGGGCTCAGTTCCAGGACCCCCCACAGATGACAAGTTCAGGATACTCCAGTCCCTCCTGTAAAATGAAATACTATTTGCACACAATCCACAATCCACATTCTCCCTCATCTGCCAACCACCTGTCTATTAACTTCCATGCTTAATTCCATACAAACACTAGGTTAAAACTTACTCTACTTAGCTGCGAGGGGAGTGATAGTAACAGCGAAGCCTGTAGATGTTCAGAATAAATGCAATTTTGTCAGTCCTAGCTAATGCCAAGATGGTGGGACCTAGAGACGACAAACTGATAGCACCTACCTCCTTAATCAAGATTCTCTACTTCTGGCCTTTCTTTTTTAAATCCCTCCAGCGTCACCACTGGCCAGTGGTTGGCACATCAGCTCACTGGGGACATCTTCAGTGTATAAAGGCTAGCTCCTCCATTGCTCCAGTGCATTTCCTGCCCTCTGCCCCATGCAGGCTGATGATTCTCCCCTAAGTAACAGAGGGCTCCACCCAAGGGCTTTCTGGCTAGCAGGAAGGATGGCTGATTTAGCCACCCTGTTCTGTACAAAGACTCTGAGAGTCCAAAGGCTGGGCGTTCAGTCACTAAACAGTTGCATAAAAGAGGGTTTTCAATATCCCCATCAGACGAACAGGTTCGAGGAAATGTGGTCCTGCTTGGGCTTGCTGTTGGAGAGCCCATGTGTCTGTTCTATTCTAGCTGGTGCCATTAGAGGAATCTTCTGCCTCCTCTCTCTCTCCCATGCACCCTTGCTCCTCCTTCTGCTTCTCCTTCTCCTCTTCATCCTCTCCTTCCACCTCTTCCTATACATATAATCAGGTCATTGTGGAATAAGAGGGAAAACATTATCCCTCTTCCTCCCTGGTTCTTCTAATGTGTCTATCCACATGTTAGAATGTAGGATAATTTCACAATTCAGTTCAATTCTCCCTAATTTTTGCACATTTGGGATGCCACATTCTCGCTGAGTTCAGGAGACATCTTTGTCACATGAAATGTCAGACCACGCAGAGAAGGCTCAATCCCTTTGTAGTGAAAGAAACAGAAAGAGACATGAGACAGTGAACATCTCAGGGTGTTCTGGGGTGTGGGGGGACAGAGAATATGGTGCTCCTGAGGGGCTGGTAAGTTCACATGCCAGAGTCTCTGAGATGGTGAACAGCTTTGGCTCAGGGCATGACCCAGGGAGATCTCAACGGCCAGCAGCGGACACTCACCCACCCTTGCCTGCCGACCTGATCTCCAGTGGCTCATGCAGATACTTTCACGGGAAACTTTTCATACATGCATAAACGGGATATTAACGTTCCAATGAAAGCAAAGTGCAGAAAGATGTTTTGAAATGGGTTGGGTCCACAGTGCGTTCATACATCCATGGAAGCAACTAGAAGCAGCTTCCTTAGGACAGATCGAGTGCTGAGTCCCCGAAGAAAGGAAAGTGCCGTCACATGTGGTATAGGGAAATCGCGCACAGAGGCTGTCTGCGGAGCTTAGATTATTCTGTATGAGAGTTAGTGCGTGAACTCACTCCAGACTCCTGAAGAAGGGAGATGTGTGTTTGGGAGACCACTCCTAAGGGACAGGAGGGAGACTCTGGATTTCAGGGAAGAAGTTGGCACATACCCAGTGGGTCTTTCTACCTGAGGAGAAACAGGTTTCTGATGCAAGTGTGAAAAAAAACTAACATTTACTTATTTGGGCATTTAGGTAAATAATTGACTTCTGTAATTTCTCTGCACTTTCCTAATCCTTCATATTTTTATTTTATTTTTATTTTTGAGATAAAGATTTAATTGCATTCTCTCTTCCCTTTCCTCCCTCCAAACCCTTCCAAATATCCCCTCCCTGCTGTCTTTCAAATTTGTAATCTCTTTTTTCACTGATTGTGCTCAAATATGTACATACATATAAAACCTTTTCCATCCTTGTTACTGTGTTGGTATGTTTCAAGGCTGAGTTGGGGTTATAGTTTAGTGGTAGAAGGTAGAATGATTACCTAGCATGCATAAGGCCCTAGGTTTAATCTCTACTTACGCACACACACAAGTACAAGGATTAATTTTAAGTGTTCCCATTAATACAATGGAACACTACACAACTGGTTTTTAAATGAGGATACTCTTTGCTCTCATATTTTAAAAAAAAATCTCTAAAAGAAAAATACTGCAGAATAGAGAAAACACAAGTTTCAGAAGTTGTGTGTGTGTGTGTGTGTGTGTGTGTGTGTGTGTGTGTGTGTGTGCATATTGGGAATTGAACCCATGGCTTTGTGTGTGCTAGGCAAGCACACTGTCACTGACCTACACCCCAGCCCCTGAGTAGTGTATTTTACCTATTCCAGTCAATTTAAAACCTCTCTTTTTTGCACGTATCTTTCTGTTGCCATAGAGTTAACTCTAGAAGAGAGTTAGCTGACATTTACTGTGAGGTAGAATATGTACATTGTGTACATTAGGTATTCTTATGCTCCATGAATTTTTATCACGATCTTTCACTCTGATGACTATAACAGCAATAATGACTTCTTCCCATGACCTGTGGAACAGATGTCCTGTCATCCAAGCTCCTCCGGGTTAGTGGGCTTCCCATCAGGCTACTCACTCAAGTTTCCACTTGCCGTGTCCTTGCCTGGCCTCTTTCCTGATTTGACACTTGGTTGTCCACACAAGAGTCAGTGACACATGCCAGCCATGGTGGTGATGACAAGCCCCAAACCACATTTGTTCCTCCCAGCTCCTCAAGGCCTTTGCCATCACCACAGTGAGAGCTCCTGTCTCTTATCTGGACGACCAAGAGTCAAAAGTCCTTGTGAGTGTGATTGCAGAACGGGGGCTGGCAAAGCACCTGATAATGCTGAAATTCCTTTGAAGGGACTGTGCTTAGAATGGGGTCAGGAGAGTCTTGTGGCTGTGGCACATTGTGTACTGTTGGGGACCATAAACTGGAGGAGAATGGTTGGTGTGAAATGTGAGGGACAGGTCAGGAGATTGTTATAGCCCCATCTGGTCGGATGACCTCTGTCCTCAACACAACTCTGCTGCCCTAGAAAGACCACCCAGGGGACAGAGGAAGAGTCTTGGGAGTGAGGAGGTTGCTGAAGGGTTTGCAAAGACACAAGATGTTAGACATACAATTAAAATCCACATACTGAGAGAAAAAGAGTCAGGCTGAAGTTTCTGAGATAGCTTTTTAATTAGCGATGCCTTGGTTGAGTGGCTCCTTGGACATGAACTCTGGTGACGCTAGCTAAATCTGACATCTAGGAATTTAAGCTTAGGAGCTGGCCTCACTTCTCCTTATTAGCAAAGTTTGCCAAACATTTTGTGCCATGCACCCTGTTTCATCTTTGAAGATGAAGCAACCGGCAAGCTGTCATTCTGATTCTCTCGCACGCTGGAAAGCCCGAAGGAGAGGGGCAGTCATTCTGCACCAGCTTCCAGAGGCCTCACAGCATGCTTACTCCTTTTGCTTTTCCTGACTTATTTTCAAAGGGACATAGGTTCCATAGAAAGCACTGAAAAATGACCCAGTCAGGAAATAAAGCTTAGCGCATGATGATAGTCTTTGCTACATCACCCGCTTTCCCCAGAAGGCTTCTTTTTATATATACAAGTTTTCTTGTAGAAAATCTAATCATTTAAAATAGATTTTAATACATTTTCGCTCTTCCCTGAGCTTGCAAGCCACTCGGAGAGCCAAGTGAGTGCTTTGGCATAGGAGCAATGCTTAGCTTCAGAAACTGCTCTCTGATGCCCCAAACCACGGATCCCATCTTGCTTTTTCTCTCGCTCAGGTACGGAGGTGAGTTTCTCCAAAGCAGCAGATGCGTTTGCCTTTGAAGAGGACAGCAGCAGCGATGGGCTTTCTCCGGATCACACTCGGAGCGAAGACGCCCAGGGCTCCACGGGATCGCCCCCAGATGTCAAATCCGCTGAGGCGCCTTCGGTTGGTCCTCTGGACACAATCCAGGTAAAACAGACTGCCCCTGCCTCCCAGTCTCGTGGGATCTCTCAGACTTCACATCAACACTGCCGTAGCTGGGTTGCTTACAGCCCTTAGCTCTGCCTGCTGGTGGGTGTGTCTTGAAACAAGGTCTCACTACTCAGGATTCCCCTAGCTCATGCTAAGTGATGGGGTTACAGTCTACGCCAGCACACCCCACTTCCCTGATGATGTACTTTCCTTCACAACCTGTTTGGTGCAGACACTTGTGGATCATAGAATCATTAAAATCCCTCACAGTGTTAGCTTTCATCTGCTTTTTTTTTTTTTTTTTTTTTTTTATGCGTAAGGTAAGTTAATTCATATCACACGACTGGCCAAGGATCCCCTGGCAAGAACTAATGTCAAACTCATCAGAGGGCCTCAGGGGGTGGAAAGGAGGAGGCGCTATCAGCAAAGCAGGAGACACTGGCTCCCTCTCCCCTCATCAGCTGTCTACCCTGTCAACCTGAAGCTAGCACACAGCTCCCACTGCAGCTCAGTCCTCACTCTTTCTGGACAAACCCACAAGTACTAGAAATTGAGGAACTCATAAAGAATAAAATATAAAGCACACTTGCGAACAATAACATCTCCTGTGCTGATGCTCACCTTGGACTCCAGACTCCACTGGGCACTTCATATCGCCTCACCTGAATTCACAGCCTCTTCCAGCTATGCATCACTGATGCCATCATAGGACCCCTAAGGGATGACAGTGGGGGTAGCGGGGAACACCCAGTGGGGAAGGAGACAGTGATCCGGACATGTGATGCTGAAGCACTTTTCATCCTGGGTTTGCAACACTCCTCTCTAGAAAGAGGTCTCTAAGCCCCTCCTTCCACTTTCAGATGGTCAGTCTTCCTGGTCATCAAGGGACTGTTCCACAGAGGGAAATGAAATATCTACTTTGGCTATCCTTTACCCAAACTGCTGGGAACCAGAAGTGTTTAGATTTAGAGTTTATCTGCATCCATTCATAATAATATGTCTTGGGGATAGAATCCAAGTCTAAACACAAAATTTATTTATGTCTTAGATATACATACATGCCCGCAGCCTAAATGTAATTTTATATAGTATTTTTTAATAACTTTTGAGCACGAAGCTAAGTTCTGTACCATGGCATTTTCTTCTCACGGCTTCTTGTCGGCCTCAAAATATTTCAAATTTTGAAGCATTTCAGATGCTGGAATGTTGGATTATGGATGTTAGCCTTGTATTTGAAATTATTTTTCTACGGAAATGTCCATCCAGACAGGGGGAAGTTGCAGTAATGTTTATTTAGGGTCCACTTTCCCAAAACTGTACTGGCCGCTGGTCACTGTCACTCCTAGCTCCACTCCATCACAGTGAACTTAAAGTTGCCAAGAAAACGTGAAGTGGGAAGGAAAGAGAGGCCTAAGAATCAGGGCTGAATGTGCGCTCCTTGTGCAAGTGTTCATCATCAAAGTATCTCCCTTCCCCTGCATGCCCTCGCTGAGCTCTGCAGTCAGACATCTTTGATAACATCAGACGGTCCATCAGACCACTTGCCCATATTCTTCTGACAGCACATTCTTTGGCTTCTGATTTAAGAATGGTTTTGAGGAAAAGACAAGTTCTTTTTGCTTAACCCCAGCAAGGGGAGAAGGAGCTCAGGCACTGAGCAATGCGGAGAAAATGCGGGAACTGCCTCGTGTCTCTTCTCTCAGCAACCGTGTTTGAAGGGAAAGAACACTGAGGATCTGAGAGAAAAGTAGCCCATAAGTTTGTGACAAATGCCAGGTTCAGGGGAGAACTGAAAAATTCCGTTCTGGCCTGCCAGGAGGGGGTAAGGATCCTCACCCCTTTGAGCTGACTCATAGCATAGGAGTGTAGGGAAGGAAGATGATTATTCTTTTCATGGAAACCCCAGCAGACAGAAGCATACCTCTTATAAAAATGTGTGCGACCCTTCACATCCAAACACATGGATCCGATACAAACACATGTACTCACGCATTAACTTGTTTCTAAATTCTGGCAATTCTTCCCCTTTCATACCTACATGCTACACATATACATTGTTATAAACACGCATATTTAACATGTATTCACAGGCACACATATACATCAGGTGTGTACTCATACTGCAAAGACGTTTATATGTTTATACTCTAACATATGCATATACACAAGTATGAACATGTATACGCACCTATAACCAACACAAACATACACATGTGTGTACGATACGAACATGCATATATGCACATGTAATCAGCACACATGTACACAGACATTCATGCATGTACGTATGCATGTGCCCAGGAATGTCCTCATGCTTACTACTGCACAAACGTATGTGTCACTGTGCATATTCACAAAGACATATACACATGCGTATACACACAGAGATGCATGCACATCTATGCACACATTATATGCCCAACAAAGAGGCATGTATGTTTATAAATATGCATGCATACGCTCACACATATTCCTACACACTGAGACACATATTCATAATTCTATCTATATACGCACATACAAACAAACACTTCTGCACAGTGAAACATATTCGTAGTTCTCTCTTCACACATACTTGCGCACCGATTTAGGCATTATTCATAAATACACACACAAGCCCACATTTTGCTTGTTATGTTTTTGTCAGAACTTCCACTCTTGTTCTGCCCTTTTCCTTTCTCTCTCAGTCTCATTATTATGTAGAGCTCTCCCTCAGGGTGAGCAAATGTCCCAGTTTGCCCAGCTCAATCCAGGAGTGCACCCATCTTCTGAAAATGGTACTGAGATTGCCCAGCTATCTCTCAGAGGCATCCTGGGGTGGGTGAAAGACTGTGACAGCCTCCTGCAGGGAGCACTGATGTCACCAGGACAGGAAGCTGGCGTGAAAGCAGGAGAGTGCTGCAGCACCTATTCTTCTGCCCTGGTAACACTACAATTTGGATTTCAGGATCTGGCTCCTGGCTCAGAAGGTGATAAGAACGATGCCGTCTCCCAGCCAAGCAAGCAGCCAGACTCTGGGAAGCAGGGGCTTGGCCCCCTCAGCACCCCTGTCCCTGTGCACACTGCTGTGAAGGTATGGACTGCTCTAGCCCACAGCCTTTGCCTGAGGCCAGGCTCACTGAAGCCATGCGAAGCAGAGCTTTTCAAGTCAGTTCTGTTGACATGAGAAGGCTTACATGGACCTACACACAAGTTTAGCCCACTAGAAATGTCACAAGGGGGACTATACCATCTGTGCATACACTTTCAGCACTGAGGAATCCTGTATGTATCACTTTGGGAACAGAGCTCATCCAGCGAGTGTCTGGATTGGATTTCATTTGCCAGGCAAGATAGTACATACCTGTAATCCTAGCCAGCACTCAGAAGGAAAAATAGTGGGTTCATGGTCAGCCTGAACTACACAACACAAAATAAAAAATGATTCCCAAGCTACCCTGAAGAAAGGCACGGCTGACTAACACACACAGGACTTAAAGGGGCCATAAAACACTCCCAGAGCAGTAGTATTTATGTGAAGGGAGCAGCACTGAAGCCTTGGGTATTGCAAGAGCCCTAACACACGTGGGAAATGAGCAGGGGAGGAGTTACAGTCACAGGCGATGGCCAGAGGTCGCTACTGCATTTTATACTTAATTTCCCCGGCATTGCATCCAGTCATTGCGGAGTACTGTCTCCTAATTAACCACTGGGTAGTCATTTGGCTTTTTTATAATACTCTGTACCAGCCCACTTCCCCCGGACCTGGTTGGGAGCACGTTTTTGTTTTTTTGTTTTTTTGTTTTTTTCAGCTCTAGTTCCACCTTTGGTATCTGCTGACAACACTTATGGGAATTTGTTAAGCTGTAAATTAAAGTAATAGCCAGTGACAAAGTAATAGCTTCATCATGCAAGTAGATGGCATTGTGCTCGTTAGATGGAGGAGGAAATAGTTTAAGGCTGTGTATAAAGAGGAATTATAGTGGTATTGCTAGTCCAGTATTTAAATTTTGCATAATTCAAATTAGTAAAATTGTCAACTTCCCCATACCATGAAGGTGTGCTAGGGGCCCAGAGTACTACGATGAAGATTTGTCTCCAGTAATTTGGTAAAGGTGTGTGTGTGTGTATGTGTGTACATGCACACAGATTTGAGTCCGTTCTGCATTAGGAAGTCCTGTGAGTTGCAAAGACAAAAGCAAACATGCAAATAGAGCCCAAGTATCCCTGTGCTCACAGAATGAATGAACCCATGCAGTTGTGTTAGGCCAATAATGTTTGTCACACACTGTCTTCTGGGATGTTCCTGGCACCTATACTAAGGCATCTACCTATACTAAGGGGAACTAAGGCATCTTCAGCACCCTTGAGTCAACAGCAAAACAACCCTACCCCAGTCAAAGCCAGCCTGAGGGGATGAGGTCTGAGCAGCAGCTAGGCCTGGGAAAACTGGTCACTGGACCCTGCAGAAACTGGACCAGCACAGAAGTCTGACTAATTAACCAGAAGGCCAGTCGATTAGTGAGTAGAGAGAAATCAAGCCACCAAGCCCACAGTATACTTCCATTTATTATCCAGCAGTCTCCAAGAGGAAGACTCAGAAAACACAAGTGCCTGCAGCTATAGGGTGCCTGAGTCCGAGTAAGCAACATTGTAGGTTCCCTGGCAGTCACGCTCAGATGTGATTCTTGCAATAAAGTCTGGAGGCTGGCCCTGGACACTGAGCCTGCCAGCTATTCAGGAGCTCCCTCTTCTGTACAATAGTGGTACTGCGCTTCCCTTCCAAATTGACACCAATGCTTTCAACCTTTCAACCTCCTTTAATAAAATCCAGTTTGGATTTTTTTTTTCTACTGGATAATAGACTTATTGTACCTTAGTATATGAGGGCCTTTTGATTTCCAGAGAAGGTTATGTATAGAATTGGCCTTCAAAAGGATGCTTTTTATTTTTATGATCTTTAAAAAATACTGTGTGTACATGGATGTATACCACAACACTTGCATACATGCAACATCATATGTATGGAGATCAGAAAACAGCCAGTAGAAGCCCAGCATTCTGGAGTTTGGGACTGAAACTCAAGGCTTGGCTTTGCCTCCTAAGTCAGGTCCTATCTGTCTATGCGCTTTATATTGAGCACTAACATGCAAATTAAATAATATTTTCTGGGAGCTGGAGTGATAGCTCAGTGGTTAACAGCACTGGCTGCTCTTCCAAAGGACCTGGGTTCAGTACCCAGCACCCATATGGCAGCTCACAACTGTCTGTAACTCCAGGGATCTGACATCTTCACAGTAATGCACATTAAATAAAAGTTAATAAACAAAAAATATTTTCTCCATCTTACATGTGGTGAAATTTAGACATAGTAAACTTACGTATAATATCCATGTTTCTTTTCATTCCCAAAGTTGTGCCCTGAACTTCCCACACTGTGCGCATACCAGAGTGTGTGATGTGTGACTCCTAGAAAGGGCGCAGCAGGCGAGTAGCCCTCCCCATCGTGAAAAATCAGTAATTCAGAGGGCACGGCTTCCTTCTGTGCATGGGTATTTTTGAAGGTGAGGGAAGGCCAGGATGCAGGTGTGTGTGGGTCTGAGAACCTCATTCTGGATCTGCAGCGACAAGGTTAACTTCATCCAACTTCGTGTCCTCAGCAAGTCAGCTTGCTGTGCGTTCAACTTGAGGCTTGCACACACTCTCAGGAGCGATCTCACATCACAGTGCTGAGCTACCTATAGGTTTTACAGAAGACATTGAAACGCGGGCTTCCATCGGACTCCATACCAGGGAAGCTCCAGGGGCCCCTTGTAAGGTGGAAGGTGCCCAGGCCCCGTGACGATGAGGGTTTAACAGCAGATCTGTTCATCTGATATCTGAACGCTGTGGGAAACTGTGTACCAGGCCAGATTTGAGGAAAACCTCCTAGCTATCACGAAAACACAGGCCATGTCTCCCTTCTGTTTGCAGTCCAAGTCTTTGGGGGACAGTAAGAACCGCCACAAAAAGCCCAAGGACCCCAAGCCGAAGGTGAAGAAGCTCAAATACCACCAGTACATCCCCCCAGATCAGAAGGCAGAGAAGTCGCCCCCGCCTATGGACTCCGCCTACGCCCGGCTGCTCCAGCAACAGCAGCTATTCCTACAGCTACAAATCCTCAGCCAGCAGCAGCAGCAGCAGCAGCAGCAACAGCAGCAGCAGCAGCGGTTCAACTACCCTGGGGTGCACCAAACACACCTCAAGTGAGTGCTTCGAGCTGGGGTGAGGTCTTCTGGGCAGAGGTAGAGGATGGCTTCTCTGTCTGAGGCTTGGGAGCAGTGTAGTCTGTATTACACTGCGTCCTTGTCTGGCATTTTTGGACCGTGACTCTCTTTAGAAACCATGCACACATTCTCAGAACCATAAGGGTAACAGGAAGCAAATAAATCAAGGTTCTTTAGAGGAAAGGAAAACTCTTAGCATTTCCAAACAAAACTGGGCAATGTCTGAGAGTGCAGAACTGACTTTGCTCGAGGTCACTGCTAAAAAGCTAAGCGACAGCTTTGGAGACCAGTCCCTGGGCCCAGGCTGTGTGTCTGTATTACAAGGTCCTGTTCATACCTAGGTGGTCAAAATCCTGTCCCATAAAGTTAAGCCAAGGATTGTTTCACCTGCTTTTGGCCGCCCTTGGGCCACAGTTTCAATCATATCCAAAGCAGAGTGTGACCAAGAAGTACAAGGCGGTCTCGGGCCCCTCCAGAATAGCGCCTCGCCTAGGTCCCGGGTAGAACTGCATGCTTCTCCTTACCCCAGTCTCCATCACCCCCTTTCTGTGTCCTCAGAATGAAGCTGGGAGGTTCTCTGCAAGTTGCTGTCTAGTTCAGGCTATTGTTTCTCCCATCTTCTTCTACTGATTTGTTGCCTGCCTGATCCTTGTAGGCAATTACTCTGTGATTTGTTCTAAACTTCCCCCACACTGGTCTGATTATATCTGTAAGTGCCTCTTTGTTTTTTCAGAGAACCAAATGAATCGATGGTCAGAAATCCGAATTCTTCCTCAACACCACTGAACAACACCCCCCTGTCCCCTGTCAAAACCAGTCTTTCTGGACAAACTGGTGTCTGTTCTCTCAAGCCAGGCCCCCTTCCACCAAACCTGGATGATCTCAAGGTATACGATTTGACGTGATTTTTTTCCTTTTCTTTTTCTTTTTTTTTTTTAAAACAAGCATCAGAATCTTTGCTATGTGATTTCTTGAGTAAAACAGTAAAAGAGGGAGACAGTGTGGGAGAAATCCAAGGGTGTTGCAGAATGCATGGTCAAACTCAAACCTTCAGGTCCTGCTTCAGCCTCCCCAGAATGTTTGAGCTTCTATTTGCTCTTTTTTAAGTTACTAAGAATCAGTCAGGATGACATAGAAGTGTGTAGCTTATAAAGTTTCCAGAATGTTCTAAAGCAATGGTCAATTTCATGATGAACCTTTGGCAATCTCTGGCAAAATAGAAAAATAGAAACAATGTAGTTAAGAACAATCCATGTAGCTAATGTGTCCATCTTGCTTCCTAATGTTTTTGAGTTTTAAAATAGCCTTTCTATTAGAAAATACTGATGGAAGTTGAGTGGTTTTAATTCATTTTATCCAATGAAGATGTTGTTAAATATGTATCTTGGTCCTCACTGAATAAGACACATTGTTAGTAAGCCACTAACAACAATATAATTTAAAACAAAATCCTGTTCTTTTGTGTTCCCAAATCTGGGAACTTATGTACTGAAGTGACAGTTTGTTGAATGGCACAGACCTGCCAGCAGCTTATCACAAATTACAGACCATGGGGATCTACATTCACTGAAATCACATTGGATTTCTAGTTGAAACTGGTATATTTCAAAGCAGTCCTTGAGACTGACATGCTCACCCTTCTGTCCAGTATCCACATCAGGACTGAGCAAGATGGATCCAGTTTCTGCAGTGTAGGAACACAACCACCACCACCCCCGCCCCATTACACTGTCAGGGATTTCTACCTTGTAATTTTTTTCTTCTTTAAAATCCTCCATCCTTCATGATCCTCATAGCCTTCATTGGGCCAATCCTGGCCATGTTCCCATTATCAGGCCTTATTATTACCCTCATTTCCACCCTTTACCCCCAGAGAGCAATTTGGTTTATCTTTTTTTGTGGCAGTAGTAGAACTACTCCAATCTGAAAAACATTCCATGGCTGCCAAGAGCCAGTAAGATACATCCTGATATCAAAGGCTCCCCTGTTTCTTCTACAGGTCACACTCGGCTTGTTTTTGTCTGGTGTCTCCACACCTAGGTGAAGGTGATAAATGTATAATAGCACTCTCCGTAGCCATGAGGTCAGCTCCTCCATTCCTCAAGTCATACATACACAGAGATAAGAGATGTCATCTTGCCTTGAAGACATTATGCTAAGTGAAATGAGCCAGGTGCAATGGGCCAGATGCCTGGTGGGTTGTCTTAAGTCACACCTCAACAGGTGTAGAGACAGAAAGTAGAAGAGAAGTTACCAGGACCATCTCAGAAGTACCATAGGGAGTCACTGCTTAACGTGGACATCGCTTCAAGCTGGGGTGATGAGAAAGCTCTGGGGAGAGAAGGCAGCATGGATGCGCTTGCTGAAGGCTAAACTTCGCAGGCAGTAATGCCAAGTGCTAAACTTCGCATTATGTTTATCTCGCCATAATGAAATTGTTGTTATTATTTATATTTGTTATTATTACTATGTGCAGCTAAATAATGAAAGCGTAAGGGTCCTGGATTATGTAGGGCTGGAGAAGCCCAGAGAAAACATAGTCTAGAAGTGGTGTTGGCATTAGCACAGGAGAGACCCCAAAGGTGGTTCCCCCTGTGTATTCAGGCTCAGAATTGTGCACTGCTGGCAATCATGTGGTCAAGAACATGGCCGTCATGGCGACAGTCGCTAGCATTTTTTCAACTAGCCACTCAGTGTGGATTCCTATTTTGTAAGATCAGTCTTATCAGCCCAGTTTTTTGTTTTTTTTTTTAACTTAAAAATAAAAAGCCAGAGTCTTAAAGAGATTCAATTACAGGCGGGTTAGTCAATTTGTAAGTGGTGAAATGGGGCTCCGGTTTAAGTGACCGATCGCAAAGGCTCTGCCATTACTGTGGAAGCTGAGACTAGAAAGAGTGAAGGGGGGGCGGCTTGATTCAACCCCTCACTCAGTGTGGGGGGAGGTATGCGCTGAGTCCTGGGAAAGTTACACCAAGGGCAGGATTGCTGGGTTGAAGGAGAAGGATGGGGTTGGAAATGCCGAGTAGCAACCCAGAAAGACCTAGCCCATTTCTATGAAAAGAAACACATTAATCTCATTCAACTCAGCTGTGTGCCCGCCATGGGGTCATAAGCTTTAGAATCCTTTGCTTAAGTGGGGAAAGTCGAACCTAGAAAAGTGAATGAGATCGAGAGAGAGAAAGGAAAAATGAGTGGGAAGGGAAGAAGCGGGGGGGGGGAGTACTGTAGGGCACTCACAGTGCGCTCGCATTTGCAGAGGGGGCAGAATGAGGGGCTCACAAAGGTGATCCTTCCTCCAGATAATTGGGAAGTAACTGAGTATGGGCGGAGTTTCTTTAGTAAAATGTTTCACCATGTAAAAGCAGAGTCTGAGAGGAGTTGGGGTTCTCCTTACAGAGGTGTCCCCTGGGCCTCCTTGGCCAGCAAGTCTAATTTAATTGGGCGATCTCCAGGACAATGACAGACCCTCTCTCAAAAGAAAAAGGAAAATAGAAAAGAAATAGCTCGAAGTTGACCTATGGCCTACACGCACATACACACACACACACACACACACACACACACACACACACAGAGTTATTAGAGGCTTTTCATAGCATATTGACTTTTTAAAAATCCTATTTCTAACTGAATTAAATGTGTGTGAGAGAGAGAGTAAGGGAAGGAACTAAGAATTCTGAAAACTGGGGAATATATTTGATGGAAATTAAGAGAATGCCCATTTTAAGATGATCTATATAGTGCTATTGTTTACGTGTTTAAGAGCGCTTTTCTTTTGGAGATAGTTACAAAGCTGTGCTGCCTCAAACCAATTGAAGAGATGTGAGAAGGAGGGAGGATTGGCACCAGCTGATAGCAACTGAAGTTGTTTGATGGGTGTATGAGAGCTTCAGGCTTTTCTATCTACCTTTGAGCGTGTTAGAATTGTTCCATAATAAATGATTTAAAGTTACCAATAATTAGAACACCAGTGAACGTGGGGAAGAGGTGTGTTTGTTCAAGCCTTCATCTCAAGAAAGCCCACACAGGCAAATAATCCAAGATGTTAAGGAAACTGAACTCAACAAGTATTCTTTTTATTTTAGACTGTGATCTGCATTATTTAATAATGTAGCCTAAATTATTCGGTGCAAGAACAGATTCTAAAAATAAGTGTAGACCTCATTAATTTTAAGTAACTCAAAATTAAAACAATAATGGGTTGCCATCTTGCACTTTTTCAAACCAGGAAATTTGAAAGGGGGAAAAAAACTGTCTAGCAGGACCAGGAAGAGAAGCAGCATGCTGGATGTCAGCAAAAGTGGCTGCGGTGCTTTCCTCAGAGTGGGTAGCTGATTGCAAAGTGACATTTTAAAGTTGAAACCCGATCGTGTGCACTGAAGTAAATGGCATTTTAATCGACAAGAGCCAGAGAAAACATGACGTTATGTTTCTTCCAGCCTGAAGTATATGTGACCACATTATGCTTGACAACAACTACTTTTAAATAATTATGCCGCCCATAAATTTGTCATGCTTTCCTTAACACGCCATGAACATTTCCCATAACTTTTAATATTCAGTAAAAGTTATATTTTTAATAACAGCAAATCACCCCATCACCTGGCTAGCAATCCACTCCTGGACATTTAACTTGCTGCCAAATGTTGTCAGAATAAGATTTTCATGCCCTCTGTACACACATCTGTTATTGACTCTGATTATTTCTCTCAGAAAATGACATACATATTAAATTGCTGATTTAAAATACATTAATATTCTTTTTGTCAGATGTGGTAGTACACACTTTTAGTCCCAACATTCAAGAGGCAGAGGCAGGCAGATCTAAGTGAGTTTAAGGCCAGCCTGGTCTATAAATCAAGTTCCAGGACAGCCAGGGCTACACACAGAGAACCCATGTCTTAAAAAAGCAAACAAATAAACCAAAACCAACACCAAACAAACAAACCAGAACAACATTCCTATCTTTTAAAGTTGTGGAAGGATATTACCAGATTCTTCTCTCCTAGACAGTGTACTGTAGAGCCACGTGCTGAAGCAGCTGCACATGGATGCGCCCTCATGTGTGTGTCCCTGTGTAGGTTAAGAAAGCACACAACTCACCAGCTCCCAGACATTGCATAAACAGGAAGGCAGTAAAGTTCGTCAGCTTGCTAAGATCTTCATTTCCCTGCCACTTTGCTCATATATAAAAAAGCTCCTACTCACTTCTGTCACTGGGTGAATCAAAATATGCCTTTTATTTTAATTGCCCTACTTCGTAAATCACTAATGATTATACACACATATTATGGGATTTTTAAAAAAACTATGTTTTGTTTTTGAAAAGGCTGGATCAGATGCGTTAGGTGTTTTTATATTAGGTCGTGGCCTTTTTCTTCTTATTAATTTTGTTTATTTATCGAATATCTAAGAGTGCTTTGCCCACAAGTATGTATGTGTAGCATGTGTGTGCCGTGTGCACACAGAGATCAGAAGAGGGTGTCAGATCCCCTGGGACTGGAGTTATAAATGGTTGTGAACCACTGGGTGGATGCTGGAAATCAAACCTGGGTCCCGTGCTCTCAACTGAGCCACTTCTCCAGCTCCCCTTTTGCTTTTATAATGATAAGCACACTTGATGTTTTTTTTTTTTCATTTTGATAACTTATTGTTTATGCTGCCATTGATTTCTTTCTAAGCATTGTTATTTTAATTTGCATTTTGTGGATACTTTTGTGATTTATCAAAGTTTAGATATTTGTTGTGGATATATTTTATGATTACTTCATTTGCTTTTATGCCCCAAATCTTTGTCCTACGGAAAAGCTCTCCCTACATATTCTTCTGTTTCACAGAACCATAGGTGTTTAGTAGGCTTTCTGCCTTATCATAAAAGTGAAGTGTCTAAATGGACTATTTAGGAAATGTAGTAAAGTACACCAGCTAACATTTTAGCATATAGTCACCATATATGCTAAATTTAGCATATAGTCACTATATGCTGAAATGTTATAAGCAACATAAGTTTAAATGTAAGCATGCACTATTTAATTTATTGAAAATAGTATCAACTCAAACTTTCTTTTTTTGTTAGTTTTTTTATTTTTATTAGTTACACTTTATTCACTTTGTATCCCCCGTGTAGCTCCCTCCTCCCCTCCCAGTCCCTCCCTCCCTCCCTCTTCTCCATGCATGTCCCTCCCCAAGTCCACTGATAGGGGAGGTCTTCCTTTCCTTCTTTCTGATTCTAGTCTATTAGGTCTCATCAGGAGTGGCTGCATTGTCTTCCTCTGTGGCCTGGTAAGGCTGCTCCCCCCTCAGAGGGAGGTGATCAAAGAGCAGGCCAATCAGTTCATGTCAGAGACAGTCCCTGTTCCCATTACTATGGGACCCACTTGGACACTGAACTGCCATGGGCTACATCTGTGCAGGGGTTCTAGGTTATCTCCATGAATGGTCCTTGGTTGAAGAATCAGTCTCAGAAAATACTCCTGTGCCCAGATTTTTTGATTCTGCTTTTCTCCTTGTGGAGCTCCTGTCCTCTCCAGGTCTTACTGTTTCCCACTTCTTTCCCTGCACTCTGCCCAAAGGTTTGCCATAAGTCTCAGTATCTGCTTTGATACCCTGCAGGGCAGAGTCTTTATGGAATATTAACCAACAATAAAAAACAAGGAAATCATGAAATTTGCAGGTAAATGGTGGGAACTGGAAAAGATCATCCTGAGTGAGCTATCCCAGAAGCAGAAAGACACACAGGGTATATATACTCACTCATAAGTGGATATTAGACATATAATATAGGATAAACCTCCTAAAATCTGTACACCTAAAGAAACTAATTAAGAAGGAGGACTCTGGCTAAGATGCTCAATCCCCATTCAGAAAGGCAAAGAGGCTGGACATCAGATGAAGGAGAAAACAGGGAACAACTCAAACTTTCTTTCCATTAATAATAAGCTATAAACAATTATTCATCATGCAGTGTCAACAAACTTTCATAGCTTTAATCATAGTGGATCTTTGGGACTCCATCATTTGCAGTAATTTTTATTTAATCAGTTCCCATCCCATATATTTCATAGTTTGCAACTTGTAAACATTATAAGAATGTGGCAATTAATTAGTTGCATGTATATCATTATAATAATAGACATATTGCACAACCATTTTTCAGGCACTATTCCAAGTGCTTTTATAAATTCGTGTATACCCTTGCAAAAATGTATAAGGCAGGGATTAACATCCCACTTCAGAAAGAAAGCACAGAGGATCAAAAAGCTAAGAACAGGAAGGGCCTGATTTTTTTCACCATGTACTTTTTTCAATATGCAATTGCTATTCACCTTGTCATGAAAATTAAAACAGATTCAA
The DNA here is from genome assembly GCF_907164565.1 of Psammomys obesus. Taxonomy (NCBI): domain Eukaryota; kingdom Metazoa; phylum Chordata; class Mammalia; order Rodentia; family Muridae; genus Psammomys; species Psammomys obesus. The sequence continues at coordinate 5,246,303 of NW_026596152.1, forward strand.
CATAGAGCTTGGCATGGTGAGGTATGTCTGTAGTTCCAACCCTGAGGGGGTGGGGCCAGAGGATTGGGAGTCAAAGGCCAGCTAGACAGATGGAAGATAAAACCCAAACCCCGGAGGCTGAGGAGATGGAGGGTGACTCAAGAGTAGACAACTGGTCTACCAGATGCAAGGCCCTGGGTTCCATCTCTTGAACAGATACTCATTTGTGTTCAGGCACCATCACATATACACGTACAGAACCTTCCCCATTCTTTCCACCCCGAATTATGTTCACATGAAGTCTTGTTCTCAGAGTCTAACCCAACACCAGTGGCATAAATCTCTCCCTGGGGTTGTTACAAACGGGTGATCCTGGTCCCCATCCCAGACCTACTGAAGCCAAACTCCAGGATGGACCCCTATCTGTATTTCCTAGCAGGTACATGTTTAGGTTTGTTATGGTAGAAGAAGCTGGAATGCCTGATAATTATTGTGGATTATTGTTAGACTTGTGTGTCTAAACCTAGGAAGACACCAGCTTCCTACAGAAATGAAGAAGGCTTAGCCCAGGTTGGAGAGCTATGGTTAGGTGACTTTACTCTTGAGTTAAGAAAAGCATTCCCATGATCTTGGCCATAAAAAGACAAGGCACAGATGGCATTCACTACAGGGGCTATCTCTATGTGTGATTATTTTTTATTTACGGTGATGTGAAATGATGGACGTCCTATACATATCATACTTGAACTGATTTTCGACTCCTGAGTTAGTGATAGCTGTCTTTTCTGTCGGGCAGCAGGGGTGGCCTCTGGGTCCAGTATGGCCCTATAGTCATGGGAATGGCTGATGCTCTGTGCATCAGTAAGCTCAGCTGGCTTACTCCACAACTTAGGCGTATTCCCTGTGTTTTTAAAATTCACAATATTTTCACATTATAACGGACTTACTAGGAGATTAAGATTTGTTTTTTTTTTTAAGAGTTGGTAAAATTGGTTTAAATCTGAGGCAGAAGTGAAATTACAAAGAAATATTAAAAGAGAAGTGGATAGACATTGTAAAGTTCCCCGGGTGAATCACAAAGCTCCCCTGATAACAAATACAAATAGACTGTCGCCCGACACTTCACTAATGGAGCCCTGGTTCCCTTAGGTGTCAGAGTTAAGACAACAGCTCCGAATACGAGGCTTGCCGGTGTCAGGCACCAAGACGGCGCTGGTGGACCGGCTTCGACCCTTTCAGGATTGTGCTGGCAATCCTGTGCCGAACTTCGGGGACATAACGACTGTCACCTTTCCCGTCACGCCCAACACCCTGCCCAGTTATCAGTCCTCCCCATCAGGCTTCTACCACTTCGGCAGCACCAGCTCCAGCCCACCCATCTCCCCCGCCTCGTCTGACCTGTCGGCCGCAGGGTCACTGCCAGACACCTTCCCCGATGTGTCACCTGGCTTCGGCCTGCGTGCGTCCCCGGTGCCCGCCTGCACCGATGAGAGCCTGCTGAGCAGCCTGAACGGGGGCTCCGGGCCCTCGGAGCCTGACGGGCTAGACTCTGAGAAAGACAAGATGCTGGTGGAGAAGCAGAAGGTGATCAACCAGCTCACCTGGAAGCTGCGGCAGGAGCAGCGGCAGGTGGAGGAGCTGAGGATGCAGCTGCAGAAGCACAAGAGCGGCTGCGGAGACCAGCAGCCACTGCCCTTCCTGGGCGCCACCATCAAGCAGGAAGACGTCTCTAGCTGCCCCTTCGCAGCCCAGCAGGCATCCGGAAAGGGACAGGGCCACGGCTCCGACAGTCCCCCTCCGGCCTGTGAGACTGCTCAGCTGCTGCCTCACTGTGTGGAGCCCTCAGGTCCAACCCATGTACTCTCATCCACATTCCTCAGCCCCCAGTGCTCCCCTCAGCACTCGCCCCTGGGGACCCTGAAGAGCCCGCAGCACATCAGCCTGCCTCCATCACCCAACAACCCTTACTTCCTGGCCTCATCCTCTGGGGCTCAGAGAGAGAGCCATGGGGTCTCCTCACCTAGCAGCAGCCAAGGGTGCGCGCAGGTAAGCACGAATGGCCTCGCCGGGGTTGGATCTTTCAGAAGGCAGGAGGTGGACTGCCACCACTAAAGAACTGTGAAGGGTTTCCTAAAACCTAGGCAGCACCTCACTAACTCTACTTAACTGTCCTCAAGCCTTCACCGCCAGCCTTTGCATCACCGGTTGGCAAACTTGTTCTATAAAGGCTTGGGAGGCAAATGTCTGGAGATCGTAACTTCTGTGCCAAACTCCTTATCTTCACCCTTGTAGCTTTTGAGTGCTCATAGACAGCTTTGCAACAATGTATAACTTTCCAATATAATGTTATCTACGAAACCAGGCCCTATTTATGTGCTGCACTCTGCGGGGGGCGGGGAGGGGGGTTGAAGGGAATGTGAGGAGTGCTCTTTAGTCCTTGAGGAAGACAGGAGATAGATAGGTGCTGAGGAAATAAATGGTCCGTCTTGTAGAGAAAGTGGAGGGACTGGTTTGCATGAGAAGGCTGAAAGGTTACAGTCTGCACTAAAGGGTCAGGAATGTTGAAGAGAAACCTTGAGCGAGGTGCAGGAGGAAACACTGTTAAATATTTGGGATGGAGGCTCGGGAGAAGCATCAGGTGAAAGGGCCCTGGGGTTAGAACATAAGTGAAATGCAGAAGGATCAGAAAGAAAGCCAGAGAGCTGAAGACCTGTGAGACTGACAGTTCAAAAGAGTACACCCAACCTGGTAGCAAAGACTTTCCTTTGGTTCACAAAACTAATAGGTTATTAGGAAAGTGCACAGAAGACCGTCCGAAGAAGAAAGCCACATTGTCAAAGAGTGTAAGATCTAAGACAGCCCACACTGATCCTCACTGATTACCTGCCAAGCACCAACTCATGAGCAGGAGCCATCTCTTTCGCTGTCACAGCAACCTGATGGCTCTAGTTTAGTGGTTTCGTTCACCATTGAGAAAAATGAAACCCAGGAATTAAAACTGCCTAGAACCCCAGGGTTGGCTGGTTTTTAAGGTTCATAGTGAAATACTGCTCCCCCGAGGGTGTGAAGCATGGCCGGAGGTGATGAGGGCACACTTTCACAAGCCTACCTGAACAACACGTGCACACCAGCCGTGCCCACTCCTGCGAGGGCATACTGGAAGGAACGGGGACTAAAACAGGGTATCAGCGCTGTTCCTAAACATCCACTGCATTCACAGTGTCTAGGCAACAAGGGTAAAAATAGCCCCTGGGACACGGCTTGGGGTGTGATTTCACACTTCGAGGATATCAGTGATAATGGGGAGAAATAAGATAGTGCGATAATTTGTTGTTTACAAAGACTCTATAAGACAGTAGCAATTTCGTGAAGAGCAAATAACATGGCTGGCCTGTGGCATTAAACCATGCAGCACAGAATACATGGGTAGGGAAGAGCTTAATGGTAAAGAGCTAGCAAAGCCCTGGAAGGCACTAAAAAGACACTAAAAACAAGAAGCCTAGGTCAGGAGTTCAGCAGCCTTGTCTTTTGTCCATGGAGCTAAAGGTTTTTAAGAAAATCTAACAAAGCAGATATCCCGTGTGAACTAAAATAAGTAGGGCAAGTGTATACGGCATGGTTACAGGAGGAGAACTTAGGTTCCTAGAATTAAGTAATGCCCACAGTCATGGAGAGCTTTGAACACTTAGACAGGTGAGATGTTCAGAGTCCATGTTGTTGATACATGAGAGCTAGTGGAAGTTTGTAATCCATAGGAAATACAAGCAAAGCCAGATTTTAGATACTCTCACCTGCTAATAGAAAACCTGAGGGCAAAACACAGGGGCCAGAAGTGTCAGCTAAAGCCACACTCAAGTGTGCTGTTAGGTCTTTAATCTGTCACGTGTTCCTTTTTACAGAACTCAGGGGCACACGAAGGCCATCCTCCTAGCTTTTCTCCTCCATCTTCCAGCCTCCACCAGCCCTTCTCTGGCACCCAAGCAGACAGCAGTCATAGTGCTGGGCTCAACCCCTGTCCCAAAAGCCCAGTTATTCATCCAAAGGTCAGTACCGGAGAAGTTGACAACAAACCTGTTTCTGTGAGGTTGAGGATTGAAATGGAGCCTCCAGGGATGAATAGTGCTGGAGACAGAGATGGGCACATAACAGATTCATGTAAAGACATGGAAAACTGGGGTCCAGAGCCAAGTCTCTGTAGAGGATATAAGAGACGTTGCTCATAAGCTGGTGACAGGAGTGGGGATGTGACACTTGAGGATGTGGCAAGCTCCCAGAGCAAGAGAGTGGTAGGAGAAGGTGGAGGTGGCATACCTGAGCCCCATGCCTGAAGTCGGCAAAGGAATGGGCACTCCCACAGGCCAGGCACCCATGGAAGGCCACCCTCATGGTAACTGTGTGACAATGGCCCATTTTGGAATGAATTGACCCAGGGAATGAACTGCTCTGAAAGTTCATGGTTTGAAGAACTCCTCTGCATTAGACTGAGCTCATGTCCCTTTCTTGTCATGTAGTAGAGAAGGATTCACCTGCTAGGTGTGGCAGCACACACCTTTAATCCCAGCACTCAGGAGGCAGAGGCAGGTGGATCTCACAGAAGCTTTAAGGCCAGGGTGGTTTACAAGTGAGTTCCAGGACAGGAGGGTTACACAGTGAGACCTTGTCTCCAAGAAACAGAGAGAGAGAGAGAGAGAGAGAGAGAGAGAGAGAGAGAGAGAAGGTATACCTCAGGTATATAAATCAGGGAGTTCCACTAAGACTTCACTAACAATAAACCCACAGTGCACAAACTGCTGTTAGCCTGTTAGTGTTGTTTACTATCTTCTCATCTCCAGCTTATGTGACTAGTATTTGGCATCTTTCTCAATGCGGCCTGTGGTTTCTAGAACACAAGCATCGTCCCTTGGGACCCATGGAGTGAATGTTGTTCTCCGTATTGTATCCACTTGCAGGCAACTGGTTTACAGTCATCTGACAAGGTGGGGCCAAAGTTTTCAATTCCATCCCCAACTTTCTCTAAGTCAAGTTCAACGGTTTCAGAGATAACCCAGCCCCCGTCCTATGAAGATGCAGTAAAGCAGGTAATCATGAGGCTGGTTCTCTCCGGTTCAATAACAGGCTGAGAAGGCAGAACTTTGTAGTATCAGGCATTGTGTGTTTTGTGGATTCTGAGATTGAATGGGCTGAGTGTCTCCTCAAAAGAGTGAACAAAGTATGTCCATATGAGCTGCAGATAGTGCTATATGTGCGTGCAGATAGCTCCAAGTTAGGATGGCTCTGCTGATGACTTTTCCTATTTTATGGTACACCATTTTATATGGTGTTCATTCAGTCCAGATTACATTTTGAATGTGGGCTTTATCATGAGCTGGTAGCGTGTGGTACAGTGTTCTGGGTTCTGGGCAGGCACAGTGAGCCACGATTCCCAATCAACCGTCAATCGCAAGAGAAAACAGGTGATCTCTAGCATGCTGTGTTGTTGAGCTAGGGTATGCAGTGGGGTTCGCGTGTGTAATGCATTTTGGTCTGTTAGTTTATTTAATATTAGTTTACAGTGTCTTTACCTAGCTGTAACACCATGGTAACTGAGGAAGGCTCATAACAGCTGAACGATTCAGGGAGAACGGGCTGAGCAGGTATTCACAAGGCCCGGCCTTAGTGCCAACTCTGTCACCTGCCACCGTCACTAAGGTTGGATAATCTAGTACTTGCCTCATCATATCGTCACATGATAGGTGCTCATCTATTGTAAGAGCAATTATGAATACTTTCCCAACTTCTTAGCTTTAAAACTCGATGACCTTGATGCAGTGTTGATGGCTATTGAACTTGAGTAGCAGATGCAGGGAAGTTCGTGGACTCCAACAATTACATCTGTGCTCAAAGAGCTTCAGAATTTTAAAAGCAAGAAAAGGAAAAACACGGATGATTTTACAGAGTCAGCCCTTGATGTCTGCATCCTGCCAGTCATGGAGTGAACGCATTAGGGAAATAAGTCCTGAAAATTCTCACAGGCAACCCCTGGACTTGCTGCATGCCAAATGTGATGTGGAGTCCATCCAGATGAAAGGGCTGTCTGTCTTGCGTTGAATCAGCCTTTGGCCACTTCACCATTTCACAGATCGCTGGTCTCCCTGGCATGCGCATCGGAGCATCAGGAGTCAAATCTCACATGCTGTGATAGGCACGTAACCATTCCATCTGTATTGAGCACATGTCCTTTCTTATTGTCACTGGTCCCCAAGCCACACAGGACAGTAACTGTTCTTATGGCATTTACATCATATTAGGTAGAAAGCTCCAGAGATGACTTGCAAGGCAAGGAGACTGCTGTACGGTCTGTGAAATTACTAAGTCATTTTATAGACTTGACTATCCCCTAAAGGTTTGGAATCCAGGGGTGAGGGCTCCTGGAAATAAGGCCCTGAGGATACTGAAGGATGTGTAGTTCAAGTAGTTAGAGCTTATGTGACAGCAATATCTTTGTACCCAACTCAGAAAAGAGCATCCATGTCAGATGCTGCCTGACCTCTGCTCCCCTGAAATCAGAACCAAGGCAGATATCATGCCAAGTAGGCTTTGTCATTTCTGAAAAACTCCGGAGAAGCAAGGCTATGCTTAAGAACTCAGATGAGCAGAGGCAAGGACAGACTCCCAGATTCTGCAAAACGAACCAAGATACTGAAACCTACTTCCTGGACCACATCAAACAGCAACCAAACAGAGGCGGACATGAGTGCTTCCAAAGTGAGAAAGGGCTATTTGCTTGTATTAAGGTGCCTGGACCTGCAATGGAAACTTCCCAGACAGCTGACCTGAATCAGAAGCTGAGGATCACTCTCCCATCTTTCTCATTCTCGTTTGTTGGCTTGGATTATTGCCCAGTAGATTATCTGTGTATGATTTACACTAAGATTTAATTAAACACAGACCGAAGCCCTTTAGCCGGTCTAACTGAGCTCATAATGATATTCTTCACTTCAGACAGAAGTAGACACAGCTCAAGTGTCCAACAGGCAAATTAAAATCAAAATGTGGGTAGAGTCACACAGCAGAGCACCATTCAGTTCATGACCAAGAGAGGTCATACTTGTAGAGGCAGGAAGGAGCATGGTGACTGCTGGGGTTGGCAAACAGCATTGAAAGTGGTGTTTAATGGACGTAGAGTTTTAGTTTTGCAGGTTAAGAGCTCGTGGGTACATAGTGTTGATGTTTGTATTTAAAAGTGAATGTATACTTTAAAAGACTAAGCTTACAAGTTTTATGTTATGCTCTATTGTACTATGCTTTTTTGAACCCTTCAGCAAGCGTAGTTCAAATCCCCACAATGCTGCTTCTAGTGTCTCCACACAGAAGTAAGTGTAGCCTTCTAACCTCTCTGCTCTCTTTTTGCTAACTGCAATAGCAAATGACTCGGAGTCAGCAGATGGATGAACTCCTGGATGTCCTCATCGAAAGTGGAGGTGAGACTGCCTTGCCCACTGTCCGTCAGGCACCTCCACCTGTGCGTATTCTAGGACATTGCCTCTTATGTCCAAGGTCAGGCACACACTGACTCAGGTACAGCAGGTGGTCTGTTGTTAGAGTCACTTCCTCTGAGCTTCAGATGTGATTTGTCAGAGAAGAAAACCCACAGTGGGTGATTCCTCACCACCTTTATCCTAGGAGTGCTTTGCATGTCACCTTCAACTCATCCCTGTCCCTGTAAGTGTGTTCTGTTGCTACATCATTTTTTCTGCTGTCTTCCTAATTACAAAAAGAAAAAGGAAAAAAGCAAGAAGTTAGTGAAAGCATTGTGCTTGCTATTCAAACTCAATCAGCCATCTCCCATTGGATGACCCATTCATGCTTAAATGTTACTCAAGTTAGCAATAAAGGCAACCAGTGTGTTCTTCAACTCATTCATTCATTCATTCATTCATTCATTCATTCATTCATTTACTCATTCATTCAAGAAACATTACAGAACCAGAGGTCTTAAGGAGCATGTGTGAAGGTCAAATGAGAACACAGGGCTGAACCCTTAATCAACAGCATTTGAAGTTTAACAGGAGGTAGCAAAGGACTCACAGATGGAATGCCAGGAACCATGTTAAGCTCAGTTCTCCAGCAGATAATTCCTTGTTTCTGTGGGATATAGTCTGGTAAGGGAGATGGACAGTGAGCAATAACCCTGGTGTTTGTTTCTTACCATGACAAGAAGGAGAATGAAAGGGGTAGGGACAGGTGTGTGTGTGTATTTGAGTATCATGATGGAAGATGATTGTCCATACTAGCTGTTCCTCCTTTTTGTTGAAGTAGGGAGACAGAATAGTGAGGACACGAAGGGAGTGTGGGAGAATCTAGGAATGGATAACTACGAGTTAGCCATGAATGAGTGGAGTTTTATAGAGAGAGGCAAGTGTGTAAGGTAGAATTAAATGCAAGTAGAGAGCCTGGTGTCATCAACTGAAGGTGAATGCATCCTGCTCATTTGTATTACTGTTCTCAGGTAACTTGGAGCAGGCTAAGAGAAGGTAGATGAGAACTTATTGGGACAGAGAGTTTTGCTAAGCTAAGAGAGAAGGGCAAAGAGGTAGAAATGACTGTAACAGCAGATCAGAGAATATGGTCCAAAAAAAGGGAAAGAAGCGATGTGGGAGGTACTGACATGCAACGGTGAAATAGTACAACCAGTGGCTTGGGTGCCTCAGAGTGGTTTAGACAGAGTTGACCTGGAGTACTTTATGCATGAGCTGGAGGGGGGAAAGGAAAAGGACAGACAGTGGGAAAACCTGCTTAAGACAGAGCTCTTGGAAGGGTGGGCTGTGCAAGGATGAGGTTCCAGGTATCCAATAGAGTGGGGATGCTGGCATCACTGGGGTGGATGGGAAGGACAAGGAACTGAGAAGCCAGCATGAGCAGTGTGTGATTTCTAATGATACTATAGCCTTAAAAAATAAGAAACACTGACCTGGCAAAATGGCTGTGAACTGGGGGGGGGGGGCGAGTTCCAGCAGCAGAAGAGGGGTGACCAGAAGTCCTAAAGTAGGGAAACAGGCTGCCCTAAAAACCACTGAAGAGTGATAAGAAGGAAGCAGCCATAGAAAAATAGCTGTGGAATGATGGTCATCCTCACTTGCTACCCATCAGAGAGTATGACAGAGATGCCATGTCCTCCCATGGCAACCAGTGATGGTGAAGGGAGCAAGGAAGCCACTAGAGAAGAGTTTGAAAATAACAGAGTGAATGTTCCAAGGCAGGGGTATCTGGGGAAACTTTAGGAAAGAGGAAACGGAGAGACAAAGCAGGTAGAGGTAAGGCCAGGGTTAATTGCTGAGCAGGGAAGCATGATCATCTTCTCTGCTTTCCTCAGAGAACCTCATTTATTCCAAGACTCATCATGTGGCATGGCCAGTTGGGGGTGATTTAACAATTCGCACTGTGTTTTGCCAACAGAAATGCCAGCCGATGCCAGGGAAGATCACTCATGTCTTCAAAAAATTCCAAAGATGCCCGGGTCCTCGCGCAGCCCTCCTACCACCCTCTCCAAGCCCGCTGCTTCCTTTGATCAGGCATCCTCAGGAGGCCAGATCTCCTTCGATCACTACGCTGCCGCTGACGGTGACGAACACCTAGAAGTCTTATTGAATTCTCACAGCCCTGTAGGAAAGGTGAGCGACCTCACCCTCCTCAAAATCGGGAGCGAGGAGCCTCCTTTTGACGGGATCATGGATGGCTTCCCAGGGAAGGCTGCCGAAGACCTCTTCAGTGCTCATGAGCTCTTGCCTGGGCCGCTGTCCCCTATGCATACGCAGTTGTCACCTTCTTCAGTGGACAGCAGTGGTCTGCAGCTGAGCTTCACAGAATCTCCTTGGGAAACAATGGAATGGCTGGACCTTACCCCACCCAGCTCCACGCCAGGGTTCAGCAACCTCGCCACCAGCGGCCCCAGCATCTTCAACCTCGATTTCCTGGATGTGACAGATCTCAATTTGAATTCCCCCATGGACATCCACTTACAGCAGTGGTGAACACCTGAGGTACAAGAGCCGTGAGAGCTCAATAGGAATTCCACGGGGAAGGCACACAACCAAAGATACTGTGTGATCTAAAAGATACAGGGGGAAAGGGGCGGAGGGAAGGGAGGCTTCTGTGACAATCAACTAGAACAAACAGGAGTCAGTTGTTAAAATGTGTAATGTAATTTCTGCTAGCATTCAAAATGTGCTTTCTCAGAATAAGAATGTCAAAAATGTCTTTCACTGCCTTATCTCATATCAGTATTTTTCTAGCCCACAGTTTGTCCCAGGCATTACTGGGATGTTAGTTCACCCTATAGTTTGTCTCAGGCATTATTGGGACATAAGCCGACACTATGAGCTTTTGTTATGAATTTACTAAACGTTCTGTGGTAGGACAAAGCCTCTAAGGGTATGCAGCGAAGCCAGTCCCCCAGTGGTCCTGGAAGCCATCCTGTGGTAAAGGACGCTTCCCATGTGCCCATTTGTTATCTTTTGGAAGAGCGGGTCCTATTACAGATAGAGTCCTTAAGGCAGAATAGAGAGCAGAACCAATCCATTCCCAGGAAAGCAAAACAACAAAAGAAGTGTCTCTCAACACCCAAGGTGTCTTACTGCACGGGTGGCCACTGACAGCTCACTAGCATTGTCCACACAGTGCACCCAGAATGTGTTGCTTTTAAACCCAATTTTTTCTGCCAATTCTATGCTCATCAATGGTGTGCAACAGGTAAAAAAACAAAACAAAACAAAACAAAACAAAAAACTTGAAAAGAAAAACAAAAACAAAACTTCATGCCATGGTCAGACTCCTGAAGCTCTCAAATACAACTCTCTCTAGTTCCAAAGACTAGAGAGAGGCAACCAGAAAGGCAACTGGAGGCTTAGGGAGCCATACTGGGAAGTTAGAAATAGAAAACAGTATTATTTAACATTCCAGGAAAGACGTACTATGGGTTGCTGTTACAGGACTAATATACAGGGCCAACTCCTTTTTCTTCTTCTTCTCTTTTCTTTTCTTATTATGGACATAGGAAGTTCACCTCAGTTTATCTTCCACTCACTACTTTCCTTTCAAGATACCAATCCTTTATGGCTCTTTTGGTTTTGATGAGCTCTTTCTTTCTTTCTTTCTTTCTTTCTTTCTTTCTTTCTTTCTTTCTGTCTCTCTCTCTCTCTGTCTCTCTCTCTCACACACACATACACACAAATATACAAACACACACATGTAAGGGAAGGAGAAGTTTTCAGCTCTAACAAGCTTCCATATTATCAAAGCCATTTTTTGAACATTAAAAGTCTAAACGTTCTTGCTAAATTCATTCTTCACATGCTCATTGGCTGCTAACAGAATTCACAAGAATTTCCTTAGGAAGAAACTGGGGACATGGCTCATTGGTCACAAAGCTTGTTTTATTCATGTTTGATTTATGGACAATCCTTGGTTTGTGTCGCTCTGGGGAAATTGGAAATCATTACAGAGTGAAGATAAATCAGGGTGGCATCTACCACAGAGAGCATTTCAGTTAGGTTTCCCTCCCAAAAAAAGCATGATTGCACTCAGAAAACAATGAGAGAGTGAAGGACTGCTATCTTGATCAGTGCTTCTTGCTGCCCTTGTATTTTGTCAGGGCACTGGGGACAGAGGGAGACAACACAGATTGTCCAAGTCTCGTTGAAGTTCACTGTGGCGCCAGTTCAAGTATTATAATGTTGCATGCTGTAGAAAGTAGCTATTGCTCTTTTTGTTTTGTTTTGTTTTAATTTAAATCACTAAGGCACTGTTTTCTTCTTTTGTAAAGAAAAAGTTCACTGTGCACTTATAGCGAAAATAGTCAACAATGTTGTGAATTTTTGAGAAGTTATCTTTTTGATAAACCAAAGATTTAGAAATCATTCCATTTGTCAACGTGTTAAAAAAAATGTTTGAACACTGAGTGTTTTTTTGTGACTGCTACTCTGGAAGCCACCAGATCTTATTGTAAGGAAGGAAAAAACCAGATGTAGTTCTATACATGTGTGTATGGAGTATGTGTGTACACACGCCCACATATGTGCACGAATGCATATGTGCGCACGTTTCGGAAAGGTGGTATTCGCAGTGCCTTGAACCCTCAGTCTGCTGTGAATGATGCGTGGCCTTTCTCACCGTGAGTTGCTGATGAATCGACCAGACCACACATTGCCTCTCTGTGTATGACTAAGGACTCCAACCTAAGGCTCATAGCCACTTGCTGCCCTGAACAAGCTCCTCTTGGCAATGAATATGGATGTGAGATGTCAGAGCCTGGCAACGAATCTGGACTTGTTAAGACAGAGTGGCTTCACCATCAGTGGCTGCCAAGGCCAGCGCCTCCTCTTACAGAAGAGTCTAAAGGGAGCATGGGATTTGTTCTGACATTCCTCCATCTGTATTATGCCTGAAAGGGTCTTTTCATTGTGTTTGTATGTCTATCATCAGAACCACAAATCCAGAGGCAAAGCTTAGCATGAAGATGAAGCTGTGGGGAGAAATCTTTACTGCCACATTCCAAACATTGGTTTGACCCCGAAGCTGATGTTTCATCTGAGTCTGTATGAAGCTTGCTGCCCTGTACATTTTTCCAGCTGGTTCCAGCTGGACCATGTGTGTTATTCCCTTCTTGTTTCCTTGGAAAACAAACCCACACAGTGCCCTGCCTCCCAGACCCTCATCTGAATGGTAATAATTTTCCCTTTGGGAGTTCCTGTCTGAGTGATTAGACGGCTCTGTTTTTAGCTAGACTGTGGGGGGGGGATTTTTTATAATATTATTCAAACTGATACACACACTTCAAAGTAGACGAAAGGGAAGATGGCTCTGGTTTGCTAGTGTAAGCCAATACAGCTAGATTGGGTCCCTGGATACTTGGTCTCAGCCTGCTCCCACAGTCTCCCCAAGCCATGTGTATCCTGTCTTCATAGCAAAGGTAGGAGATTGGAGATCACTGGGAGAGGCTTGATGAAGATGGATCAAATACTCATGTTCATTCAGCTGTCTCCTATTGGGCTTTTTGTTGTTGTTGTTAGTTTTTTACTTTAGGTTCTTTTAATCAGTCACATCCTCTCGTAATGACATGAGCTAAGAGATGTGTAGAAATGGCCACTCTTGGGTTTAGCAGGGTTCCTAGAGCCTCAAGTGGCCACATATTTAAAAGGCCTGGGATATCCCTGTAGTAAGGAGAGTCTTGGCAGTCATTCCTATGGTGGCTACAGGACAGCAGGTCCCTCTAGATCTAAAGAGTCCAAATTCTTCTTCACCCCCACCCCCATGCAAGTTCTTCCAGTAAACCAGGGCTCTGTAATCATGTTTCTACTTCTAACAATGTTACCAAGACAGTGGAGATAAGGAAAAAGAATGAAGAAGAAAGGAGGAGGGAGAGAAAAAAGGAGGCAGAGGGGAGGAGTAGGAGGGGGCAGAGGAAGGAAGGAAGGAAGGATGGATGGATGGATGGAAGTAAGGAAGCGAAGGGAAGGGAAGGGAAGGAGAAAGAGTGGAGGCAGAGAAAGAAAGGAAGGAGAAAAGAAAATCAGGGCCCAACTTCCTGACCCATAAACCTTATACTATGATGTCATAGTATAAAAAGTAAAACACAAACTCAGAAGAAGAAAGCCTTTCTGAGCAATGGAGTGATTCCACCTGTAAACAGGAACATCACCAGGACCTCTGGAGAGTTCGAGTTTATGAGCTGGCAGGCTTATACCTTTCAAAACCATCAGTTGGGGACAAAAATGAATAAAATCTACCCCAAGCTTTTAAAACAACTTCTTCTCAAAAGTTCTTTATTTTATGTTTGGTCAGCTTTCCTAGAGCCAGTTAGGCTGAAAACTCCCACATGACCTATACCGTCCAAGGGTTTGATGCAGACTGTGAATGAAGGATACAGGCCTTCAGGGGTTGAGTAACCCTTTGGAAAGAAGGAAAGTGTAGAGGGCACACTTTTTGCCTCTATCCCAAGTCACAACACAAGCCCGCAGGGAGGTATAGAGGCAGATACTTGTGAGATTTCCCTAGACAGAAAACATCAACAGACATGGAGAGTCCAGGCCCCACAACAAGATGGTCCCATAGAGCTGAGAGCTGATGAGCTGTGTCCAGAAGCCTTCACCAGGAGAGGACAATCTGTAAGGAAGTGTTTTCAAGACAGAAAGGAGTTTGGAGAGAACTCTGTGGCCATCTGCCAGGGGTATTGGTCTAGGTCCCACTGGATTCAGTGAGCGGGAGTGAGCTCCCTTCTGATCCTAGGGGATCAACAGTCCTCCCAGAAGAGAACCCCTGCAGACTGTGCTGTTCATTCCCACCGCGTGTTCCGACGATGGGCATCAGGAGGCTACACCATTTAGATTGCCTCACCTGCAAAGGGACACAGCATGGGGGTCCAGGAAGCCCGTTAACTGTTTTCCAAGGGAGCAGGACCCACACTGCTCCCAGGGCTCAGTCCCAATGACCTTGTCCAAAGAACCAAGGGCAGAAGTTTGCTGGGAGATGAAATCTAACCCTCAGTGGAACACGAAGCAGTGTTCTGGAAAGAACAAGGAAGCAAGCACGATTCTCTTGGCCCCACCGTGGTGATGTTTTCATGTTGGTCTCCTTTGCTTGGTATACTATGAAAGAAATGTGGTTGGTAGAGCAAGGAAGCAATGGCTAAAATACCAAAGTTGGCATGTGTTCTTTTTTTTAAAAAAAAAAAAACATATATTTTTAAATAAAATGTTTATTTTAACGAGATGTAAGCATTTTTCCTTGACCATATATCCCATGCCTATGTACAATGTTCTTTATACATGTTACTTTGCGTTCTCCTTTCAGCAGCCGGAGAAGGGGTCCCGCTGTGACCCCCATCTTGCAGATGAAGAAACTGAGGCTGAGAGAGGCTAAGTAAATTGTCTAGGGTGACATAATTTATAAACTAGCAGAGCCCAGCATCAGACTTTGACATGTTCACCTCCAAAGCCCCTGCCTGTGCTCGCTGGTGGTCATACCAATGCAATGAACGCTTTCTGGAATAGACACACAATGCATTAACATCCCTATTTGAAATATACACATGCACGTACACATGGGTATCCTAGTCCAGCTGATATTTTCATTGGTTTAGCAACGATGCCAACTAAAGAATTCATGGGGTAAATTAGGGATCCAGATGGCCTATTAGATATACACAGCAGCCCTAAGAGGTAGATTTTCATATTTGCTTTTCTCACTTAAGTACATTTCTCTCTGTCATTTTCTCATGGAGATTATGTGACGCCATGGAGGAGCTATGATTCCGATGGATGAACTTTGGACTTGGGTCAGATGAGAACTGCTCCTTCTCTGTAGGGTAGTTCTGCCTTCTCTCACATTGTTCTTCCCTTACACTGGAGCTATTGCACAAGTCATGTATAATTACAAGGTCATGGTTAACATCAGCAAAATGTAAAGATTCCAGCTCAAGTGAACTCATTCTTAAGGGTCTCAGTAGAAATCTCATGAACTAATCTCTGCAGCCTGGAGATACAGGTACAACTTCACTCTCATGTCCTAGAACCAGCAATCTAAAAAGTAGGGTCACTTGAATCTCATAGATTACAGAGAGGAGTGTGGATTTTTTACATTTCTCACTGATTGTTTGTGATTTTCACACCATTCATCCCAATCTTGTTCATCTCCCTGTACTTCTGTATCCACCTCTCCCCTTGCAAGCCCTCCAAAACAAAACAAAACAAAACAAAACAAAACAAAACAAAAACATCTCACTGTGGAAGCTGTGCTGTGTCACACAGTATAAACCCTTTTTGCCCAAACAGCTTTCCTTGCAAGCATTCATTGCAATGAGTCATTGGTCTTGTTTGAGACCCCTGTCTTCTGATATACTGTCAATACTGGATCCTCAACAGGGATTCCTCTCAAATATCCTGTTGTTTTGTGTGTGTGTGTGTGTGTGTGTGTGTGTGTGTGTGTGTGTGTGTGT